>NC_048227.1:100201926-100501926 GCF_002007445.2 Ailuropoda melanoleuca | reverse complement strand
AGCCACTCAAGCACCCCAAAACTTGCCCTCTATTTAGCACTTTATTTTCCTTATTACAGACACTCTTGTTTTCCTTTCAGTTGCAAAGAAAGACAATCTAGATGGAGCCAAGAAAGTGCCACTGCGGCCCCACTGGGACCCTAGTGAGGATCCAATGGAATGAGGTGCTCGGATGGACAGTCTTCCAGGTCCTTCTTGGTCCCAAGTGGTGAGAAGATGCCATGAATCTTCTGTGGCATGGGGAGACTGAATAAGGATGTCAGCACTGCTCCCATGGGGTAGTTGATTGCATTTGAGAGAATCCTGGAAGCCAGAGAAATAAATATTCTGCTAATTGTTACCTCCATCAATCTGCCAATGATCAGTGGAATTAAATTTTCTTACACATTTTCTTACAGATGTCCTAATTATATTAAAGATTATACCTGGAGACTAATGCAATAATAGAGGGGCTACCAGAGCCTCTTAAATATATAGATAATTTGTGGGGAGGATGGAGACGTGGGGTGGGCAGGTACAAAGGCCCTGGCCTCAGAGTCAGAAGATGGGTGGTCTAGTCTCTGTTCTGCCTCTCAACTACCTGGGACCAGCCAGGCGTAATCATGATAATATGAAAAGAATAGCTTCTGTTTTCAATATGGAGCATTTACCATATTGCAGGGGTTAGATTAGTTGTTTTATGTATTTATTTATTTATTTATTTTAAAAAAGATTTTATTTATTTATTTGACAGAGACAGAGATAGCCAGCGAGAGAGGGAACACAAGCAGGGGGAGTGGGAGAGGAAGAAGCAGGCTCATAGCAGAGGAGCCTGATGTGGGGCTCGATCCCACAACCCTGGGATCTAGCCCTGAGCTGAAGGCAGACGCTTAACCGCTGTGCCACCCAGGCACCCCAGATTAGTTGTTTTATATACAATCCATCATTTAGTTAGCACGACCCCTCCTCCAACTCACTCTTAAAAGAAAGAAATTTACTTACGATTAAAACAGGTCATTTCAGGCAGGGTAAAGATCTCTGAAAATCCAGTCTCCAGTAAAAGCAGCAAGAACACTGGCAAAAATGGTCAAAATCAACTCTTTCACAGCTCTGAAAACTAACCGAAAGCTTACAACAATACCAGAGACTTTCATTCAAGATAAATAGCTGGGGTCTGGTAAGAACAGTGATCTTCGTGGAGTTTCAGCTGGCCCGATTCCAGCCCCTTCTCCCCCCAGCTCCTCAGCAGCCTTGACGGTCCATAGACTTGCGACTACCCACATGGCGCCATATTTCTGAGCCGTAACCCGGACCGGAACCCTGACACGTGCAACAACGGGGGTGAACCTTGAAAACAGTATGCCAAGTGACAGAAGCCAGACACAGAAGACCATACCTTGTGTGATTGCACTCTCGTGAAATGTTCAGAAGAGGCAACTCCATAGAGACAGAAGGCAGGTGACTGGTCGGCAGGGGCTGAGGGCGAGGAGTAACGGGAGCGGCTGCCACTGGGTATCGGGTTACTTCCTGGGATGTCGGAAATGTTCTGAAACCAGGCAGTGGTGATGGTTGCAGACCCCGTGAATATACCAAAGACACTGAATTATATACATTTTTTAAAGATTTTATTTATTTATTTGAGAGAGCAGGAGCACGAGTGGAAGGAAGAGCAGAGGCAGAGGGAGAGAGAGAATCTCAAGTGGACTCCACGCTGAGCACGGAGCCCAGTGCGGGGCTCAATCCCACAACCCGGAGATCATGACCTGAGCCGAAATCGAGAGTCAGCCTCCCAACCAACTGAGCCACTCAGGTGCCTCTGAATTATATACATTTTTAAAGGGTGTACTTTATGGTATGTAAATTGTATCTTAATAAAGCTGCTATCAAATTAAATGAATGAAATAAAAGAAAACAGGTAATTCATGTCCATGGTAGAAAAGAAACCAAACAGCCCCAAAGCATTTAGAATAAAAGGCAAGTCTGTTTCCATTCCTGTCTCCCAGCTGCTAAGTGTCTCTCCCTTGTGTTATTGTGAGGTCTTTCAGAGATTTTTTTTTTTTAAGAGAGAGTGAAAAAGAGCACTCGTGTGCACGTGCGGGGGGGAGGGGTGGGGGCGGAGGGAGAGAATCCCAAGCAGGCTCCATACCCAGCACAGAGCCCAGTGAGGGGCTCCATTTCATGACCCTGAGATCATGACCCCAGCTGAAATCAAGAGTCAGATGCTTAACTGACTGAGCCACCCAGGCACCCCCCTTTCAGAGACTTTTTAATGCATTCCCAAGTACATAAGTCCATGTATATGCACATTTGTGTATAAATGGTAGCATTCTATATGTTCTCCTCAGGTCCTTGCTTTTTCATTTTAATGTCAACATTTGGCAATCATTCCACATTAGGACATACAAATATACTTCATTTAAAAAAATTGCTACAAAATCTGTTTTTGTATGGATGTGCCATAATTTGTTTATCTGGTCCCCTAATGATGCATAAATGTACGTTGTTCCCAATCTCATATTATTAAACATACACAGAATCAATGGATTTATGTATTTTCGATTTTGATAGATATTGCCACTTGCCACGATCGCTTCTTTCCCATTGGCCAGAAGTCACAAAGCAAACGTAAACCACAAAGCAGCATTTAGCTGCAGCAGAAGCTTGGAAATGCGTCCTTTATTCTGGGTGGCTACGTTCCTTGTTAAAAATTTAATTGCAGTGGAAGAAAGATACAGAGGGTAAGAAAAGAGATCTTCTTTGAAACTTTGAAACTTTGACTTTAAAAACACTCTCCGTGTCCTCCTCCTATTGTCTGAGCCATTGTCTGAGTCTCCCTTGAGGAGGCATCCCCTGCTACCCTCCCCTTGCTGCAGTGCTGGTGTTCCCAGTGTTGGACCTTGGCTTCTCACTGCGCCTACTCTCCTCGGGCAACCCGTGCGTCCCACCGACTTCGCTGCCATCCCTATGCTGACTCCCTCACCATACCTCCGCCCTGTGCCCGGGCAGGGCTGCCACGGTTCTCTACTGCCTGGTATCTGCCTACCCAGGAGCAGAACCATCCCAGGCCTACCATTTTTCAGTCTCCTCCTAAAATCAAGGTTTTGTTAGAAGTCCAAGCTGGGACGCACAGGATTTAGGTGAAATTCTTGAACCGCAAATCTCAGGTGCTCCTGGATCCCTCTCAAGACTTTCAAAGGTTCATGGATGGTGCTTAGCAGGGTCCCTGAAGGAGGGGACTTCTAAGGCAACACCTTCAAACTGGTGATGAAATTCTCAGATGTAGGTTTGGCAGAGTGAGGCCCCCTTTACTTACTATGGGATGGGTTACTTGGGGTGATGGTGGGGGTTTGCTGAATCTGGAGAGAATCATGAAGGTGTTGCAAAGAAGGGGATGCTTACCATGTGTCACCCTTAGATGTCTCTGTGGACCTCAGCCTGGGACTTTACTTCTCATACACCCATGATGCTGACAGATGCCAGGTTAAATAAATTCTAAGAGGACAAGGTAGATTGCTCTGTTTCCTCTGCGACACAGGAGAACGTGGAATCTATGACCCTGGAGGGAAGACCCCAGCACCAATAACCTACCAACTACTAGACATCTCTGTCTCTTGGGATCTAGGTAAGTCTCTTATCAGAACTCATGCTGCCCCCTGCCTGGCTGCCTGAGGACCCACTCTCAGCCATGAAGGCTGAGTTCCAGTGTGGTCTGAAGCCTCTCTTTTCAAGGAGAATTTGGCCAGGTCCTCCTTGAAGCTCTCACACTGTTCCCATCCATACTCCTACCACCCACATCGCATCCCCATCCAAGGAAGGCATAATGTAACTCCCATGTTGTGTTTCCTTCTTCCTTGTTTCGTATTTTGCTTTATTTCATTTTGGTGTCTTCGTTGGATAGTAACTTTTCCATTTCTAACAAACTTTGAATGTGCATACCTTTGGTTGTGGATCCTGTGAGATCAATTCCTATTGAGAACAGTGTACGATGTGCTTTGGCTGAAGCCATCCAATCAGTGAGCTCTGAGTTCACCTGCTACTCTTTTTAGTGAATCTTAGATTTCTCTCCAGTTTCAAGCCTGCTTTTTGCCCAGGCCCTAAGCCTCTGACACCAATTCCCATGAATCCTATATGAGGTAGGAAGAGGTAGCTGTCTAAGGAGAAGAGTGTGCTCAGAGCCATCTAGTACATTCTCTGTTGCCAGTGGAAGGAGTACGGCGCTGGGAATTGGAAGACTCTATCTTTTGTCCTCATGGTGTCTCTTCACTGTGTGTGGAGAAATCACTTACGTGGCTGGTGGTTTATTTCACCTGTAAAGTAATATTATCTCACAGACCTGTTGTCGGCATGGTGTTTGGTCTGTGAGACATTACCAGTACAGTGCTTAGGGCTTCTAGGAAGCCTCAAAGTCAAAATTAATAAGAACTTAAATGCTTGAAACTCCTATAGTTAAATTCGGTGTTCATGAAACTTTGATTACATTAGAAAATGATCTGTGGATTACATTTTTTTTTACTTTGTAAAAATTCCTGAATGTCTAAATGATCTCCAAGAAATGATTGCTGACCCTAAATTAGTTATTGAGCAAAACAAAAAATTTCAAAGTAATACAGTAATATTCTATTTAAAGTGAGATGTGGGCACATTTCAGTGTGTTTGCTGTGAGTTGGGGGCCACAAAAGTCAGAGTCCTAGAACTCAGGGAGATCTTAAAATGGCCCTGGCTGTGAGGATTAAGGGCTTTATACAGGTAACTAGTGAATTACAGAAAAATGCATTCACTACTGTGAAAAATCTCTGGAACAAATGCCATTGTCCCAAGATGCCACCAGCCAGGCATGTCTGGTTAACCAGTGGTTCTGAAGTCTACTGGATCATTCAAAGTGCTGGGGAAGAAGGTCAGGGTGGTGCCTGAGAATGGGTCTTCTAACCAGTGCTCCCAGTGAGTCTGGCAACTGGGCAGATTTGGGAACAACTGGACTGTGATCCCATCTCCTCTCATTTCGTTTTGCCCTTGGTTTGCCCTTTTGGAAAAGAACAGCTGATCACCCTCCTCTCCACCACATTTCTTCATGAACTTGACTGCTGCCAAGTCTTTCTTAACCAGGCAGGATAAGCCCAAGGCCGTTCATAACACAATCAAACATGGCTCCGTCTTCAGCCCTTTCCTTCTCAAACCTCTCCCCCGTCTGTAAGAACTCACATCCCAGCCCCCCTCCCTCCTCCCTCCCAAACCTCATCCTTTGCACTGTCCTTGAATTTCCTTCTCAACTCTCGGATGCGGGCTGGAACATCTTTTGTCTTTCCTGCTGTCTTGCTCCAAGTCTCAGCTTCTGTAAAATGTTTCCTATTCTCTAGTTTTGCAACAACGGACAGTGGCAGGGATATCCTGGTGAGAGTGCTGTAAGTGCTGTAGGCCAAGAGACGGGAAATAGGAAACAAACAGTGTTAGATCCTCCTGAGACCAGCCAGCGGGACCAAAGTGTTTGGGGGAGGGAGGAGGGGAAGAGGGAGGTTCACCTTTGGTCTTCTGGGCACGTTACCTTTCCTGGGGCAGGAAGTCAGTTGACCAGACAGAGCTCTAGAGCCAGGTGGGGCCTGACTCTTCACTAATCCAGGCTGGAGGTTGGAAGGATGTTGTCTGCTGGAAATGTGACGCTTGGTAATTTTAGTAAGAGTCTTATTTTGGGTGCGAAGGTAGAGGGGGGCACCTTCCTTCCCTGGGGGAGGCCTTCCCGTCTTGAGGTTGGTGTGTTTGGCTCATGTGTGCGAAGAGAATGCCACCAGAATTATTCAGCATTTATCAACAGGCCCGCAGTATGCCACAAAAACTGCAGATTTAAGTATTTTTAATGACGCAGGTAATTATACATAGATAATTAAAATAACGGTGAATTTCCTTTTGTGAAGTATTTGCTGTCCTTCTACTTTGCCTGTTAACAGCACAGCAATAACAGCCCACCAGGCGCGTCATGCAGGGTTTCTCCCTGTGCGGCCAGTCGGGGGAGGGGCTGTTGAGAATGCCGGTGACTGGGCTCAGAAGCAGGCAATCGGAATGTCTGGAATCAGGGGCCTGGGAATCTGCATGCTTAGCTTCGCCGCTCCAGTGATTCTGAAGAATTCCGAAGTTGAAACGTCATCGATCAGTCGAGACCCACTATGTGCTAGGGACTCTATCTGAGGAGAAAAAAGCCCTCACGATCTTATGAAGTAGATACTGTCATCTGCGCTTTTACATGAAAGCTTAGAGAAGCTGATAGCATTTCTAAGGTCACACAGACAGGAAATGGCAAACTCAGGTCCATCTAACACTAAAGCCTGAGCCCTTTCCAAGCTGCCCCTGACTTCCCGCGGAGGCCCCATGGTACTTGTGAACTTTCTTCTCCAACAACTGCTGGATTTATTCTCCTTTTGATTGTGGGGCGCTCACAGCTCCTAGGAGTCCATGCGCCCCACTGTACCGGCTGCTTTGGCTGCCCCTGGACACTCGTCTTTTTGGAAACTCTGATGATTAGCAGCAAGGTGTGGCAGATGCTGTTGGGAACCCATCCAACACCCATTTGCTCTCCTTCCAGTATCGGGTGACTATGTGTCAGGAGGGACTGGGCCTGGCTATTGTCCCTGGCATGTGGTCCTTAATTAGCCAAATTAGACGGGAATTCACTCTGCCCACCCAGGCTTCAGCGATGGGCATCTGACCCAATTCAACAAAGATTCGAGAGAAAGTCTGCTGGGAGGTTTCTGAGAGGGACTCCTTCTTTATCAAGAGCCGTCCAGGCTGTTGCAGAGGAAGAGGCCAGGCCAACACACGGGACAGTCCGGGGGCTGTCGTCCTGCTGGAATCTCCGAGGGCACAGCCCCCCGGGGCCGCACAGGGCTCTTGCTCACACAGAAAGCAGGCCAAGGGACCCCCTGCAGTTGCTCCCAGGGCTGTGCATGGGCAGGACTCCACCTCCACCCACTGAAACCCGAGCCACCGGCTGTTTCCAATCCCAAATGTACACGGTCACAGCAACTGAGTAAAGATTTTAAACCGCACAACTGTCTAGCGGCAGGAGGCCTGCTGGTGAAAGCGGGTGGCTCCCTGTCGAACCAAAGCCACATTCTAGTGTCTCCGGAAGTCAGTTTTTGCCAAAGCTCTTACGAGAGGATGAACCTTCTCCGTTTGGAATCTTCGGGAGGATCAGGTGATCCTCGTGTCATCTTTGGCAGCTTTGACGGAGCCGTTCCGGGCCACGGAGGGCCTGAGGGAGCGGCCAGGCCCTGGCTGACCTGGCCTCCAGCTGGCAAAGCCCCCGCGGTCGGCTTTCTCGCTCTCCCCCTGGCCTCGAACTGTCCACCTCCTCAGGACGTCCCTCGTGAAGCGCCACGTCCTTGTCAGGCACCATCCGCCAGCGCGCCGGGACCGAGGACTCAGATCCCCTGTCCCTTCTGGCTCCGAATCCAGAAGCTTCCCCGACCCGGCTGACCCCCAGCTTCCCGGCAGGCCTCAGCCAGACCTCTGGAGTCTGTGAGCCTCAATCCGGGTGTCCACATTTATACAATACAGCGGCAAACAATTTTAAATGGTTTCTAAAAGTACAAGTTTCTTCCTCCTTCATTAGTGCAAGTGCGCAGGCGCAGGGCAGAGAATGAAGAAATCGTCCCAGAGCCCACGTGCAAAAAATAACTCCCAAACCAAAGGAATCCTGACACCCGCGGGGAGCTACCGCTGGGTCTTTATTTTCCACCTCCTCGCGGTTTAATAGTACTACCGCCCGGACACTGGTACTGCTTCTGTCACAATGAGGATCGTTGTTGTTTCGCCCATCACTGCTCTGACCATGGCCACTCTTGCCGTGGGTCGTCGATGAGTGCGTTGTGGTGCAACACTGAATAGAGTTTCTCTGTTCACACACGGGGTCTGATTTAACAAAGATGATTCGGAGAGCTCCCCTACAGACACAAGTACATAGCACCCATCCCTGGCTGTCGCTGTGACCGTCACGTATCTCTGAAGGTTGAGGCTTCTGAAATATTCCAGGCCCCTCCAGAGGCAGGGACCACCACAGGCTTGCAGAAGACACTGGGGGAGGGTGTCTGTACTTTCCTGAGCCTATGGAAACATCTGGAAGCCTCCCTCCACATCCTACCAACCACACGTGCAGGCCTGCAAGCGACAGCCAGGCCTCCCAGGACAGACCTGTCCCACCGAGTTTTTAAGTCAACTCGGGGCCTGGAAACCATTCTTGCAAGCCCGGAGGGGCCGTGAATGGTGTCCTTGGCCCTCCTGAGACTCTGTATTTTTTCTAAATAAGCTTGAAGGCAGAGGGACTGCTCCTTTCTACCTAGAATGCCAGAGAGTGGTTTTACCCTCCACCAGAGCTTCCAGATATTTTTCTAAGTCAGTTTAGGAGTCTGGGAGCAGCCATTGCCCACAGACATGCGCACAGACGGCCTCCATGGACTGTCTGTGTCTTGGGAGATAGTTCTAAGTCCCCTCAGGGGGCCACAGGGGGCTGGAACTATACTGCAAGGCACAGAGAGGGCCAGTGCCCACTTGACCAACCCCAGAGTTTTCTAAGTTCTCCAAGGAAACCCTGGAATGGCTGCTAGCTGGGGGTCACTGAGGGTAACACCCTCTCCAACAGCTCTGGTTGGAGATATGGTAACCAAGACATCCCCACCTTGAGAGGCCCATGAAGACCAGATGGCAATAAGATTTTATTTTTTATTTTATTTTTTTAAAAAGGTTTTATTTATTTATTAGGGAAAGAGAGAGAGTGAGTATGAGTGGGGAGGGGCAGAAGGGGAGGGGGAAAGAATCTGAAGCAGGCTCCACACTAAGTGTGGAGCCTGATGCAGGGCTCAATCCCAGGACCGCAAGATCGTGACCTGAACTGAAGCCAAGAGTCGGACACTTAACTGACTGAGCGACCCAGGTTCCCCAAGATTTCATTTTTAAAAAGGTTTGTTTTAGAAGAGAGTAGCAGTTTCTTATGTCCTCCATAGTGAATACTTATTTTTTTTTTTTTGATTAACCAGCAAAGATTGCCCACTTTTTGGAAACGGCACCCAGAGTTCCTATTGGGCAATATTGAGGCCCTGAACCACTCTCAGAACTAAAAGCCTAAATAGGGCTTTACCCAAGCTGCAGGCTTGATCAAGCAGGCAATCCAGGCCTCAGCCAATAAGGGTAAATGCAGTGGGGCAGAAAATGTCGGAAGGCGCTGAGTGCTATGAGAACACTTGGCCAAGTCCTATATTCCTGGGGAGAGGAGCCGACAACTTTCAGCTGTTGAATATGTGGTGTTTTCCTGGCAATTTGCAATCTTTTTTTTTTTTAAGATTTTATTTATTTATTTGACAGAAAGAAAGACAGCAAGTGAGAGAAGGAACACAAGCAGGGGGAGTGGGAGAGGAAGAAGCAGGCTCCCAGCGGAGGAGCCTGGCATGGGGCTCGATCCCAAAACGCCAGGATCACGCCCTGAGCCAAAGGCAGATGCTTAACGACTGAACCGCCCAGGCGCCCCTGCAATCTGACCTCAATGCTGAAACCCCTAACTGGTCTCCCTTCTTCCCTGCCTCCAGGGTCACCCCATGCCAGTCCTTTTCTCTACCCAGTAGTCCAGATGGTCTTTTCAAATATAAACAAGTCTTTTTGGCATGTTCCCCTTAGCACTTGTGATGTTTGGTGATAGGGTTCCTGCTTCCCTAACCTGCCCTGCGCTGCATTTTCATGTCTTGCCCGTTACATGGAGAGCTCCTTGAGGGCAGGGATCATATATGACTAGATTGCCATCCATAGGACTGTGATTTCCATTATGAAACCCAATTGGGATACCAGTTGAAAGTAACTACAGTTAGACACAAGACATGGGAAGAACATCTCTGCAAGCAGAGAATGACATTCTCTCTGGATTCTAACAAAGAGCTAACAGAAGCTTACATTTAGAAGAGAGATTAAGTACAATCCAAGGGATTTGGACCGAACAAGGAATCATTTCAAAGTTTCACGACTTGATCTCAGCAGGTGCGCTCCAGGAGGTCTCACTTACTCTTCCCACAAGTAGTAACTCATTCTGACAAACATCTTCTTAAAACATACTATCAATTTAATACAGAAATCAATCTAGCATCATGTAATAACCATGCTCTTTACATGATCGAAGAGACATGTTTTTCATTATAATAAGCAAGTAATCATCAGAGCCATGAGCAGACTCAGATCACAATTTCCACCTCTTGCTTCTTAGGAAAAGAACCTTCCTTCCTTTCTAAAGTAACACCCCTTCCTTGGAGAAAAATTTTGAAGATACTGATAAGTAAAAGGAAAATGAAAATCATCCATTGGCCCTCTACCCAGAGGTAACCACTATTGATAACTTGGCTTGTATCCCTCCATTTTAAAAAAAAGGATTCTTGGGATATAATTCATGTGAAGGTGACTCATTCAAGATGTACAGTTCACGTGTTTTTAGTATTTTCTCGAAGTGCTGTATCCATCACCATAATCAGTTTTAGAATATTTTTATTACTCCAAACCAAACCCTGTACCCCTCAGCTTTCCCCTCTCCAATTTCCACCTCCACCCCAGTCCTAGGCAACCATGAATCTACCTTCTGTCTCTGTAGACTTGCCTATCTGAGCGTTTCCTATAAATGGCATCATACATCCGGTGTTCCTTTGTGACCGTCTTCTCTCGCTTAGCTTCATGTGCCTGGGGTTTCTCCATGCGGCAGCATGGGGCAGGGGTAGACAGGCTATGCTGTGAGAGACCTTCCTCATTCTCTAGTAAAAGAATCAATTGCATTTTCTTCTAATCCTTTTATGGTATATTTTTTAATGTTTAAAGCTTTGCTTTGGATTTTATTTTGATATAAGTAAAAAGCGACTTGGGAATGTGACTTTGAATTTCCCTACTCTTACAATTCTTCACTGATGGGAATTCTATCTTTATTATGTTCTAAATTCCAGTATACATATCAGCCCGCTAGGCCACCTCATTGAGAGAGTCTCCGGTTTAAAATTAGAAAGGCAAAGCAGGGAAGGATTTTGCAGAGTGACCTGAAAGCTGGGGCTTGAACCTACAGGTCTTACTTCAGCCTGATCGCGCTGGGAGGGACAGCTCCCCGGACTTTGAATATAGATTGCTCAAGGCTCAGTGAACATGGGAGTAACTGAAAATTGTAACCTCTATCAGGTTTCTAGCAGAGAATTTTAAATAAATCACCTTTGGAGGAGGTGTGAAGAGGCAGGCAAGAAGAAATAGCATCAACGCCTTCATCTTTTTCACCAGGAAAAACAACTGAGGACAAAGTTGAACATCTGTTTCTAGGATTCCTGGTTAAGTAGGAGGAAGGTCTTTAAAACCTGCTTGATGCCCAGTGTCAGCTGTGCCTATGTTAGAACATTAAGTGGCCCTAGGGAGACAATGGGGGTCCCTTTCAGAAGACACTGTTCTACTTGCTGTAAATAGCAATACAGCATTCTAAGCAAATCTCAGGGAATCCATGCCTCTGGGACTAGAGCAAGGAATCATTGGTACAATCTAACCTTGATGGGGAAAAAGTAATATTGCTTCTGGGCTATGCCATGATGTTGTATTTCCTGTGGAGAACAGATAATATCACGAATTTACTATATCCTACAAATGCCAAAAAATTTTTGCAAAGGCAAAGGTGGAACTTTGTTTCAGATACAGGTTAAAGGAGCTAAAACATGTCATACTGACAGACTTTTGCCTCTGAACTCTTACCGCTCATTCTTGATGCCACCCATTTAAGAATCAATTATGTTTAACGTCATGTCAACTGGAGGTGACCCTGTAAAGTTTTGAGCGAAACAGACTTGTGCTCCCATCCCATGTATACTTGCAGACCTAGTATTCCTTTCAGGCTCTGGGAAATTTGCAGGGTGAGGGCTATATGTGTTATATTTCCTCCTGGTTACCTCCAGCTTTGAAATCCTGATTCCACAAAATCAATTCAGTTCATGAAACATCTCTTCATCCCAACTTGTGCCTCACCTCCTAACTGGCCATGACCTTGATAACTTCATTTTCCAAAATGCCAGCATCCAAGGCTGTGTATACAGCTGACTTTACTGACACTTTGAGGCCATGGAGAGGTTTATATATGTAACATCTGACTCTAAATCCAAAGTTAAGCTTGAATTAAATCTAAAACCCAATTATCAGATCCTTGGTTTGGTATTTTGTCCTATTTTATCAAGGGTTTCTGTCTCACTGCCCATATTTCTGCCCACTTCTGTGCTATCTTGTCTCTTCTCTCCCCTCCCTGACCTTCTCCCCTTGCTTACTTTCTCCTAACCTCTTATGCAGAGCACTTTGGCTCCTTTTTTTCCCCCACTATCTTCTTCCAGACAAAATAATGCAGACTGACCTCCCAACTAGACTGACCTATTAAGGTATTTTTGAAAACAAAGGCAATTCTTTTCATGAGTGCAACTCTAGTGTTAGCTGGTAAATAACATTTTATTGGATACTTGGACAATTCCTGGTGAAAGCAACCTTATGATAATTCTGAATTTTACTTAACCCTGGTGTTTTAAAAAAAATATTTTAGTTAAATAGTGAGGTAGGGCCAGGGATAGCTCCTGTCCTGTAAGCTGTATTAGAAAAACTCATGATTCACTGGGCATTGGGTAGAGTACTCCCTAGGGTCTTGCCTCAATATTGAGGAACAATAAGCCCTAGATTAAACATGACTGTATTCCACTTAATAAATTTTATTTATTTTATTTTTTTAAAAGATTTTTAAAAAAATTTATTTGACAGAAATAGAGACAGCCAGCAAGAGAGGGAACACAAGCAGGGGGAGTGGGAGAGGAAGAAGCAGGCTCATAGTGGAGGAGCCTGATGTGGGGCTCGATCCCATAACGCCGGGATCACGCCCTGAGCCGAAGGCAGATGCTTAACTGCTGTGCCACCCAGGCGCCCCCACTTAATAAATTTTAAAGGCAAGACAGAAAGAATAAAACTATTCCCAAGTAACTTACCTTATCAAGAACAAATTCAAGAATATCTACAGGAATACAAAAATATCCAGTATTCGACAAGGTAAAATTCACAATGCCTGGCATCCAATCAAAAATTGCCAGATATACAAAGAAGTATAAATATACTATTCACTATTACTCACTACATATACTATTGAAAATCACATAGTAATACTTCTGATGTACTCTATTGGTTGAAATAGTCAAAAGCCTACTCAGATTCAAGGGATATAGACTCCACTTCTAAGGGGAAGAGTGCAAAGAATTTCGAGGCCATATTCCAACACTACCACACAACCCAAAACCCAGTGTCTTAAAGCAACAACATTTGTTTAAATCATGATTCTGTTTGTGTGGCAGTTTGTGTGGTCTGAGCTAGGCTTGGCTGATCCTGGTGGGACTCTCTTACACGTCTATGCTCAGTTGGCAGGTTGACTGGGAGTTGGCGGGTTTATGATGGGCTTGGTGGAATGGCTAGGATGTCTGGGGCTTCTCTCCATATGGTTTCTGATCCTCTAGCAGACTGTCCTGGGTTTTTTACATAATGGCCTCAGTGTTCCAAGGCAGTAAGACAGCAAGCCCCAGTGGGAGAGCGTTTTTCAAGTCTCTCTTTCTTTGTGTTACTATTACCCTATCGGCCAAAGTAGGGCAATAGCCAAGCCCAGAGTCGGTGTTGGAGGGTACTGCCAGCAAGTAGGTACAGGGAGAAGAATCCGTGACCATTTTTCCAACCTACCACAACTACTATGATTATCCTCATTTTACAGATAAGGGAACAGTAACAGCTAGGTTAAATAACTTGCCCAAGATTACACAGCTAGTAAGTGATGGAGAGAAGATTAACCCAGGCAATCTGGTGCCAGAATCTGTGGTTAGAGTGATTGTGCTGAAGTTTGGGGAGTGTTGACTCAGGCCACCTACAAGGGGAGACATGGGCTGACCTGGAATCCTGAATATTGGGGAAATGTATCCAAGATGCTTATCTCTTACTGAGTCAGTGTGTGCGTGTGCACTTGGGTCAACGACTGTAGAGAATCAACCTGTATTCAGCATCAGGAAATCTACCAACAGCGATACCATTTGTAGAGATGAAAGTGGAACAAGAAAAATGCAAACTAAAAACTTGATTTTACTGTGGAAAAGCAATACCAGCTCTAGGAATAGATGAGAACTGATGATTATTTCTGCTCGTTACCACGATCACTTTTCTAGCAAACACGTACTGAGCTTGCACGGTTCGCAGGTGCCATGTGTGTTGCTGTGGATGAAGAAAAGACGAGTCTAGTCTTCACGAAGCCGACAGCCCAGTAGGACCAGGGGCACAGTAATGATTACACATCACAGTACCGTGTCGTTAATTTCAAGTTTTGATTATAACAAGCTCTGACTGTGTTCTGTCTTCTTTTGCCCCTGTGGCATGATTACTCTAATCACTGCTTAAAGAATTCAAGGCAATACTGCCAAGAATTGATGGGACATAATGAATATGGCATCTCTGACCTGCTAGAGATGGTTCAGCGCCATGGGAGCCTCACCCAGGGGTCCCTGGCAGGAGACTGGAGGCCTGTACCCTGTCCCCGAGCACAGATGTCAAACAGACACTTGTCCCTGATGTGGTCTGAACCTCCCCAGGGCTACAGATATCCTTGTTCTTGGGTTGTTCAAGGAACGGAATCTCCTTTCTCCACTCTGCGTCCTTGGCTCAGTTTCTGGAGGATATTCAGAGGTTTTGTAGAAAATATTCATTCAAACCCAAACAGGAAAAGCCTGCCAGGCTCTCGGCAGCCTCTGGGAGGCTGGTTTTCTTGGTGCCTGGAGGAAACCTCCCAAGGCTGAGGCTGAACGATAGATCTGGCACAGGAGGCCCACATCCAGAATGTGAGGAAATTACATGACAGGAAGCGGACTTTGCAGCATAACAGACCTGAAGCTATTCGTTCTCTGTGAGAATTGAGCTCCCTTGGGGATTATTTTTTTTTAATGTGATTCTGAACTACTCTTTTAAGAGAATGTGGTTTCCTAAGATTAAAGAAACTTTTAATATGAGGATAAAGAATTTTTATCATTTACATTCTGTCAACTTTAAAAAGAGTTTTGAGGTAGCTTAAAATATGAAAGCGTGTACTAAGTAGGGCAGGGAAAGTAGAGATAAGAGGCGCTCAGAAGCCAGGGGCAAAGGGTGAGGTGGATAAATTTAGTGCTCATTCTGGAAGTTACTAATTCAGGACATAAAGGTGGTGTGACAGATTGTTTAGTTCACGTTGCCTGATTAGAGAAACCCTTCTAGACAGATAGATATTTTCCAGGAACCAAATTTTATAAGAGATTTCTTGGGTGACTCTTCATACGAGGGGCATTAGCTAGTACCTTGAACGCTGTCTTTGCAGCAATGTTGTAAACGGTAGAAAAACTTTAAAAACAGAAAATATGAGCAAGCATCAGTGTTCCCTTGCAGGATGACCAGTCTTGTACCTTCTCTGAGCTTCTGTTCACTCGCTCCCTGCCAACCTCACAAGGCAACGAAAGCGGAAGAAAAACACTTTGCTCACTCTGCTGTAGGGGAGAGAGGAAAGGGCTGCAGGAGTTGCTGGCGGTAATGGTGGGAGTTGAGAACAAGGACAGAAAAGTGAATTTGCAACACAAGTAAGCACAGAGGGTGTGATGAGGTTACTACCAGAATACAGATTTAAGATGGTGTATGAACACAGCCCCAGGCAAGGCCTAAAAGGATCTTCCTCTCATCTTCTGTCCAGAGCGTGTATATCCGCTATCCCGAAGCATTGTGGTCAGGGAGCTCATTTTCAGGCTGAAATAATAGAAGCGTGATTTTTACCTTCACTTGCGTCCGCCCAAAAAGGGAGGTCATTATTGGAGAAATAGATTTGACCTTTAGATACTGAAAGTTAGGGCGCCTGGGTGCCTCAGTTGTTAAGCGCCTGCCTTCGGCTCAGGTCATGATCCTAAGGTGGCTGGATCGAGTCCCACATCAGGATCTCTGCTGAGCAGGGAGCCTGCTTCTCACTCTGACCCTGCCTGCTCTCATGTTCTCTCTCTCTCAAATAAATAAATAAAATCTTAAAAAAAAAAAGTAGATACTGAAAGTTAAGAAAAAAATTACCCCTTTGCAGCTTAGGGTTTAGGAAGAAAACGTCACAGCACCTTACCCTTGAGCCTCGAGTGGCTGCATCAGATTCGATGGTTATAAAGGATCACATTCTGCCAGCACCCTGTTCCCCTCGCAGGAAAGGCCAGGAAACCATGTGCTCCAAGGCGCTGGCTCCACGGGAGAGGCTGCAAGCCTCAGCGCCCGGAGTCAAAGGATCATCAGGGAGAGCTGGTCTGTCCTCTCTGGCAATCTGGAGAGGCTCCTCCGAACAGCACAGGGACCACTTGGAACTCTGAAGCCAGGATTTCCGCTGTGCCTTAATCTTTGCCTTCCTAGGACTCGTTCATTCAATCAACACGTGTGTTTTGAGGGTCTCTGCGCGGCCAGGCATTGTGCACGGGACTTGCGCCTCAAAGAACAAGAGCAGGTACGCCCCTGTTCACCTGTCCCCACCCTGAAGAGCCGAGAAGCACTAGGAAGGGCGAGAACAGGGCTGACAGAAGCCCCGGGGCAGGGTAGAGACTGGCGGGGGGGGGGGGGGGGGGGCCGGGGAGGCTTTCCCCNGGCAGACTTTCCCAGGTGTGAGGCGCTGGAGCAGGTGGGTAAGTGAGAGGGAAGGGTGCTCCTTGCAGAGAGCACACCAAGCCCCTGGGAGGCTGGAGGGGAGAAGGGCCCCACGAAGGCCCTTGGGTTTCATCCCAAGAGAAGCGGGAAGCCCTTGCAGTGTGGTAGGCATGGGGCGGGGGGACGATCAGATCTGCATTTTGAAAAGATCACTTTGGCTGCAGTTTGGAGAAGAAATTAGAGCTAGGCCCGAGTCAGGTTGCTTTATTCCTTTAAATAATGTGGATTTTACTTTGTCTTCAAGCTTAGGTGATTAATTCGGATAATGCTAAGGTTTCCCTCAGTTACGATTAGAGTGACCCCACTTTCCAATTTGATGGAACAGTCCCAGTTCACATCTGTGGTCCTGGTGGGATTATTAATAGTACCCCCTTTCACTCTCAAAAGTGGCTGGGTTGGGCAATGAATTCTATGATCAGGCTTGCTAGGATATTTTTAAAATGCTGTTACAGAACACGAAACCGCCTGGCTTGCCAGGAAGGGGATGTCTGGTTCTCCCTCTTGGAGAGGCCAGAGTTAGGGCAGCTTCAGGCCTGGCGGGTTACCCGGCCCCACAGTGTCTTCATGATTCTGGTTCTCCTCGTGCCTCTACTCTGCTCCACAAGGGTCAGCATTGTCTTCAGCCTGGTGTCTGTCTTGAGACAACACGGTCTCAGCTGCCCCGGAGCTTGCGTCTACACAATACACCGGCCAGAGGGAGAGACGGTCTCTTCCAGCAAATCTCTGCTTGTGTCTCCTTCGCCCAACCTGGGTCATGGGCCACTGCTGAACCAATGCTGTGACTGTCTGAATGCCATTTTCTGGGTCTGCCCCCGACACTGGGAGGCATGAGATAAAGTTACCCCATTCTCTGTCTTAGACGAATCGGGGCCCTCCTGATTTGGGGGTCGACCTCTCCCTCAGCCTGCAAGAGGTAAGGGAGGCGACTTGAATGAAAATCTGAATTCCCTTAAGAGTGCAAAAAGGGAGGAGAGATTCTAGACGCAGCCAGCAAAGGCATACGACACAGCCCATGAGGAATCTTCTGTGGGTGAGGAGTTTGGGGAGCTTGTTTGGAGGTTCTAGCATATGCCGTGGACAGAAGAATGGTCCTCCTCTTTCAGGGAAGGTTGTCCTCTTCAACAGAGCGCTCGGCTGCAGAGGCACCTGCATGCAACAGTGAGGGAGGGACACCTGCCTACCCAGCCAGATTGACCGAATCAGCCCTGGCGATCGAGGACAGACGTCAGAGCCAGACCACCCTCATGTGTGGTAGCGATTTGGAAGGGGAGAGCTCTATCTTTAAAGGAGAACAAAATCGTTATGACTTATATCTCATCAGCTAATCTTTGTGACCAGACTTACTCAAGAATATTCAAGAACATCCAAGCATCAGGAGACTTAAGTATTGACTCTTTCAGATTCATTTTGGAAACTCAAATTCACCTCTTTGTTTTTCTTTCTATGGTTTTGGCAGCGCTGAGCCCCTGGTAGGGTGTTATGTTTTTTCCCTAATAGTGACTCTGCTCTCACATTATCTTCGCTGAGTTCTCGTCTAAGCCGAGTTACCTTTGCTCAGGCCCAGGAGACACTGAGGCTGAGTCGGGAAAAGACATACCTGTGTCAAGTTTGTCTCAGCGTCTGAGCGTGTTTGCCTTTGTCTTTGACTCCTTGGCTTCATTCCAAAATAAAGCATGAGCGCTTTAGGATCGACCATAATTTTGTCTGTGCGGACTTTTGGCTCTCCTCCATTAGCATAATAGCTAAGCTCCCAATGG
The DNA here is from genome assembly GCF_002007445.2 of Ailuropoda melanoleuca. Lineage (NCBI taxonomy): Eukaryota > Metazoa > Chordata > Mammalia > Carnivora > Ursidae > Ailuropoda > Ailuropoda melanoleuca. Next base: position 100,483,465 of record NC_048227.1, on the reverse strand, counting down.
TATGAAAGAATTAGACATTTTTACCCTGAGCTTGCAAAGGAGTGGGGACAATGTTTTTCTGATTCTGGAGCCACTCTGGAGAATCTTGTTATATTATCATTTCAGCTGTGGCTACGTGAAATGAATGGCCAGAGGACAGGCCGGTGGTAGAGTCACTGGTCTCTCGCCAAGAGGTGAGTCTGGTGGGTTAAGGGACACCGGGGAGGCAGGCATCCTTGAGCCCTTTGCCATTGCCCCAGAAGCAGGAGGCTGTGGGATGTACACTGGGAGCTGGGCTTGGGAGTGGGGCCGAGCAGGCCAAGCCAGGGGAGCTGTGGGTGAGGAAGCTACAGGACCTCGCAGAGAAAGTACCTGTCAGTCAGCAGCACCAACAGCCAAGGGAGAACCAGGATGACGCCGGTACGGCAAAGATTTTGGTCCTCCCCTTCCTCCTCCTCCTCTGCACAGCACAGGGGAAGAAGGATCGAGGTGGAGAGGGTGGAGAGAGCCAACACCGCCTTTCCTCATGCCAAATTTCTGAAATGAGGACCTCATCACTGCTGGGAGCAGGTGAGGCTATGAAACAGAAGTGGATTAACGTGGACTGGACAAGACTGGCATTTTTTAAATAACCTTCAGTCATGAAAGAAATAAGGACTCAGAATAGGATCACGAAAGGACTGGAAAGGTATGAACAAATAAAGCCATTTCATATTTGTTTAGCATTCAATACTAGGTTTGTTCAACAGAGCAGTTGGCTACACACGTCTAGGACGAGTTATGCTCAACTGATCTAGCTTTTATTTCTTAATTCAGGTCTTCTCAACTCATGGATGTAGTTTCTTTATTTTAGCAACATCTTTTGTATCTTTCATGCCATCTCTTTCTAGAATGCACAGAGAACCTAGGATTGCCGTTCAAAGAGGCCCGCGACAAACTCCACAGAGGCATCTCCATAGCCACAGCATCGGGCTCCATCCTTCGACAGACCCGCGCAGCCTCAGCTACTCAGCTGTGAACTGTTGTTTCAACTCAACGTGTGTGGAGCACCTGCCGTGGGCAGGGCCTTGTGCCGGGGGCTGGAGACGCGTAGTTGTTCATTACAAACCTGAGGCCTTCTGGATACTCCCCATCTAGGGAGCGCTGGGCAATGACTAGAAGGACAATGCAAAGATGGAGCGACCACAGAGAACTGGCCGAGGGTAGGGGAGGTGTGGAGAAGGAGGGAAGAGCAGGATCAAGTCACCCTAGCTAACCCCTCATCAATCCCCACCGCTGTCCTCTCGTTGATGCCAGAAAGCGTGTGTTGGAGGTTGCCCCCCCCCAGAGCCCCCTGGGTGACTGACCGCGCACCAGAGGCCATAGCGACACAGCTGTTACTCTTCAGTCCATAAAATGTGGAGATGGGCCGTGGGAGTGTCGAGCAGGAATGACAAAGATACTGGACATTGAATTTGCTTTGTGTTGATATTATTTCCTCCTTCCAAAAAGAGGCAACAATGGGAGCGTGGCATAAATCACTTACTGGCAAAAGGAGACAAATTTCTAAAATGGGCTGCAGCATGCAATCAATTTCACATTGAAAGCTGCTCCTTCTCAATGCTGAAAAGCTTTAAATCAACAAGCCTAATGGATTTTGTCCTGTCTATTCAATATCTTCTAGGGCATTGAATTTAGAATGTAATGCATCAGGGCGAAAAAACCCTCCAGCAAATACATGAGCTTGAACATTTTCGAAGGAAGATCCTCCCAGCTAAAAGCTTTCCTTCTTCCTCGTTATGAAGCCTTGACCACTTGTCTGCTTGCTGACCGTCACGGATTCGGAGCGCACCTCTGAGTGCAGAGGAGAGAGTCTGGCTGCCTTGCCATGACCCTGGCTCTGCTGCTCCAGTTGTGGGACCTCGGAGAAACAAGAGAGCCTTTACAGGCTTCTCAGTCAGCCAATGACTCTTGCGATTATAATGGAATATGTTAAAGGCGGCTCTTGGCTTAAAGTGGTTGCTTGAAAAATGGCGGCCATCATGAGGTTGTTTTTCCGTGCAGCTGATCCCCTGCTCCCTCACCCACTGCTTCCTCACGGAGAGGACAGAGGCAGCCATTGCTGCCTTATCCTTCTCTTCCTTTCCTTACTTTCTATCCATCAGCGGGACAGAAACCATGAAAACAACGTCCCTGCTCCACTAAATAGCCAAACACACAATTCTAGGCGATATTTCAGGTGGGGCCCACCCAGCTCTGGTTTCAGTAAAGCTTGTGATGCCGGGGAGGGGTTGCCGGCATCCCAGTCTCTTCCTTCAGGAATGCCTGGGTGGGGTGGGGCTGTTTTCCAGACTGAAATTACAGAGGCCCGCCCTTGCCGCTCAGACCCCAGGATTCTCCTTGCAGGGCTTGGACTGACCGGGCTAGCCAGGACTCCAGGGCTTGCCAGTTTGGTCATGAGAGTTGTTCTAACTCACTGTTCCGGGGAACTGGGGCCTGGAAAACAAAGCTGTGTTGCAACAGTTCTTCATTCCTTGGTCACACACCATCAAGTTACTCATAAATTTAATGTAATTTGAGTTTTTCTCATGGATGAGTCACATGGCAAGAATACAAAAGAGCTGACCAAATCGAGCCAGGACTCCTATTTTCTACACTTTATCTTTTCTATCTCCTCTTTTTATAGATCATTAATCCATAATCTTTATAAACTGAGAATAATAGAAATAGATAGTCCCAGTAGTCCCCTAGGGCTTAGAAAAACACCTAACTTAAAAAAAAAAAAAAAAAAACCCTTGGGCTGCCTGGGTGTCTCAGTCTGTTAAGTATCTGCCTTCAGCTCAGGTCAGGGTCCCAAGGTCCTGGGATCAAGCCCCATGTTGGGCTCCCTGCTCAGCAGCAAGTCTGCTTCTCCCTCTGCTCCTACCCCCACTCACTTCTTTAGCCTGGGCACAGGTTTGTTTCTCTGGAAGCCTCCATCCAGCTGGTGTATGAGCATGTATTTCCTTCATCTTGGAATATACAGTGGAGGCCTCTTGAAGCATGGCAGGTTAGATCAGACATGTCAAATTCACGGTATTGCCACCATTCCTGTGCTTTGCTCATGGCAGCCATTGTGAATGGCATACAGTACTCTTTCTGGTGCAGCCTGAGCCCTTCTCAACCCAGTACTCTGGATGGCCACCAACAACCCATCTGTAGACATAAGCGATGAATTTCAGTCACCATTCTGAAGATCAGACTATCATGTGAGCCTGGACATATGAGATGTTGTCTTGTTCTCTCCTAAAATGACCTGTTCTCTCCTAAAATGTAAACCACCAGCTGCTTCTCACATAGCAGTCGACCCAGAAAATTGTGTTCGAGGAGTTAGCAAAATTGTTTTCTGAAGTTGTATATTCCCAATGAGTTAGACCACTGTAACTCCAAAAATAATGCAGGTCAATGAGGTATTACATTTCTGCACAAAGCAAAGCTCGTTCAGGCAGGAAGCAGACATCTGTTGTCATCTGGGATGATGATTGTTTAGGGTCCCCTCGAGGGGACACTCTTGTCCTCTGGCACCTTTTCCAGATTGAGCATGATCTGATGGAGCCTCTGGCAGGTAGAATTTCTCTTCCAAGGCTGTGCTTTCGTAAGGGAGCAGAGGTGAGGGGAAGGGTGAATGGGTGGACCAGAGAATGAGAGCATGGACCTTTCCCTGCCCCTCCCAGTAGAGCAGGTGCTCTGTGCACCACAGCAGCTGTGGGTGATGGTAATGGGCTCAGTCCCAAGAGCGTACCAGACCACTCCCCAACCCTGACATTGCGTTCCCTTCTGTAGGTGCAAGTTACCTGGACCTGGACTTCTCGCAGGTACAGACATCCCTGTACAGAGGGTCTCTTCTGGCTACTACAGGCTCCTGTTCAGTACAAGGTGGTTCTCTCCAGCATTCAGGTGGTGTCCATGATTGGGCAGCAGACACTGTCAGTCACCTGCCCAAAAGCCACACATGCTCCCTTCCTGCTTCCTAATAGAATCCAAGTGTCAGAGAAGGATTCCAATGAGCCCAACCAATCATGGCAACCGCATGCTGCTTGTCGGTGATTGGTCCATCAATCCAGGCTAAGCCACACAGGGTACACTGTCTAGTGGGGCCATGTTCCGAGGCCATTTTTGAGTAAACTTTTTCCACTATGCCTCGTACTTGCTTTGTTTTTCTTTCCCTCTCCATCCATGAGCAAGAAAGGGCCACCAGACAACCTGTTTCTGGTTGCCATGGTATGGTCAGCCCTTGTAGCAGCTGATAACATAGTCTCAAGGTTTCGAAGCTTTGTTTAGAGTCTTTAAAATCTGTGGGAGCTCAGGAAACATGCAACCCAGTAGAGGTCAGGAAGAAAGGTCTAAGAGAAACACTCTTTTCTACATTTCTTCCTCCCCTAGTTACCTCGTGCAAAACTGCTTGCTCTCCAGTGGAGGAATAAGCAAAGGGAGATTAGGATGCTGAAAAGTTCCATCTTACTGAAGGAAACACGCTAACTGCAAAGGGAAAAGTTTGCCCAACACATATGTTTGCCTTGCTGGTCTGTTCTGTGTCCACAACCAGGCATTTCAGGAAGGGACCCCTTGTGGAAGAGAACCCCACTCTCATGTGCTAGGAGATGCCAGTTCAGAGAAGCCCAGGCTCATGAGTGCTGAGCCCTTGTCCTTCTGTCCAGCCTGAAATCCTAGAGCATACCCAGGGACTGGGCTTCAGTTCTCTTCCCATCTGACAGCCCATCACCCTCAGAACTGTACAATCACAACGGTGAGACAGTAATAACTACCACTTATTAAGAGCTATACATTAGTTATGTGTTCGCAGGGACCATCTCTACCCCTTAAATGATACTGCAGAGGACATGCAGTGGTGCCCATTTTACAGACTGAGGCCTGTAGACACAGAGTAGTTCACCCCAGGAGCACACATTTAGCAAGAGGTAGAGCTCAGAGTCCATCACTGGCTGGTCGGTCTATAAGCAGTACCCTCTTCCACTGGGGAGCACCACGTCCCACAGCGCCAGAGCACACCCGTGCCTGCCAACCCATCTCCCTTCTGCTCTTCACTGGAGTCTGACCAGGGATGTGGGAAAGTGGAGAAGCTAGACTTGGTCAGTCAGCCAGCTCCCCTGTTCTCAGACCCAGGAGGTGGGGTACAGTGTTTTGAGCCACACGCATACCCCGTTTCTGTGGGAACCAAGGGCTCCAGCACCATTTCATAGCTGAGGAAGCAGAATCCTAGAGATGGAAAAGGCCATTTGTAAATCACTCAGGACAGTGACCAGACAAGTTACTCTGTTCAGATGTTCTGCTTCTGCCCTGGTGACAGCGCAGTCTCTTGGACATGTCTGGCCAGATTAGGACCCAAGTTTAGACCAACTCCCTGGAGATGCTGCCTCTACCCAACACATGACGGTCCACTCTAATTTAATTGCATGGGGACAACCAAAGGCTCACAAAATGGGCAGCTATTGCATTTATAGCAATGCCTTCGTGACTCTAAGGAGAGGGGCCCAGACATGCTGTTAGCGTGTATTGAAGCACACAGCCAAGGGTGAGAAGGCATCCTTCCAGACCCTCACATCAGGGGCCAGTAGTGCAACTGACAATCTAGCACCTGGCTGACATTTTCTAAGTTTTTATGATGGGTCGGGTGCATGATACAAGCTGGCTCATCTACACTCCATCACAACAACCCTGTGAGGGCTGGTAGGGGCTGGCGGTGACATCCTGAAGATGGAAAAATTGATGCTTGGAAAGACTGAGTGACTGACTTGAGGTCACCCAGCTTATAGGCGCCTGAACCTGCGCTTAAATTCAGAGCTGCCAGAATCCAACACCCATATTCTTTGTTTGTTCAGCTTCCTTGGTGCAGAAGTCTTTTCTGCTTACAAACTCATGTTTTTCTGGAAACCAGAAAAATCTGAATTATGATGAGAAAATCACCTTTCCATCTTGATAAGCCTGGACACCAGGTGCCCAGACCCCTCAGGTGAGCCTGATTCCACATGGAGTGGACGCGCAGAGTCTGGGTACCCCAGGTGGTGACTCTTGAGTGAATCCACAAAAAGTGCAGAGATTTTTGCTGTGGACTTAATTGTGTTGCCCTACTTCATATGTTGAAGCCCTAGCCCCGGTATGACTCTATTTGGAGTAAGGCCTTTAGAGAAATAATTAAGGCTAAACGAGGTCAGGTAGGGAGGGCCCTAAGAAATACCTGGGAACTCTCTCTCTCTCTCTCTCTGTTTCTGTCTCTCTCTCCCGCGATCTTTCTCTCTCTTTCAATCTCTCTGTCCTCACACTGCCAGAGAAGAGGCCATGTGAAGACACAGCAAGAAGGTGGCCGTCTACAAGCCAGGAAGAGAGGTCTCACCCGAAACCAGTGCCAATGGCACCTTGATCTTAGACTTCCAGCGTCTAGAACTGTGAGAAAAGAAGTGTCTGTTCAGGCTGACCCAGCCTGTGGCGTTTTGTCATGGCAGCCCAGGCAGACTAATAGAGTTTCCTTCAGAGATCCTCAAAGCCCACATTCCATCATAATGCAGAGGTTAGCGCACAGCCTCAGAAGTCGGAGGGGGGTGTCCCACATTCACCCAGGGACCTTGGGTTTTACTGTACGTCCATGAGCCTGTTTCCTAAGACTGATGGGATGATTCACTGAAGCAAAGCCTAGGAGTATCATGGTGGGTGGAACATATACGGGTATTATTATTGTCCTTGTGAGGTTAGCCTTACTCTGAAGGAGCTGGCAGATGGTATTTTTTATCAGTCAGGGATACGTGGGGTCAATAGCTCTGGGTCTTTCCAGCTGTGGTCCAGGGGTTCCCGAACACATACTTCCTGACTCTAGGGCATCTTTGAGTCCACGGGAGCTCATGGCTTATTTTCAGTCTATCACGAAGCGTGTGGGATGTCACCTGCTTGCTCACAATGATGCCACACGGGCTAACCAACATGTCATGTTCCTTTGCTTTTGGCTAGAATTAAAGAAACTCACCATGGAGACACTGCTTGTCTCTAGACGACCAGAAGCTGAGATCCATAGATAATGCACATGCTTGGTTTATAAGAAAATGGGAGCATAAAATAATTATTATCTTACCATGGACTCCACAGGATCCGTGACGAGAAAATAAAAGGAATCCCAGTGGATGAAAAGGTGAGGAGCCCTGGCTGAAACTGTTGCACAGGTGTTGCCTATTTTTCCCCCAAAATTTTATAGAAATATCATACTTTTATATTGAGAGCCAGCTTGCTCTTCAATGATTACATATGGCTTAAATATAGAATATTCGTTTGCTACACTGCTCTGAGTCACCTAAACTCAAGGCACGTGAAGAGCTTGTGGAAGCCTTGAACACACACCTGGCACCTGCCATTGTGCATTCCCACGTGGACTCAGCACCTGGGAGGGACAGGACCCCATGCCTTCAACGACGCGCTCCTGCACCGCCATTTCTGTGGAGGCAAGATGGAGCCCTCCAGTGGCGCATCTTGATTGACCTGATATGGCACATTTAATGGCCTCAAGAAAGGCTCGGTCCTGGGTGTCTGCATCACTTCATATCATAGATACTAAAGTAGCAGCTTCTGATGCAAACACAGCCCGGAAAGAACAGACAGAGGACTCTGGCCAGCAAGGTCACGGAACACAGGAAGTATGCAGCCCTGCGTTAATCAGGCTGCCCCAGGCTTTGACATCTGATTCTTGCTGACCCTGAGGGATTGCCCCTCCCAGGGCTAGTCTACTCCTAGAGATAGCAAACAATTTGCCCAGAATGTGCCTTTCATATGCAAACTAACCAATTCAGAGCCCAAGCCCCAACCGTGTCCTCTCTCTGGCTCCGCGCTCTGGGCACTATGCACCTGCCCTAATTCCAAGGGCCAGACTTAGATCCAGGTGTCAGTCACTAGGAAGAGCCCTTACTCCCCAGAACCCTCTGAAATTATTTAAACTTGCCAATGCCAAGTCTGCCTACCCTGCCTTATCCATTCCTCCCTCAGAAACCACAGTGAAGGGTATTGCCTGCAAGATCCCTTGCCAGGGATCCTGGCTGACTTTGGCAGTGGTGGGGGGCATGGAGGAGGATGCATAGCTATTATATTTGAGGTTGAAAGAACTCAGTGGCTGACCGGACGTGAGGGTGACAGAGGCACGCAGGGTGATGGACAGCTCCAGGTTTGGGCTTGGCACCTGCTCTGTGGGCTCCCGTTCCTTGTTTTGGCCACAGAGTTGGTGTCTGCTAGCCCTTGTGAGACTGGCCGGGCCGTGGTGTTCCTGACCTTTTCTCCATACTGGTATCACCCAGCAGCGGCTTATGCAGGAGAAAGTTGGGGACGGTCACTGTTTTGTCCGCCCCTCAGCCATCCTGCCCTGATGTCCGTGTGGTGAGCCACCCCTCTCTATTCTCAGTCCCTGTCGCTTGAAGAGGGCCCGCCTCTTGGCCCACAGCAGGGGTGGGCACCTGGGTCCAGCACAGTGGACCACCGGAGTCCTCCCGCTCCTGGGACTGGTTCAGGACTGAGCACAACCCGTGTAGGCCTCGTGAGGTTGTGTCCCAGCAGTTGGGAGATGTGGAGGAGGGAGCCCTCCCACTCTCCTTCACTGGGGTTGCTGACCTGGGGGGACATAAGCTGGAGGACATCAGTGACTGTTTTGTCACTCTGAGGGCTGATTCTGAGTGTGCAGGCAACGTGGGGGGAAAGCAGAGCTGAGAGATGGAGAGAGGGAGAGAGGTTGAGAGATTGCGCCCTGATGATACAAACCCAGCCCTTGGATCAAGCCAGTCTGATGCTGGGTTATCTCCGTGATGTGATAAATCCTCATTTTACTCTGACTTGGGGTCTGCCAGTGACTAATGTCCCCCCCGCTGGCTAACTGTGTGATGAGCCAGCCAGAGAAATTGTGAATTCCAGGGAAGGTGGGGCTCAGTATCACTCCTTTGGTTCCTTTTCCACCCCGGGGAGTTGTCTCCTGCAAAGCCAAAGGGGGGCGGGGTGTTTAACCAGAGGAACTTGCTAAAACCATGGTTCACCTTTGGAAGGCCTGGTTTCTCCATGACAATTTTTCTGCTACTCCGCACGGAGTTGGAAATGGAGGCAGCCACAGTGAATGTCCTTAATGCTTGCTGGGGGGTGGTGAGTGCAGGGCCCGAACCCCCGGACCTGGCTACTCTGGGTGGTCTTTTCACTCTGCAGCAGCCTCTGAGGGAGGGGTCTTCCATGGGCACATGGCTGCAGAAAGCATGGCACCCTGCCAAGGCTTACACTCCCTAGGGGAACGGGACGTCCAGTCCTTTGTAGAAAGGAATATACTGGGGTAACTATAAATGCCCTCCACAAAGTGTTCTCAGTGGGCACACGTTGCCAAAGGGGCAGGAAGCCTCTTACTCCCTCAAGTCTTCAGATGTAAGCACACACAAAGGGGGAGAAGCCTCGGGCCCTCGTTACTTCTGTCTGCAGCAGTAAAATGTTCTTATTTTTTTCAAACACATTTCCTCTTAAGATCCCTTGAAGTCCTTCTAAATCAGGCAGCTGGACGTGTACAAGCCTAAAATAAGCTCTTGTTCTGCAAAGGAAACCAACTACTGATAGTAAGCCCAAAGTAGACCCAACCCAGGAAATGCTGAGCCGATTTTCCTGACTGCGAGCTTATACTGCAGCATTCCCAGCTGCCCAGAAGTGTGGGTGGGCCAAAGCAGTGTATCCCAACATCCCCGTCTTCAGGCAGGAACTGGGCACTATACAGGGGGGGCCTGATCCAGGGGAAAGAGAGCCTGCTGGGGCTGCCTAGGGTCAGACCGAGGCCCGAGGCCATGTGATTTCATGATTCACCTCACTGTGCGTGTGTGTGCATTTGGTTTGATCATTATTATCATATCATTACTTTTTTGAGGTTGTGGCCAGTGTATGTTTTTTTAATTAAGATTTTATTTTTTAGAACAGTTTTGGTTCATAGCAAAATTAAGCANCCCCTGTGCCCACAGCCTCCCCCACCATCAACGCCCCTCACCAGGTGGTACATTGGTTACAATGGATGGACCTACAAAGTCCGGAGTTTACATTAGTAGAGCTCAGTCTTGGTGGTGTACCTTCTATGGGTTTGGACAAATGTACAGTGACGTCTGTCCATCATTATACTATCATACTGAGTAGTTTCGCTGCCCTCAAAATCCTCTGTGCTCCGCTCATTCATCCCTCCTCCCTTAAGCCCCCCAGGCACTGATCTTTGCATGGTTGCCACAGTTGTGCCTTTTCAGGATGTCGTATAGGTGGAGTCATACAGGAGGCAGCCTTTTCAGATGGGCTTCTGTTACTTAGTAATATGCAATTAAGATTCCTCCATCTCTTTTTATGGCTTCATAGCTCATTTCCTTTTAGCGCTAAATAGTATTCCGATGACTGGATGCATCCCAGTTTAGATCCAGCCATCTACGCCGGGACACTGTGGCTGCTTCCATGTTTTGGCAGTTAGGAATAAAGCTGTTATACACATCCATGTGCAGGTTTTTGTGTGGACATTAGTTTTCAATCTATTTTGAGTGAATACCAAGAAGCGTGATTGCGGGATCTTATGCTAAGAGTATGTTCAGACCTTTTTTTTTTTTTTTTTTTTGGTTTCTTGTTTTTAGAGGTGGGGTAGGCGCAGAGGGAGAAGGAGAATCTTAAGCAGGCTGAACGCCCAGCACGGAGCCTGACGCAGGGCTCGATCTCACTACCCCGAGATCATGATCTGAGCTGGAATTGAGAGTCAGATGCTTAACCGACTGAGCCACCCAGGTGCCCCAAGAGTACGTTCAGTTTCATAAGAAAGCACCAGACTGTCCTCTGTTTTGCCTTCCCACCAGCAAGGAGTGAGAGTTCCTGTCGCTCCACGTCCTCACCAGCTTCTGCTGTTGGCAGTGTTTGGATCTGGGCCATTCTAACAGGTATGTGGTGGCCAGCACTGCTTCGTAATGACATTTCGGGCAGTATTTCAAGTTCTGACTTTGGATTCTGTGGTTCAACATCTTGAATAGAAGGAAAGTGTAAGAGAACCAAGTCATACATTTATCATTCATTCACTAGTCAAATATATTTTTGAAAGCGACAATGGGTCAGACCCTGGGGATTCTTAGACAAAGGGTGCTCTCCTTGCCCTTGAGGATCTCACAGTGGAGTGGGAGAGACTGGTCAGATTGGAGGGACGATGAGCACACAGGGGAACGTAGCAGTGCTCCTGTGGAAGGAAGCCTCAAAGGGCTCTAAGTCAGAGAGAAGAGGAGACAGTGTGGGCCTGGAGGGGAGATGGCCCGTGTGCATCTGATAGGAGCTTAGAGGTTAGAGGTTACTATTTTAGGGCCACTGGAGTTTGGGGTTTGAGGATGAGGAAGCAGGGATTCAAACAGGATAGGGACATGACTGGGTTTGCTTCTGGGGAGGACCACTAGATTATGTGTCCACAGGGGGACCACAAACAGGAGGGAGTGACAAGGAGGGAGGGGACTGTGGGGTGTAAAGGGTGTAGTCTTCAGGTCCCCAGAGCCAGCCCTTTCCTATCCATCCTCTGTTCTAGTGGTGGATTACCCAAAATCTAGCTTTAGGGACAAATTTGACCTCTTCTCTTTAATCCTCAGAGCTGGAACCCCTTCTGCTGACGAAGGAATTTTAGAAGGCTGGTTTCAGGTTATTGATTCTCCTCTCCTTTGCTCTTCCTTCAGTGGAGGCTCAACGAGTCATGAAATGGGCATGAAAGGAGGGGCAGAAGTCAGGAGGGGCAGGGGAGGGGCCGGAGGGGACCACCTTTGAGGCCCTGACAGGTGGCCACAAAATTAACAGCTCCCCCCTCCCCCTGTCCCCTGCAACTGCTCAGCATCGCTGTGGGAGTCCGTGCAAAGTTCATTTGTTGGCAGGTGATGCTGCTGAAGGAGCTTCCTCCTGCTTTAGAAAATGGGAGGCAACCATTTCTTTTTACTCCCTCACTGCCTTCTGATTTTTTCTCTTTTTTTAAATTTATTTTTGAAGGGACTCAAGCCAGCGGCACTTGCACACCATTAAGCCCGGGCAATTATGATGCCTGTACTAAAAATCCATAAATGAGAAAAATAGATCTTTCCCACAGACACAGGATACTGGTATTTCTCAAACTCGCCTGAAGTCAGTAGGGAAATGATGCACTGAGGGGCCTTTCGAAGCTGGAGCCACGGGCAGCGGGACAGCAGGGCCAGCGCGGCTTCGGAAGGACAGGGGTTGCTGAGTGGGCAGCTGCTTGCGTGATGCCAAGTCTCCTCTAAATTAAGGTCTTTCGTCCATTCGAAAACCACTGAACACCTACTATGTGCCAGGCATGGCTCCAGGCACTGGGACTATAGTAGTGAGCAAGACAGGGTCCCTGTTTATTGCGGGATTTATGTTCTATTTGGGGAAACAATATAAACAACTTCAATATTGTGTATAATGTTGAGAAGCAAAAACTGCAATGAAGACTTTGAAAAGCAAGGGAAGGGGCTGGAGATGGATGGGGAGATGGGTGTTTTAGAGACAGCGATTTGAGCTGAGTCACGTGGTGCCCAAAGGACGTTCCCAGGCAGCTAGCTGGGGGGCCTGTTTGTGCTTGAGGACAAATCTCTGCAAGTGTGTGTGTAGGGGGAGAGGCCCACGTGGGCCTGAGGAGGAGAGGCTGGTATCTGACTGAGGAGGAGAGGCCTCTCTCTGTGTAGGAGAGGCCACAGTACCTAGAATAAGGCCAGAAGGTGGAGAAAGTCAGGGACTGATGTCATCCCTGTGTTGGCCCTTCACACCACTAAGGCAGGAACTCCACCTGGCCGGGGACCAAACACCTCTTTGTGATGGGCACAAATGGCATAGTCACAAACTGGGTTACCAATAAGCCGAATTTTGAGAACTACTTAATTTCCAACTCTGAGCCTCCACAGCTAAGACAAACAAACAAACGTAGTCTAGGTAAACTCAGTTGAAGCCAGGCATTTCCTTGCTCGGGTTGGCATTCCCTCTTGCCCTGGACTGCAGGCCTCCTTAGAACCTGGATAGGGTCTATCGCCGCGTCCCTCAGGAACAAGCCTCTGGGTCTCGATCACCATCTCTGCCCAGCGGCCTCTGCGGAGACGGGACTCCTCTCAGGGCATCTTCGGCATCTGTCTGGCTGTATCTGCTTGTGGCAACCCCATCTGACCACAGGCAGGGTCCCTGCCACCCTAGGGTGCCGCTCATACTGTAAACACTGTAGATCTGTGTGTTTGCCCAGAGGATTTTGTGGTATGTGGCAGTAAACTGCTGTCTTCCTATAAAAATCAGTCTATTATGAATTTCCCCAATGGATGGAAAAAATGGGTCTTGAGGACCCTTTGCCTAATTTGTGCATAGGTGTTCCACGTGACTCCGGGGCATAGGACATATCCAGCTGCTCCTGCTGGCCCAGCTGGGGCCTTGGAGTGAGGGAGATGGGCTGTCTCTGTCTCTCTGCTTTTACTGACGTGCTGGGATTTCCACTAGCCACTCTTATGCTGGCTTGCAGACTGCCCGTCTCCTTAGACTTGACCCAAGAAGCAAGGCCCTAGTCCCTTCTGCCCTCAAGTTCCTCCAAAAGCCATGGAGGGCAGCAGGCTTCCTTCACCAAGACCCCATGACATGGGGGACTGGGGGAGCCCTCCACTGCTCCAAAGTCTTCCCTCAGTCTAGATAGAATTCTCAACTCTTCTCTCCGTGGTGGAAAAAAAAAAGGTCAGTTGATATCCTTCCAAATCTTTGTTTAAACCCAACTCAGCTGGTCTTTTCTCTTCAAGTCATTGTCTCTGGACTGGCCTTATAAAATTCTATGTAGACACTCCAGGATAAGAACTGACTTCTTTCTTCTGGGCTGTGCCAGGACCCCTTGGACGGGACACGGACTCAATGAGTGGAGGGTGGTGACACCACAAAGAACTGAAAGGAAAACCCCTTGTTTCCATCCTGTAGATCATCTTTGATCTTGTTGTAAGTTCTAAGAATGAATGGGACACAAATACCTGACTTCTAAGTATAAGTTCTGCTCACCCAGAACTTGAGGTTGGGTTGATTCATGATTAGACAACTCAGCAAAGCAACTGATGCCTTGATGGAAGTTAGAAAGAAAGAGGGATAGAGATAGATAGATAAAGAAAATCTGCTCCCTTTTTAGAAAAAGCACTATTCTCCTCTGTAGCTCTGTGGCTCAGCCTCCCTCCTGGCAGGTGAAGGATGCTGAGGAAAGAGTTAAGGAATTCTTCTTAGGACAGATTCCACCTGATGATGAACTGATAAGGAGGTGTTTGGCAGGAACGAATGCCAGCCCCTTCCTTCTGATAATACAGAATTTAAAAGTAGATCAGCCATAGCAGCTGGAAGTTCAAACATGAATTCCTGAAAATATCTAGAAGTCCACTGGTCCCAAGGAAGTGCCAAGTCACGTCCAGAGGTGACCGGGTTTGTATCCTGTATAAGACAGGAGCAGAAGTGAAGGGGTGTCTTTGTGAAGAGGAGGGGGCACATGGAGAGCTCCAAACCAGTGTAAAAGGAGAATCCGAGGTGGTAATGAACTTCCTGAAAGGGTCCTCAGATTCACATTTTCAGTGACTCTCCAGCATGTTCTTGGATTAGATTTTATTGCAGAAAATTAATTTTTATCCAATCTTGGGAAGATGCCTATGGAAGGCAAGGCACCCTAAGATTTCAGCAAGATAACAGAGCGTCAGTTCATAGGGCCCTCCTAGGACCTCAACACAGCTGGTTTGAAGCTATTACGTAGGGACATGGAGAGCCCTGTGTGGTATTTCCATGAGAACAACGGGTCTGGAATAATCCTTGGTGGCTTCCGAAACCATCTGTTTTCATTATCCCAAGAAATTGTGTTTTCTGGTGCAGCTTCCAGACTGACCTAACTAATTAAATTTCAATACTCAGGCTAGTTTTCTATCAGAAAACACAGGTGCCACCAACAGATGTTTGCTGACCAGATTTCTCAAAAAAGGACATTAAGAAGAACCCTTGCATAGCGTCATCTCTTTTGTTCCTTTCCAGAGTGTTGACTAGGTTTCAAGGAAACCTTTTTAAAAGGCTTTACAAAATAATCAATATTTTTTTCACCACGATGTTCAATGTCAGCTAGATATGCCTCAAAACAAAGTGTGTGTTTCGATTTAGGGTATTAACAATAACAAAAAATAAATTCTCAATCCCCAATGAGTTGTACATGTTTGGTCAAGTTGGATTCAGCTGTGGAATGATCTAGAATTTCTGTCAGAAAATGAACTCAGCTGAAATTCCTGAAGCCGCTAAAGATAAAGGGAAAGGTTGTTTTTAAGAGGTACCTTACATGCATTACAAAGGAGGATTTCACTATTTCGAATTTCTGGAAATAGAAAATGTAAGTATTTCTTTCCGTTGTTTTGTTTGCTCCTAGTACAGATTTTAAAGAAATCTGAGGTCCATGTATTTCTTAAGATGGATTTACTGTTTGGTAGTGGGGTAGAAATAACAGCAAGGTGTGGTCCACTCTTGACGGGACCCAGGGCTCCAAGTCAGAGCGCCAGGCTCAGGACTCAGAATTTAGAGAGGTTTGGGGAGTTTAGAGCCCAGGTCTGTCGCTAGTATTATTTTAGGTCAGTTATGGGTTATTTTGCGACTGACCTAGGTTCTAAATACCATTTAAGATGTTCGCTTCCATGAGAAAATACATTCCAAATTCCATGCCAATTTCTGGAATATAATGTTAGTAGAAAGTATACAAAATATATTTCTATATAAAAAGTAGTATGTATGGACATGTAAGAGTCTGTAATATATTTGAGTGTATGGTATATGCTTTCATATGTGAATATACGCCATCTACTCATTTCTTTCTCTGTTCTTCATTACAGTCAGCCTTGTTTGTGACATGAAGGGGAGCTACTGTCCCTTTATCAGTCATCTGGCATCTCATCAAATCTGGTAGCTCTGCTGGTGCTTGGTGGGAGCCCAGGCACGGACATTAGCATCAGTGCTGTGATATGCATGGCACTGCGCTTGCTGCTGTTTCAAAGCAGAAATGGGATTTTAGCGAAGTGGCATATAAATGTTTATTTTATGTCTTATTTCAAGGTCTCTTTTATTAAAGATCTGTGATCCAGAAATAAATAATTATAATATATGAGTATACAGTGTATGCATTCTATGATATAGAAAGTGACACACATTTTTCAGTGACTAACCCTGTGTCATGTGGCCAACAATGCTTGTTAATGGAGCTGGTTAATAGATTTTTACTAAACAGAATTTTTTTTAAAGCATGCAGTCCCCCAAATAATCTATCTTACAATTGATCACAAATTATAAATTTAAAAAATTAACTTTAAAAAAAGATTTTATTTATTTATTTGAAAGAGAGAGAGAGCAGAGAGAGACAGCACATAAGAGGGGAAAAGGCAGAGTGAGAGGGAGAAACAGGCTCCCTGCTGGGCAGAGAGCCCAATGTGGGGCTTGATCCCAGGACCCTGAGATCATGACCTGAGCCAAAGGCAGACGCTTAACCAACTGAGCCACCCAGGTCCACACAACGTTAACTTTTTTCTATTGGAATTATATGAGATGATTGACTTATGACCCCAATTTCATTCCAAAGTAGAATATATGCCATACGGAATGGAGGGGAAGCCTCAGGTGGGCTACTGGAGGGAGCCCAGACATTCTGGATCTGGGGAGCAGAGCAGGACTCACCCCAGCTCAGGTTCCCTCCAAACAGGGCCTTGCATCTCAACAGCCACATTTTCTTACGATGGACACAAAAAGGGGTAAAAGGGAAGGTGGCTTGGCTTTGTGCTGAGGCTGTGAGGTCTCAGGATGGGGTCCCCTTAGGGAGTCTGGGTCTTTGTTTCTTGAACTGTTGTGACTGTATCCTCCTTACCTGAACCCCCGCCTACCTGAGCATTTGAGGGTCCCATGCCTGAGTGAATCGTCCTGCCTGGCAGGCCCCCATGTTTTCTGGGGAGAGACGACATGCATGTGAGAATGTGAATAACGGGAACTCTAGGAAGAGTATCAAACATGTGACAGAAATGTTATGGATGTGGTGGTGATGGCATAATCTTGCGAATATACTAAAAAACCACTGAGTCGTACATTTTAAAAGGGTGAATTTATGGTATGTGAATTATACCTCAATTTAACAAAATACCTGACAGACCAATTTAAGAATTCAGAGGAAAGGAGTCCCTTGGTCTGTCAGAGATCTCATTGACATGCTGGTCCTTGAACAAGGCCTTGAAAGCAAGGAAGGACAATGGGGAGAGTTGGGAAGAGCAGAGAGAAGATGGGGAGGGTGGGAAGCGCATGGCTCCTACCAGAAGATGAGGAGGCCAAATGGTCAGAGAAGGAAGTGCAGGAAGAAAGGGACAGAAGGGCAGAAACACAAGTTGGGGCCAGAGTATAGAGGCTTTGACGTTGGTCCAAGCAGCATATGGGCAAGGAAAAGCCTTTGACAGTTTCCTGCTTGGGATTTGACACGCGCCTAGCGTGGTTGGGGAAGATCAATTTGCCCGGGTCACATGGGATGAACAGGCTTTGGGAGGAGACCTCTCGGCAGCCATCATAACACTCTGGGGGAAGATAGTGAAGATAGCAATCCAGTAGAAAACAAGGACAGATTTGATGGCTACTATAAAGCAAGAGTAGACAGGACTGGGCATCAGACTGGATATGGAGAGTAATAAAGAGTCAAAGACCATTCCAGAATTTTCAGCCTAGGACCCTACTAGGGAAGCAGCAACTAAAATATGAATTGGTTTGGGGGAAAAGATGTGGAATTCAATTTTAGGCATTCTGAGTTTGGGTGATGATGGAACGTCTAAGTGGACGCTGAGCGAACAGTAGTCTCGCACATCAGAAGCCCTGCACGTACAGGTAAGGAAACTAGGCACAGGGGCTCTACCTATTGCCCACGGGTTAGAGAGCTAGTTTTAGGCAAGCCAGAGCCAGAATCCTGTCTGAAAACTCTTTCTCCTCCCTGGCAACTGGTTCAGATGTGGGCTGGCACTTGGGAGAAGGTGATCTGGGAGACAGAGAAGCTGGAGTCCGCGGCGGAGGCGGGATGAGAAGGCACTGGGAGTGGCAAAGTCTCTGCAGGGGAGGAGAGCAAGGATAGCGAATGGCAGAGGGCATGTCCTCCTTTGAAAGAAGCAGAATGCAAGGAGGTGCCAACTGGAACAGCAACGACAGTGTCACTGAGCCAGAGGGCGGGAGCACAGTGGCAAAGCACAGAGAGCTTGCGTGACAAGGAGCCCAGAGGCCATCCAACCGCAGCTTGCCTTGTCTGCCAGCCAGCCCACTGAGGCAGCAGCATGATGTCAGATGCTTCTGAGGTGTTAAGGAGAAAGTGGACCAATGCCACTGGATTTGGCCATTGGAGACTTTGGAGGCCTGTCTCATGAGTGTGACATGAGGGAATGCAGGGATGAACGACAAGGAAGAGGATTTTTTTGTTGTTTGTTTGTTTTTGCTTTTTTTTAATGGAAGAAAAGTGTGGTGACCTAGGAAAAGCAACTAATGAAAAGAGAGAGATTGAAGGTGCAAGAGAGAAGGGGCTGGATCCTAGAGGTCATGGAAGGGTCTGGGTCAAGCCTACTTTAGTAAGTAGGAACTCTCTCAAAAGGGAGAGAAAAGTGAAAGACAAAGCTTTTCTGGTGGAGAGGAGAACGGATGAGCTCAACTGGACAGTCTCTTTTTCAGTAAGAAGGAGGTGAGGTTATCTTTTGTGATGATCTAGTAAGTACTCATTTTGTCCTTTCTTCCTTAGTCACACAACCTGACATTATTTGGGGCAACAACGTGCCCAGCTAAAACACCATAACTTCAGCCTCTTTTGCAGGCAGGGGTAGTCATGTGACTCAACGTTGGCCATGGAGAAAGCTGAGTAAGATTTCTGGGAACGGCTCTTTGAGGGAGCCATCTCAAGTGTCAGGTGCCCATTTTGCCCCTCCCCTTTCTCTTTCTTTCCTTCCTGAAATATGGCATTGATGTCTGGAGCTGCAGGAGCTATCCTGTGACCATGAAGTGATCCTGAGGATGAAAGTCAGTGCTAAGAATGGCAGAACAGAAAGAGAGAAAGACGTCAGGACACCAATGACATGACAGAGCCACCACACTGACTCTGGATTGCCTACTGCTGGACTGACTTTGCATGACAGGAAAAACATCTCTTTGTCCAGGCCACTGTTACTGGGGATTTCATTACTAGTAGCCAAACACAATTCTAATCTGGCAAGGGTGAGGCTGGTGTGTGTGTGTGTGTGTGTGTGTGTGTGTGTGTGTGTGTGTTAGAAGGTGGAACACAGAGCAAGTGGATTAGGGGGTCTGAATTCTTTGTTGCTCTAAAGTCATTTGTGAATTAAAAAAAGTTGAGAATCACAGCTGTAAGAAACCAATCTAGATATTTGTGACCAGAAAATCCATTACTCTTCAGATGAGTGTCTACATAGTGCAAACTCATTGAATGCAAATCGATCTGAATCTTTCCTACACCTTGTTGACCTTGACAATCTTATAAAGACTGAGGTTTACAGTTTACATTTGATGCCATTAGCAGTTTTTATTGAAGGAGGAAAATACTTTCTTAATTCATTTCAGGTTTAAGATAGATTCTGCAAACATTGATTAAAACATGAAAGGCACTTAAATAAGCATAAGTATGTCTGAAAACATGCAATGTTCTGTATTATATTGTGTTCACCATTGTTCAGATTTAGGGCTTTGAATTCACTAAGAGTTTAAAATGCCTTTTTCCCCACCCTTTCACACCAAAATGTTTGACTAGTATGAAATACCAACACAGAATGCCCTCGGCAAATGGTAAGCAAGGCCTTAATCTTCCTCTTTTTCCTTTCTCTTTCTTTTTCTTCCTTTCTTCTTTCTTTCTTTCTTTCTTTTTCTTTCTTTCTTTCTTTCTTTCTCTTTCTTTTTCTTTCTTTCTTTCTTTCTTTCTTTCTTTCTTTCTTTCTTTCTTTTCTTTCTCTCTCTCTTTCTTTCTTTCTTTCTTTCTTTTCTTTCTCTCTCTCTCTTTTCTTTTCTTTTCTTTTCTTTTCTTTTCTTTTCTTTTCTTCTTTTCTTTCTTCCGGCTAAAACCATCTCCATTCATGTAGAACCCAGAAAACATGTCTCCTTGGATAGGCCATATGGCCTCTTGGTGTAACTATCCATCTTAACACATCTAGGGCAAATAGAGAGTTATTCATTCATGTCTTCATCAGCAATACCAAGCATCTCTTAAAAAGTCAACAACGGATGGAAGATAAGTCTTCATGTTGCACAAGACGCCCATTGCTTTCCAACCCATTCTGTATGCAATTCCTGGGGCTTATGAGATTTAAAAAATAATTCCAGTTAAGCCCATTTATCTAGTTTTGTGGCAGCTGCAAATTCAGTTGCTCCAGAAACAATCTAACGTTCAACCTCCCAATTATTTTCAATGGCTGAATTAATGTACTAACCACTCATCTGAAAATCCATTGTGGCTGTATGGTGAGGACCGTACAATGGGTAACTAGACAGAGGATTTACTGAGTTACAAAAAACCATTAGCATCTTTGACATTTATTTGAAAGAAAACGACGCTTTACCTTATTTAATATTTCAATAACTTATTCTTAGAAGACAGAGATGGGGGGTGCATTTCAAGGGGATAAATGGGAGGTGGTTTTTGACACAGTCACATGGAAAACAGCATACAAGGCCATACACAGAGCTCCAGGACAGGTGGAGGGGACCAGGGGAATAAGAATTCATTTGAAAGTCTCTCTCATTTGGACATGAATTTGCTTGACTCCCACAACTTATAGGTACTTAATAAAAAATGTAAACATCGATTTGATTTAGGCTCAGCTTCAAAACAGTTTAAGGCATTAATCAGAAAAGTATATTTGACATTTGTTCCCTTTATCCTCTTTTCTTACACGATCAAGAACTAAACAGATGAGGCAGTATTCCTGTGGATGAATGAAAGACAACTGACTTTGGAAACTTTCCTTAAACAACGAATGCGAATTCCTGATATCATCTAGCTAACTCAAAACCACAAGCCAAGCTGGAAAAGCACTGGGTTTCTGGTGAGGAAGATGATTGTGGGCAGAGCTTAGGAAGGGGGCCTCTGAGTTATAGCTCCCCTCCTTGGGGAGCAAGGAGGCTCTGAGATCCACAGAGGAGCCCATCAGGCTGTGCCCTTCAGAAGCCTCTGCACCCACTGATGGTGGTCCCCAAATGGCTCCAGGTCCAGCATTTCCCTGGAGATGCTATTATGGGCCCCAGTGCCAGGGACACCTCCTGTCAATTTGGGCAAATTAATTTTCCTTGCTGTTGAATCAGATGAGAAGGCCCAGGCCCAGGGCAGTAAAAAGCTGGGGGGGGGGCGGCTTTTGAAAACCTATTCAGGTCCAGTAGAAGCATGGCTCATAAAATGGGGTTTGCTTCTCCTTCTGAATCCCGGTCAAATACAATGGGGGCGGCAGGGGGTGGGGGGGACTGAGGTGCACTTGGAAGGGGTGGCGCGGAGGGAAAGACTCTTCCTTTGTGCTATTCTGGGCCAGAATAGGTATTTGGCATGTTGCTGGCACAGGGTGGGGTTATGGCATCATCCTCCCAGGCTGAAATAATGACATGCAAAAGCTGGAATGAGCATTTTTTTTCGAGTGGGCACAACGCAAACGCTGGGCTGAGTCTCCCCAGGCACGGAATGCCACATCATCCTGGCCTTTCAGATGCCGGCCATCGGCCGCCCTGATGCTCCATCCAACATCCTTCTAAGGACCAGGATATTCAGGCTCAATTCAGCCTGAGTGCCTGGGAAGCCTGCAGTCCCCGGCGCACTCCTGGGAGGATGAAAGCAGATGAATTTTTAAACAACAAAGTGAGTGTGTGTGTGCATATGTTTGATAATGGTCCAAACTTCAATAGCATGGTAAAATATTTATCTTATTTTTATAGCCAGCATGCAATCAATCCATAACACACTGACAGAATTTAGAAAGATCAAGGTCTATACTCAGCCACAGCTAGATGGAACCACTCAACATTTAAAAATACATATATTTATCCGTTAATGGGAAATGTAGACCCATCGCCAGAAGTCACTTTCCTGAGATCAGGGGAAGAAGGGAGCTCCCGGGATCACGGTCCTTCATTCCGCAGACTCTCCCCTCTTTTCTAAACCACAGAGTAAAGGGCTGTAGGTATCTCTCTGGTTTGGGGTTTTAAGAAGTTAATTGTCTTAGCAAATTGGCCAATTCAAGTTAATCTCCCTCTTGGACCCTGAACAGCCTTGAACAGCTTTGATTTGTTTCACCGAAATTCCCAATCCTCTTTTTGATAAATGATGTCAAGTGGGTACAGGAGACAGGCTTGGGGTGGGTGGAAGATCAGTAATAAAGACGATGTAAATATTGATTATTAAAGACAAATGAAAGATCCTTACTTCTTGGATTTCATCATAAGGAGGTGGAGAGAGGGACCAATCATGGGAAATCAGCAACTACTGAATTAGAGGATGTTGGAAACGGAAAGACTCAAAAGTCCATTGTCCTCACCTTCCAGATGGAGACCCCACACAGATACTGGAGTGAGAACTAACCCGTCCTCTCCCCAGGGCCAGCGCTCTCCCAGGGCCTCCAGGCAGCAGATGGAAGGAGGCAGAAAGCAGAGGGTTAGGAAAGTTATGGAAGGCACATCGTGGGGCTGTCACTTTTTGCTCACAGGTAGCCCGTGCAAGGAGAGAATCCCTATGACTGTGAGTGTGTGTGGCTGTGTAAGGAGGAGCTCTCTCCTCCTTATTATAAATTCCAAGTGAGCACAAGGAGTTAGGAGGTCCAGGAGATCAACAACGGCTACACATCCTTTACCTTTCCTGTTTTCTACTCGTATATACAGTATGAAAAGTAAAGATGGTGCCAAGACACCACAAGAATTCTGTGGTTGTTTTCAGCACAAAAGATTTCTCCACCAACAACGAATTGGCTGTACTCCAAATGAGACTTTAAATTGTGCTTTTCTTTTTCTTTTCTCCTTTCCTTTTCTAGAAAATGGCACTCTTTCATGGGAGAAACAGCCTTTTTCCATAAATGCAAACCGTTGGGGCGTCTGGTGTTTCACAGGGTTGTGAGGAGCCCCAGCTTGATTTTGAATGTGAGTCGATTTGGCTGTTGAATTTATCATCTGGAAAGAAGCAAGGACAGAGCCTGCTGTGTCCCTGCAGCTGTCTCCGAAGTGACTTACTCCCCCAAATACAGAGCCAGCTCCCTTCTCGGTGATAAATGAACTGAACGCAGTGGTAATTTTCTTAATTCCGTTTTGTGTTTGGGTAAGAATGACGAACTACATCATCAGGACCCCAACTCTAAGCCGGTTTCTCCTCCTTGTTTTTTGATACCCGAGGAGGACCTCACGCTGCCCTTTCTGAGCACTGGCGGTACAGAGCAGGACGCAGAAGATGGCCCCACAGCGGCCCTTCTCCCTGCGCGCCCTCTCCCCTCGATTAACTGCCCGGTGGCAATCTGTCAATATGGAGCAAATTCTGCTAAGACCTGTCAGAGAGAGATGATTGAAAGAAAGAAAGAAAGAAAGAAAGAAAGAAAGAAAGAAAGAAAGAAAGAAAGAAAAAAACCCCCACTGTTGGAAAGCTACCCTCTTGCCTGAGAAATCACCCCATAAGTCCTCCCTCTCCCCCATTCAAAGATTTTATTTTTGGCTGTTTGGGGACCATTCCTCCCTCGCTAGGGATGCTTCAATGAAGCCAAGCTCTCCACAGGCCATCAAGATGACTGTGTGGTCACTGAAGCTGTTAAGGATAACTGTACGCAGATCCGAAATAACAGAGGACGTCATTTTATTGGCTGTCCACAGGAAGTTTGGTCACACAAGGAGGTGGAGACTGTGGCAGGCGTGGTACAACACAAGAGCTCACCTAACTACTAAACAGAAGGTTAACTGATACTTGGTGGGCTAAAACCCCAGCAGCCCTCTGCAGCCCGGGCACCACCTACCCCAAGGAAGCTCAAGTAGCTGGCGAGTGATGGCATTGTCCACTAGTCTCGGTGTGTTGCACTGTCTTCCCATAAAACAGCACTTGAAAATTCGCCAAATTAGAAGAAAGCAAGCAAGCAAGCACTTCCTTTTGAGTACCAACACCGCTGTAAACAGACGTAGCGTGGCATGCAAATCCAGATCTGGTCTTTTTTTTTTTTCCCCGCTTTAGGTTTTTTTTTTTTTTTTAAATTAACAAATGGAATGGCATGTCTATTTCAAATATTAGTAGCATAACACATAAGTGCAATTTCAGTCTGGCCACCAGTGTCCTCAACCTTCCCGTGTGTCTGTCCCGAGAGCAGTGAGAGGACCGCAGAACATCCCACCGAACGGACACGGTCCTTTCCTCCCATACCTGGACTGCAGTCCCGGGAGGCTGTTCCTCTCTCCCCAGGCCCACCCTCAAATTCCAGTCGCCTGAAAACAGCTACTTCTCCATTGCCATTGTTATCAAAGCAGTCAGGGTGGGGAAGAAAATTCAACCCAAACCAAGCTGTAGGCCTTTGGGCCCTGCCCTCCTCTGCCCTCAGAGGGGGATCCATTTGCTCTCTGAGGGGTCTTGGCGCCCCAGGACCCGGAGTCATCCTCGCCATCACGGACCTGGGGCATGGGAAAGCTCCCGCTGTCTGCGGCCCCCCAGGGGGCTGCGGTCACACGGAGCTGAGCTTCACCAGGCCGCGCACTGAGTCCTCGTGGAGAGAGTCCTGGCTGGCCAGACCCAGCACGTGCATGGTGCGGCTGTGCGCCAGGGGGCTGCCCGCCAGCATCCTGGGGGGCGAGGGCGCTTCCTCTGGGGTCAGGAACTGGTGGCCCACGTGCTCCTCTTTCAGGGGCAGTATGTCTGTGAGTGCGGCCTCGGCGGCGAGGTTGGGCATGGAGGAGGGCGGCGTGGGCTGCCCAAGCGTCAGGCTGGTGCAGGGCGTGCCCAGGCCCGGCTTCCCGGGCAGGTGCAGCTCATCGCTGGTGAGGCTGGGCTCGCTCTGCAGCAGGGGCGTGGCTGCGGCCTGCAAAACGAATTTGGTGCTCTGAATGCACTGGTCTTGGTCGCACTGGAGAGCAGGAGGGAGCCAGCAAAGAGAAGGGGGGAGGTGCAGTGGTCGCGGGGTGGGGAGGGAAGGGGGCACAGGGGGAGGGGGAAGGGCGGGATGCGAGAGAGAGAAACCCGTTAGTGACTCCTCAGTCAGATAAGGCCGAGAGCGTGCATTGTAGCCCAGTATCAGCCGGGGACACCCAGCACACGGGAAATACCAGAGCCTGCTCCTAAATAAGCCGCCAGAAGTACTCATCACCCACAGGTGCCCAGGGAATGACACACAGCCGGTACTCATCACCCACAGGTGCCCAGGGAGTGACACGCAGCCGGTACTCATCACCCACAGGTGCCCAGGGAGTAACACGCAGCCGGAGGCCACGATGCTCCTGGCCCTTGATCACAGACACGACCTAATGAAGAAACAATCCCACCGACAGAGTCACAGGCTTCACCACCTAGAGTGGTTTCCAATGGCCGCAGGTGGCCCGTGTGCTGCAAACCACTTTTACGCTATTGCTTTACAAATACAGGGCCCTGCACACCCCCGATCATAACAGCATTCTTCACAATAGCCAAAAGGTGGAAGCAGGGGTCTGTCCACAGATGAACGGATCAACAAAATGTGGTACAGACAGACAATGGACCGCTGCTGAGCTGTAGACAGGGAGGAAATCCTGACATACCCTACCCCACGGATGAACATCGAGGACATCATGCCGAGTGAGGTAAGCCAGTCGCAAATGGGCGAATATTCTATGATTCCACTTACATGCGGTACCCAGAAGAGTTAACTTCCCAATGACAGAAAGTAGAAAGGAGGGTGGGTGCCCAGGCCTGCGGGGGAGGGGAGAGGGAGCTAGTGTGCGTGGGTACAGTCTCAGTTTTGTGGGAGGAAGAGGCCTGGATCTTTGTACAACCCTGTAAGCGCACTTATTGCCACTGGACTGTACACTGAAAAATGGTTAAAACGGTAAGTCTTATGTTTTGTATATTTTACTACCAAAAGGAAGGAAGGGAGGGAGGGGGAGAGAGAGAGAGAAAGAAAAGAAAAGAAAAAAGAAAAGAAAAGAAAAGAAAAGAAAAGAAAAGAAAAGAAAAAAGGAAAAGGTAGAATGGCCCTCAGGGTCTGATCAGACTGTTGTTCACAAAGCCCCAGAATTCCCCACTGCTAAATTTCCGTCCGCTTCAAGAACCGTTAATTGAGCTTCTGTGGTTTTTTTAAATCTGAGAATGCCAACATTTTACAAGATGTTTCCTTTTCTTCTAAGTATTCTTACGTCATGTTACACCTCATGTCCTTTCCCTCACTTCACTTGCTGGGAAAAGAAACGGTGAAAACATATTTTTAGCTGCTCGAATGTGGAATGTGGAACCCTCCCTTGAGCCATGGGGCAGGCTCTGCACCAGCCAGAAGAGACCTCGGCGGCGCTCAGAGAACTTGAACTTGAGTGCTGCGTGCGGTAAGTCCTTGGGGGGTTTCAGGAACCACTCCTCCACGGGAAGGAGGAGGAATAGGTGTGACTTTAGGTTCAACCAGTAAGCTAGGCACTGCATTGAGTTTCTTCAGAAGTTCTTAGAACAAACACATTTCCCCTCTTTGCAGGTAACACCCTGAGGCTGGAGTGAATGGGTGGCTCGCTCAAGACCTTACAGATCAGAGTAAGGCAAGGACCCGGGACTTGGGGCTGGGGTTGTTTGACTGTAAACCTCTTTCTACTACTGCGCATGACACACAGTAAGTACTTAATACATCTTCCTTGTCTTAGTACCCCCTCCTCTCTTTTTCAGAATGCCTGAGTTCTTGTAGAACCTGTGCTAATGGGTTTGCAGTGGAGGTGCCTCACCATCCGCCTGCCCAGGGGACACCTAGAGCTGCCATCACTCACCCACCTCCGAGCAGGGAACAGCCCTGACCTCGCACCATGCAGCCTTCAGGGAGGAGAGAGAGTTCATCCAAGTTCCGACTCCTTAGGCTTTCCTTCCTCCCTCCCCTCCCCTCCCTCCCTTCCTTCCTTCCTTCCTTCCTTCCTTCCTTCCTTCCTTCCTTCCCTCCTTCCTTCCTCCCTCCTTCCTTCCTCCCTCCCTCCTTCCTTCTTTTCTTTCTTAAAAAATTTTTTATTTAAATCCTATTTAGTTAACATATAGCATGTTATTAGTTTCAGAGGTAGAGCTCAGTGATTAATCAGTTGCATGTAACACCCAGTGCTCATTACGCCAAGAGGAAGGGAGGGAGGGAGGGGGAGAGAGAAAGAAAAGAAAGAAAAGAAAAGAAAAGAGAAGAGAAGAGAAGAGAAGAGAAGAGAAAAGAAAAGAAAAGAAAAGAAAAAAAGAAAAGGCAAAACGGCCCCTCAGGGTCTGATCAGACTGTTGTTCACAAAGCCCCAGAATTTTGCCTTTCTCAATGCCCATCACCCAGTTACCCCATCCCCCCACCTCCCTCCCCTCCAGCTCCCTCAGTTTGTGTCCTAGAGTTAAGAGTCTCTTAGGGTTTGTTTCCCTCTCTGTTTTCATCTTATTTTATTTTTCCTTCCCCTCCCCTCTGTTCCTCTGCTTTTTTCTTCAGTTCCACATATGAGTGAAATCAGATGGTAATTGTCTTTCTCCAACTGACTTATTTTGCTTAGCATAATACCCTCTAATGCCATCCACATTATTGCAAATGGTAAGATTTCATTTTTTGATGGCTCAGTAATATTCTGATATGTGTGTGTATACACATATATATAATACATGTATACCCGTACATATATGTATATATATATACACACACACACACACACCACGTTTTCTTTATCCGTTCATCTGTCAATGGACATCTCGGCTTTTCCTTCATTTGCTCCAGTGTGTGTGTCCTTTAACCAGATGGGCTTCTTTCTACAATCACAAGTGGCAGGCCAGCCCCTGCCCCCAGCCCAGGGAGGGCAGAGGAGGAGGGAGAGCTGCAGTCTCTATGAATTCACAGGCTTCTGATGGCGGAAGACCCGATTCCAGGCCAGAGTAGAGCTCTTTACTGAAGGAAAGGAATTCTCAGGGGAGACCCTCATTTTCCCCTCAGTCTTCTTCCCAGTCCAGGGAGCTCAGAAACACCAGAGCCTGGGGCAAGGGCTGGAATCCCTTCTACTTGTTTTCCTAATCAGCACTCCGTGGTTTTTGCCACCGCAGTAGTTTCCCATGGTCCAGTCTGGCAGGGGGTCCCAGCTCTGGGGAGGGGAAGGGGGCTTTCCGGTGGGAGGTGCTGTGCAGCGGGGGGTGGGGGGGGGCTGCGGGCAGGCTCAAGCTTTCCGGTATGGTCATTTTGGTCCAGCACAGCAGCTCAGTCTTGACAGGGCAGAGGCAGAGAAGAGAAACCTTCCTGATTAAACATTCATCTTCCGGAAACTATCTCAGGGCTTTGGATATATTGTGCTTTGCAAAGAACATTTTGTGAAAATCGCCATTTGGTCTCCTTACTGACCGAGACAGCTGAGCTCCCTCACAGCCTCCACTTCCACGGCTCGGTACAGCCTAGGAGCATGCCGGCTAGCGACCCCAGGGCTGAGCCGTGCTGCAGCGAGCAGGCCCTCTCCTGGATGCCGGGATCCTGTTCTCAATCCTCCCTTCTGGAGCCCTCCCTATGCCTCAAACCTTCTGTCTACCCAACGCCCTCTGCTCTAGAGAAAGATAAAATTGCAAATCAGATTTGCTTGTCTCTGTTAGCCTGCAGGAAGACATTTTTATTGAAAACTAATGGGCAAATTCTATTTTAGGGATTGGTGCAAGACTGACTCTTACGGACTCACAGATTATGTGAGAGGGCAGAGCTGGAGATTTTCAAGGTCAGGGGCACCAGCATGAGCGGAGAGGTGCCACCCTGCCCCTAGCCCTGTCCCCAGCTCACTGCCCAGCTCCTTTTCCCTGATCACTCCCCTCCAGCCATGCCCACTGCAGAGCCCACCAGATTCTCCTGGGATGAAGTGGTCTGTTGGTTCCTTAGAGCCTGTGTTCACCAGGAGCTCAAGGTGGAGCTGGATGTGCCTTGCAAGGCTTGATATTACAGACTCTAACAAGACCACACGTACCCGGAGGTGGGTTTATAATGAAGCCATGAGGCTTAGATCAGGGCCCCTCCGAGTCCTGGTTCCTGGCATATTGTTTTCTTTTTCTTAAAAGGAAAGTCCCCTCCAAACCCGTGCCCACTCCTGTACACATTACGGAGCCTTCCCGTGACCAAACTGACAACTCATTAAAACAGTAACAAATCTGTGCTCAGCCTCCCAGCCAGGACTATTAAAAACAGTGTTCAGTTCACAGGGATAAAGCCTAAGGGCTTAATTGCATGAAAAACAATCGACCCTGAACCATTTCATAAAAAAAAAAAAATCTAAGTAAGTCACTCAGAAATATTTTCAAAATGGCTATTTTGAACACTGACTTGTGTTAACTGACTTCAAGCACCTCTCCTACATTGATTTCTTTAAACATTTAAAAAGATGACTGTCTTTCTGAGTATAGTTATGGATATTTCCTTCATTATAGGGACTGCTTTCATAGTAGTAATTAACCTACTCTCTGCCCCGCACCCCTTCCCACCAGTTTAACTTGCGGCAGTGACGTCAGTGAGCACAATCACTGGGACCATGAACCTTAGTGTCTAAATCCTGCTGCACCCAAACCTTGAAAATAATTTGCCACAGTCAAACAGATTTTCCTGTAGACGACCAACCCCATCTGGGGGTACCCAGGGACTCGGCTTTGTTCTACCGGAGTTTGCCCATATAAAATCTCCTATTGGCTCCACAGGATGATGGACTGTATCGGATTCCAACCAGGGACTATACTTCTTATATTAACTTTGGATGTTTTGAACATTCCTTCTTAGGAAAGACTCAATGATTGGGAGACAGCTAATTTTTTTTTTTTTTTAAAAGGTCAGAGCGTTCCCTCATTTTGCACAATGGCAAAATTCCCAGGAGGGTGCACTGATAAACCTTCACGGCTGCAATCCCATCTGAGAACTTGGCCGGTATTTTCAAGGTCACTGTGGAGGTGATCCATGAAACGATGTTCTTATACCTCTTCATTTTTGCCTCTGCTTCTGATTCTTATTTGCCCATTTCTTCTTTCTTCTTCCTCTTTTCCCTTCCTCGTCTTCCTTCCCACCTCTCCCTTCTCCTAGCTCAGCCTTTCTCACACCACTGGCCAACTTCATGGCTTTTCACGTGCGGACTCCTCTCTTCAACCAGTAGGGGGCGACATCACTGCTTACTTTCTTCTCTGACGAACGTGGTGGCAGGGCTTATGCTCCAGCATGAACACCAAGACGCCCTTAGGCATCTTTTAATTGACCTAACCACTTACATCATCTTAAGAAAAGCCTACCAAGTGCCTAGATATGGGCAGTGACCAGCCATCCACTACAAACGGGAAACTGAGACTCATGCCATCATTCCAAAACAACGCTTCCAATGTTCCTTTTTATCAAATATTAGGTTGAATTCTATGAAACTGCGACTCTAAAAGTAAAAAATCATCCAAATGCAGAAGACCACTGGAATAGAAACCTCATCGCTTGTAAGAGTGTCTATGAAAAGACCCTCGAGTTGGCAGCATGAAACAATGCTGTGAGAGTGCTGGGGCATTTGCTGTGGCTTCAACAGTCACCGTGACGGCTGGCTGATTTCCTGCCCAAATGAAGCACTGCCATTTAACTTGCAAAGAAGTTTATGGTTTCAGATGTTCGGATGTCACACACATTATCACTTAATGCTACAATCTGAAAACGATGCAGAGATAATTTACTTTTAGTTTCTGCAGATTTTCAAATAGAATTGCTTATGTTGGGATACATTTTATTTTACTCTCGCTGATTTCCTGTTTGAAATAAACCTAGCACACAGATTAAATGTTGTTAAAAGCAAAGCTGGGACTTTTTTAGATGGTCTTGTATACAAATGAAGGGTGAGTGAAATTATTTATTGCTTCTGCTCCAATTCTTGTCAAAAGTATTAGCCTTAGGCATCATTTATGTCTGCTTGGCTGTGAAGCTGTGTTCTGGGGGTCTTATGAGTGCTCAGTTACCGTTATAGAAACACTATAAACTTCTAAAATCTACCTAAAATGTAGGTTAGGAGGAAAGCTTCCTTTTTATTCTGTTATTTAGCTTTATCATTTAAGCATGCGTAACTTCTTTCTACTATTTCAGATTTTTCAGATGATGTATGGAGAATTCTGCAATATTAGTTGAATAAATCATGTAACTGATAGGTTTAGTATTTTTTGATATTGGATTAAGGGAGGGTTTAAAAAGTAGGCTTAGAAAATATAACGGATGATTTTCTAAAGAAACAAAAAATTCCAACAACTAAGTACTACCATATCAGCTTGGTGTATAGCATGTGGTCCCAAAGTATCTTTTAGCTACAGGTGTCAAATACAAGCATAGACGATGACCCAGATGCTATATAGTACTTAAATCACTTGACAATCAAATGAAATATATATGCTAAAAACTGGGCCATAGCTGGATGTCGTGACTGTGCCTACATGGAAAGAACTTCAATGTTAGGTAATAATACAAGCCAGTGATGATGAAAATAGGAACAACGAAAATGTGGTCTTCAGTTGGCACTGGGGTTATTTGCACGTAATTCCAATATGGCTCTTCAGAATGTCACAGGCGTTCAGATGACAAAGTTTATACTGGAGTTGCACATCCCATTTTAATGCTTTAGATGTCCCTTCATTACCTTTCTAACATTTTCTTCCTTGGGAATTTGTAGTAGAGGGAAGATCACTTAGGCACTAAACAACCATCCCCACCCCCAAATCGGGGGTGCTAACTCTCTCGTCTTAAATATCTCTGGGGTGGGGGCTTCTGACTGTTGGGCAGCTCCTTCTTGGACTCAGCAGGATTTGCATCCTGGGTTCACCTTCTTGTCCTGATTCTGAGCTGCGGGGCCACAGAGAACACATCTCATCTTTTCCCCCATCAGAGCGTTCATATCCAGCCTCTCCCAAAGATGTTCTCATCTATTTGGGGGCACTGTCAGTGGTGGGTGGGAGCCTTGAGACCAGAAAGGGTTCTCCCAGCTGAAAGCCCAGTCAAAACCTGGGTTTCTCATAACAAAAGCAGCACACGGAGGTGGAGAGTGTGGGGCTTCAAGTTAGTTCACTTTCAGATTTCTTTATGGGCAACTCACTTTTTTTAGAATTGGTAGTGATTTCTATGTAATCATATGTTGCTTGGGAATTCTCATAAAGTGAGAAAAACCCAACGTACAAATCACTTACAAGTGTAATAAAATTTCCATGAATGCCAAATTTAATTAATTAATAAAATTAACAATGAATGAAGTTGACATAGCCATGTGTCTTGTAGACATTAAACATGTATTAATTTTGATTTTGTAGTTTTCATGTTTTAGAGCTCCTAAATTGTTTTCAGGTCTTAAAAATTTTCATAGTCCCTGGAAAAACACACAGGCACTTTGCTTACAGTGTCCACTGGGTAGACTAGCCATGACCTCTGGTCTTTCGGCCCATGGATTAATTTGGTTCTACCAAGGCTGACCCTGCACCAAAGAGAACTCTGTCCCTCTGGTTCCTAGTTTCATATTCATGGTGGAGCCTTTTGCAGATGTGACAAAACTGGAGGGAGGAAGGAATGGGTTGGAAGAATGAAGATAGGAGCAAACCAATATTTGTGCAAAATCCCCATGAGCAAGGCCTTGAGAGGGGAACGTTCACAAACACTCAATCGAATGTCTAATGAGCACCTCTTATGTGCCAGGCCATGTTATCCACTGGGGATGGTAGGATGGACAGGCAGGATCTCAAGTCAGTTCCAACCACCATCCAGGAAGCTGATCACTACTCTCCCCTTCTTCCCTTCACAGTTTAGGAATTGGAGGCTCTTGGGATTAAGGGACTTGCCCATGATATCCCAGCCCCCAGCATCAGGACTGGTGAATGCAAGACCGGGGGCTGTGATGCCACTTGGAGCTCTACCTTTCCCCACTGCACTGAATGCTGAAATCTGTCCATTTGCAAAGCTTTTCCCTGCATTATCTTTTGTCTTTATTCTGCCATCCTCACTAGTGTCCAATATGATCAAGAGACTTGATTTGACTTGGTGAGGGTAGAGTTGACAGGGGTGGGTGGAGAGAAAGTCAGGAAAAGATAATAAATGTTGATTTTCAAAAAAATTAGTCTTCCAGCACGAGAGATAAAATCAGGTTAATAGATGGCAAACACGAGAAACTCATGGTTTTTTAAAAATGCCCGATGGCTGTTATTTCTAGGATACCTAATAAAATTGACTCACATCTCTTCTATTTCAAAGTGAATTTCTACAAGCCACATCATTCCTTCATAAGCACAGGGAAGTAAACTGTAAGCTATCCCAGCTACTGGCAGGCACCTCCCCACCACCTCCAGCTATCTATGGACACCCAAATGCCACCATCAGCTTCCCCCTAACCTGCCCCACCTCTTGTGTTTCCTTTGGTGACTTTTATGACCACCCTGTCACCACACTGAAAAACGGGGGGCATCCCTGGCTCCTTGTCCCCAGACCTCCACAGAGACTGCATCTCCAAGTCCCAGACTGTTGCTGCCTCTTCTCTGAACCCACCTCAGCTGTCCTGGCCAGCCCCATTGCCGCTAGGCCTACCGTGAGGGCCTTCTTCTGTTCTCCCCGTCTCCATATTGACACGCCTCCCTCTGCACCCCACATGACCTCCCAGACTCCATTCACCCCCAAGAAAATCTGATGGTCTTGCTCACTGAACTTAGTCTCTGCAATGGCTCCCTGCCACGTATAGAAACCCACTCTGAATATAATATAATAAAAAAACATTAAAATAAAAAAATAATATAATAAAAAAACATAAAATTAAAAAAAAAAAGAAAGAAACCCACTCTGGTTCTAAGGCACCCAAGGCTCTTCACATGCTCCTCTCCTGCCTTAGCTCCCTCCAACGCCTGCTTTGCAACCCACAGCCTGGTCACTCAGTCCTCCTGCTCCTGCAGAGGCATGCAGGTCCACCCCACATCTGCCTGTGCCCGTGTCTGTGCTCTGCTTGGAGCACCCCTACCCCCTCTGGGGGGCTAATGCATTGTAACTAATCTCTTAATATTTGACTCAGATGTCATCTTCTCCAGAAAGCTTTGCCTGAAACCCAAGTACTTCTGTTTGGAGTTCCACAACTGCCCAGCCTCTCGTTTGCTAGCATATTCTGTTGAAATCCTCCACACACCTGAATATGAATATTCTCTGAACAGATCATGTCTTAGTTGAGCCCAACTAACCCAAGGTTTTTCAAGAAAAACTTTCTTTGTGTCAAAGCAAAATATAGCTCAAGAACCATTCCTTTAACCCCAAACTTGGAGAATTCAAGAGAGTTTGAAGGCTATGGTGATGGTTTTCAATACTGACTGATGATTAAAATCACCTCCAAGATCATTACAACGGCAATGCTTGGACCACCACCTGGGGATTCTCCCTTAACTGGGCTCAGGATATCAGCGTTGTGATCCTAATGTTTATCCAGGGCTGAGACCCGCCGGATGGTACTAAGCTCAGCTGCCAGATATAAGGCCAGATCTGAAGAGGTTCAGCTGACACCAATTTGAAGGCTTTTGAAGTTGAATTAGCGGAAAGCAACCAGGCCTTGAACCACTACCTGTGTGACTCTGAGCAAGCCAGCCATTATTCTAAAGCCCCAGTTTCATGCTTTGTAAAATGGGAATAACTTGCAGGTTGTTGTGCGGATTAAATGAGATGATCTTTGCAATAACAGTATCAATACTGTCCACATTCTGCTGATTGCAAAGACTGATAAACTCCAGCAGAGACCCACGTGACCATAGTATAATTCTGTATTAAGTAAACTTGGTTCCACTTTTAGAACTGCCTGAAATTCACCTTGTGTGTGTGTTTTTTTTTAAATCACCTTGTGATTTAAATTCAACTTTAAAGGATTTAAAGCCAGTTTTCACATCTGTCTAATTGGGGACTGGGACACAAGAATGTTTTTTATTGATCTTGTGCTCTAATTATATGTAATAAATGAAATAAAGAAATACAAAGGAAGATCATGGATTGCTTGTGGACAAATTGCTCTTAGTGATGATGCGTGTTTCCTAAAGAGCAGAAGGTAAGTGCCGTGTCCCCTGCTGCACCAGACACTAGGAAACCTGCAGGGATTGGGGTCCCTTATGGCCAGGCACTGTTGGTCCTGATGTGTTGGCTCAGTTTGAGGTGGTTTTGGCTGGGGTGTCTGTTAGAGGCAGACGAAGCAAGCCAAAAGAAAGGCTTGTTATAATTTGCCTCAAGGAATTCATTTATGGTCAGTCTTGAAAAATTTTAGCTCATTTTTCCATATTTTGACAATTCCTGGAGACTGCTTGTGTATTTCTCCCGGTCCTAACATTACTCAGGGCAGGACCTGCAGTCCATGCTGGAAGTCACTTTGCTAGAGTCCCCCAGCTCTCTCCTCTGGGGGAGTTACACGTATTTCACAGCACGTGGGAAACACAAAACTCCAATTTCACCCTTCAGGGCTCACTCCACCCGTGTTCCTTCCCTCTCACCACGGTCCTGGGCTACTGCTGCCCTCTCCCTTCACTTCTATAAATTACTCTCATTTTCTGTTTGTTTTTCCTTTTCTGGTCCTTAACTTTGCCTCCTTTCATCTATTTCCATAATGAAACAATACTGATGTATGACCAAAGAGACAGGGCAACAAATTAGGTAACTTTGTAAAAGAAATTCCTAGAAAGACATGTACTGTTGAAACTGACTCAAGAAGAAGTAGAAAACCTGAATAGACCTGTAGTAAGTTGTGAGTGAATTCATTAAAAAAAAAAAAAACGAGCCACAAGGAAAAGCTCAGGACCAGATGGCTTCATTGGGAAATTCCACCAGATCTTTTAAAAAGAATTAATCCCAGTTCTTCATAAATTCTTCCAAAAAACAGAAGAGAAAGAACACTTCTCAACTCAGTCTATAAAGCTAATATTACCCTGATCCCAACACCAGATAAAACAAGAAAAGGGAACTGCAGACCAAAATCTTTTAGGAATATAGATGCAAAAAATCCTCAACAAAACACCAGAAAACCAAATCCAGCAATATATAAAAAGGATTATACATCATGGCTAAGTAGGATTTATCCCAGACATTCAAGAAATATGAGACAAATAAGAAGGGGAAGTTTTGGTATGAAGTCCAGACTGCAGCAGGGTCTTGGGTCTGGGTCAGGGTGGGTGGGAGGAGTAGGAGGAACCCAGGGTCACAGTGTTTACTCTCTTTTAGGAAGAGCTGGCTCCCTCTCCTGTGTATGGGGACTGAGAAGTTGTTCTCTGCTCTTCTGACCTATCTGTCAAGCTGCAAAGATCAGAGACTCATAAAGACCTTTGAGCTAGATGGGGCTTTGGAGAAATATTAGTCCCAGCTCCCATTTTGCAGGTGGGGAAAACTGAGGACCACAGAGGCACAGGGACTTGTTAATAGTCAGGCAGGTAACTGATGGGAGCCAGGACTGGAGCTCTCACTCTCTGGTTCCCATCGAGGCTCTTTCCCTCACCCAAGTCATGTCCGTTTTTGTCCAGTTGCTCAAAGTGGATGCAATTGACCTGGTTGATCTTGTCACCATGGATATCGGAAGATGATGAGGATAATATAGCTAATATTTACATAATACTTACCTTGTATTAGGCAGGTTTTAAGTGCTAAACATGCATTAACTCACTTAATCCCCATAGAAACCCTACAAGGTAAGGATATTAATGTTCCCATTTTATGGATGAAAACACTGAGGCATAAAGGCTAAGCAACTTGTCAAGGGCACTCATCTAGTAAGTGCACAATTAATCCCCATCCCCTCTTGGTGAGGAGAAGAAGGAAGGCCTCTTTAAAGCCTGGTGCCTGACTCTGAAGTGCTCCCCACGTGGAAGACACGTCTCTGCATATTTTTAAGCCACTGCTGGAACACCCTGGCCCACGGACCTGTCTCCAAGACTGTGCTATTTACCAAATCTGGAGCAGACTTGGCAGGATTTTGAGATTTTGTCTCTGAGAGGGAGAAGGTGGGCCATGGAACTCAGCGATGTGAAGTCCATGGAAGTCAGGGGAAGCCACTGGTCCAGAAAGTGTACGAAGAATGTCATGTATCTGAACTTACAGGGTGCAGATAGCATTAGGGTTGTGGCGATTGGAGTGTTACTGTACTGGAAGGTTCCTTGATCATTCCTTTACATCCCCTGGCTCTTTCAGTGCCTTGTCCTACAAGTTCTTCTGGAAAGATCTGTGTATGCCTGGACAAAGAAATAAGTGAAACTCTTCCCCTTGATGTGTGCTCGTGGCGATGTGGAGCCGTGGCACATGGTGTCTTCCACTTCCACTTGGTGAGCAAGGCAGACAGGGCATGAGGTCCAAGAGCAGTCAGCCTCGGCAAGTCACCCGGGGCTATGGGTCCTCACTCAGTGCCCCCATCATGACTCAAGATGCCACAGTTCCCCGGGCTGGGCCTGAAGAGGCTTTGCTGCAGGTCAGAGCTCTTCCCGAGCCCCCAGTCTGACTGGCGCTTAAGGCACATCCCCTAACCATTCCTGCCAGGCCAGTGCCCTTGGGGGAATGGCCTTAATTGGTGTCACGGTGTGGGTCTAGACGGACTGGACCCCAGAGGGCACAAGAGCAGTTTGATGACTCTGATTAACTATAAGGAGCGAAATGACCTCCGTCTCCTTCGTTAAACCCGCCCTCTCTGGCTATCATAGAGGCATATAGCTCAATAGATGTTCGTGGAACTAATAAGTTATGCCCTCATCCCATCTTAACATAAAATGGTTTAATAGCATCAACACCTTGAAGGGGGCCTTGTTTACTTTTTAAATCTAGGGAAAGCTTGGAGCATGGGGGCCTCAGTACCATGGGAGTCACGGGGTGAACCTAATGTACGTTCATTGTCTTTGATAAGGACCACTGCCATGCCTGGTATCTTCTTGTGAGGGTTCCTACTACATCCTTCACGTATATGTGTGTGTCCTGTCCCTGGGCCGCAGCCTCCGCGAGGACAGAGGGACAGCACTCCACAGACCTTGCATCCCTACCACCGAGTTGAGTCCTCAACACACAGTAGGGGCTCAGGAAAAGTTACTGAACGAACGAGAGGTTATATATGCAATGTGTGAAAACACGAACACACATCACAGGAGTTATCAGTGGATGCTGTGGTCAGGATTCCTCCCAGGAACTTTGTCCTTACGGAACATTTGTTGTGCACCCGCAGATAGCTGAGAACGACTTTGGAACATGGATACCATTGTCTTTAGTGCCTGTTCACGTAAAGAAGGCAATATACGAAGTGAACACGGGCATTAGCCATCAGACTGGTTTTGGATCCACAAATTCGTGGCTCTGTGCCCTTGGGCAGACGATTCACCTCTCCTACCTTTAAAAAAAAAGCAAGAGTCAAGAATGCCCATTTGCCACTGTTAGTTTGGATTAAACAAGATTCTGCTCAAGTGCTCTGAACACAGCTGGTGCCAAATAC
Organism: Ailuropoda melanoleuca; assembly: GCF_002007445.2. Classification (NCBI taxonomy): domain Eukaryota; kingdom Metazoa; phylum Chordata; class Mammalia; order Carnivora; family Ursidae; genus Ailuropoda; species Ailuropoda melanoleuca. Next base: position 100,444,867 of record NC_048227.1, on the reverse strand, counting down.
ATGTTATCTCCTTTCCTGTGGGCCTCTCTCCTTACTCTCTGTCCTCATTCTCCGCCTCTGAAATAGGCGGTGACCCTTAAGGGTCATATGTATGGGTGAGCGCAGATAGAACAACATGTCCCGTGACCACTTTCAGAAGGGAGTGGCAAGGACCGTGACATGCACATCCTCGACTTTAAAGGAGACGCTTTATCAGCAAAGCAAAGCACCACAACACAAACTGGACACCACCACTGCCAACAAACAGCTCCCAGCAAGCTTCCCTGGGCGCCGGAGCCCAGTGTCGGGGCTGTCAAGACAGCGCAGGGTCGCGGGGATGAAGCAGTTTCCCTTTGCCCTGAGCTTTCACCTTGCAGTTCTTTATAAGCAGAAACAAAGTGTCCAGGAAGCTGTCATTTTCCCAGTCTAGCCCAGAAGGCAGGTCTTTGACCTGCTTGTTATGGAAACTCTGTTGCAGGTGATTCCATCTAAAAGAACAAACAGCTCCAAGCGGGGCCACAGACTGGGTCCCTTTCTGAAACATGGAATTTCTTTAGGGAAATCTGTTCCAGATAGAGTGAAGCCACTGTCTTCCAGACACCTAAGGATTTTTAAGGGACCAGTGGTCAGAGCCAGGCCTGACTGTGCTTTCAGGAACCCGCGGAGGGACTCCTGCCCTGGCCCCAATCTCCCACCTGCAGACTGGAAACAAAGCCCGTCTATATTCCACACCTCGCAGGACACCTGTGAGCCCTCTTCGGAGAGACTTGCTCAGTTTGGGCTCTGAATGAAGAACACCTCGTCTGATTATGTGCATTAAGGTATGTGTGGCTGTTCTAAGGTTTGGGCTGAAAGGGGGGACAACTGGCCCGCCACTGCACCCTTAAATGGGAGCTGGGGGAGGTCAGCACAGAGTGAGGCAAAGGCACAGAAAGGGACTATCTGGCCAGCCAGCCGTGCTGCCAGCAGCTGTATCCCATCCCCCAGACACCACCCTCGTTCTGTGTAAGGGGGCTTTCCATCACAAGGGGCCACGAGCTGTTTCTGGAAGAACTTTTGCATGTGTACTTCCCCTTATGCAACCCGGAACACACCAACCACTCAACGGCCCTAATCCTTTGTTGGGCACAGCCTTCATTTCAGGCTTCCTTTCCTTCCAGTAAGCCTTTCAGGGGATGGGTGTCCCGGGAAGGTTTCTAGGTGTGCTTGGTTTGTTACTGGGTTAGTGACACAGACGCAGAAGAGAAGCCTTTGCAGGGAGCTCTGGCCCCCGCTGCGGGGAAGCTCTGGCCCCTGCTGCAGGCGGCTCCTACCATGTCGCTCTGTGACTGCGTGGCCCCGTACGCGGCAATCCCGTTGGAGGGTGCGGCTGGCTGCGGCGTGTCAGGCTGGATGTACCCTCTTCTGTCAATTAGGCTGCCACAGAAAACAAAACAACACGGAGCAAGAGAGTGAACCAAAAGCCAAAGACGCCATCAACACTATTTTAATTTCCATTTGGGGCTCCTTCTTTCTGTGTGGGGCCCCACTGCTGGCACCTGGGGATACACCCCGACTTACCTGCAGGTACAGTCAGGGACCAAATTCTGTCACCTCTGCCTTTAAAAAATGCCTGTAGCACCAGCTCCCTCCCTGGCACCTGCTGCAGACTCCCATGGTCGCCTACCCCATCCCCCCCCAACCACGCCCGGCACGGCCCCCGGCGCTCCGTCTAACGCCCAGTCCTCGTAAGGCCTCCCCCGCCTGCTTGCCCTGCTCTGGGGGCGCTCCATCACCCGCGAACACCCCGGGGCTTCCTACCACTTGTCCGCAATTCTGCCCCAGCCTCAGTCCACGCCTTCTTACTACAAGCACGGTGTTCCCATGTCCATTCCTGCCACAGGCGCGTGACACCTGCCTGCGCCTGCGCACTGCACAGAGCAGAGGCCCCAGCCCCAGCCGCGCGCACTCGGTGTTCGCCGTCCCCGCATTCCGCTCCAGCTCTGGTTTTTCTCGCCCCAGTCACTCTCCCTTCCACTCTCCACTCTCCATTCTCCACGGGCAGCTTCTAAAGCCCCCAGCCTTGCTCTTGCCCCTTCTCTGGATTCTCCAGGCCCTGCACAGGACTCCTCTAGTGGCACATACCACTCTCTGCCTGGTGTCGCCGTGATTTTATCTACAGTCCCCTCTGTCCAGCAGCCTGCCAGCCCCAGACAGCAATCTTCATCTTTTCTGCCCCCAAAGCACCTGCCCCCCTCACCCCGGCCCCGGCCCCTCCGCTGCCCCTCTGAGCACCCTGTCGGCATCACAACAGGTCGGCATCACCCGCGTCCAGAGCTGCACGAGAGCAGGAACCAGGTCTTCTGAATTACCGAGCTCAGTGGACGCCCACCCAGAGCTGAGAAGAAGCTTGGTGGCCGAATGAATAGAAGTGGGTCCCTTTCTCCCACAGGCCAGTTTGCAGACCAATGGCATCATTAATGAGTAATAACTCCATCTCTTCTATGCTTGGCGGCCATTGCCCAGATGGGAGGTAGGGGAAGTTTTGGTTGCCATCAAAAGAGCTGCCTTTTGCTGCAAATGTTGTGANTGGGGTAAACACCCAGTAGTGCAATGGCTGGGTCATAGGGTAGTTCAATTTTTAACTTTTTAAGGGACCTCCACACTGTTTTCCAGAGTGGCTGTACCAACTTGCATTCCCACCAACAATGTAGGAGGGATCCCCTTTCTCCACATCCTCTCCAACATTTGTTGTTTCCTGCCTTGTCAATTTTTGCCAAAAAAAAAAAAAAAAAAAGAGCTGCCTTCTTCCCTCCCCAAGTGTTGACCTTGACCCTCAGGGCAGGACTGCAAAGGGCAAGGGGGAGGTTCAGCTAATGAACTGGCGCTCCTGGTGTGGCCCCCAGGCCCCGCAACCTCCACGAGATGCTGCTGAAACATCAGCGTGCCGGCAGGCACCCCCTCCTCCTGAGAGCGGAGGGCTGGTCTGCCGAGGCTGCCCTCCTCCTCATCCGTTTGGCTCTAGGGAGACAGGAGTTTTATCAACTAGCACCTGCAGGTCTCCAGACCACCTGGTAACAAGGTGTGAAAAAATACTGTGACAAGATCTTGAAATGGGGCTCTCTCTGTTTCCAGGTTCGGTTGGATTCCCAGAGGTTTAGAAAAGTGACAAGAACCTCCATCTTCCAAAGGGGGGTGCGGGATCCCCCTGCAGCTCACACCAAGTGTGTGACCTCCTGCGAGGGCCCAGAAGACCAAAGTGGCAAGAGCAGAGAAGGGTGGACAAGCCGTCATCCGCAGCCCACAGCGGACGGGAACCTCGTAGGTCCCCAGGGACACAGCCAGTGTGCAGTGGGGGTGGAAGTGTGTCTTCCCAAAAGAGGTGCTGAAATCCTACCCTGGCTGCAGGGGAAGGGGTGGAGAGGGCTGCCTTTCAGTGACCCCCAGGGTCCCTGCTCACAGAAGTGACACGATGCTCGAGGACACGAAAGTGCCCTGAGTCCTTCGTTTTATTTTGTTTTGAGGTGACAGGAGAAATTAAGGGGCTTGCAAGGGGATTTCATTCAGGAGCAAAAAAAAGAATGATGTCATCAAAAGAGTCTGAAAGGAAGAGGGAGGACAAAATAAACTTCTTCTGGGACTTCATCCTGTGTGTTCAGCCTATTTCGTGGACCAGCCACACATCCAAGACTGTGATATCCTGCCCTGAGTCTCCTTTCAGTCCTCACAATGGCCTGGCAGCCTCCCTAATCTGGATGTACTCCCCTTGCGTCATCTCTTGCTTTGCCCTCCGTGGTCCCCTCACTCCTGCACACGAGCTCCTTCAGTTCGTTCTGACACGCCACGCTCTCCTCTCACCTCAGGGCTGTTGCACATGCTGCTCCCGTGTGTCCTCCCCCCCATTCCTTCCCCCAATTCCTACTCATCTGTTACAAAAGATGACAACTTAGGCCCCCTCCTCTGGGAAGCCCTTCTGGGTGTCCCATGGAACCTGCACCCTGGCCTCTGTTACAGCCACTCTTTGACTGTGTAGACTGGCCATTCTATTCAACGTGTCAGTGACAGGTTGACCCTTAGCACCGGCCCACAGGGCCTGACCCTGATCACACCTTGGGACTTTCTCTCTTTCCATTCCCTCTGCTAGACTTGTATGTCTCCCAAACCTGGCATCCCTACCCTGCTGCCATGCACAGCTCTGGGGACCCATGCAGGGAACCAAATGTGGGTCTTTGCCCTGATGGTTCATAGCTCTCAGAGGGAAACATGAAGACACTCTTAGGGGCATGTCGTTACACCATTTCAGAACATTTTAGAGGCAACTCAGGCACACAGTTTTGGGCATGCTGGTGGTTCTTAGTCCCTGTTACACAGGCTTGTTTGGGATGCCCGTGGAAGGCTCTGGCCCTCTTAGGGGCTCTGGGGTGGGTGAGGTAGGGCAGAGAGAGAAGGGGAAAAGAAGGTGACAGGAGGGAGAGGCAAAGTCAAGCACTATCCCCCTGTCATTTCTGCCCAGGGCCAGCTCCAGGAGCCTGTGGGCACAGCGGGAGAGGCCAGCGGCCCATCTTCCCTGCATGAACCTGGGAGAGGGTCACGTGGTTCTGAGAGGAGGGCCATCCTCGAGAAATGCCCCATCCAGAGGGACTTGGGTTTTGGAGAGAATACAACCCCAACTCAGCCGCAGTAGGAAATTTTATCCAGTCATGGAAGAAATTAGTTTGGTTGCGACAAGATTTGATATATAAACAATACAAAGCAGCGCCAAAAGCAAATTAAAGAGTGGGGAACGAGGAAAGAAAAGTGGGAGACTTCTAAAGTCCTTTCCATGTTACAGATGTGTATTTTAGTTTGGGGGAATTGCTTCAGCCCCTACCGATCTCTCCGCCTGAACCATTTTAGTGTATATATTCTATACAACTCAGCTCTTAGCACCCATATTTCTAGGTTTTCTAATTGCTTCCTACATTGCATCCTGGCCCCCCTACTAAGCTAACCACAACTCTCTGCTCACCCCGGATGCTCAAGATGACTCAATAATTAATGGGAGTGACGTGCCTCGGTTTCCCTATTTCGATCCTTAGGAGATTTTCCTCATCTTTGACACAAATTCAGTGAAAGAACCAAAAAGATGGCAGGAACAGCACCATAAACCGAGCCAGATCTCTACTGCCCTAAGACCACGTCTCCGGGGCATGAAGCCGACCACTGGCCCAGCGGTCATCCCAGGGGTGATCAAATCTAGCAGTGGGTTTTGTGGCCGGGTCTCTACCTCGAGAGGCCTGTACTGCACAGCTGAGTTGTTGGCTTTCCCAGGGTCCGCTAAAGATTCGGTCCCGAATCTCACCTTGGAGAGATGGGCCCACACAGGGCAACACAGCAGTTTGTGAAGATATTCCCGTAGCTGTAGGGATTGTAATTTTCTTTGCCTCTTTTATTTGACCAAGATCCTTTAATCTGAAAGAAAAGGAGAGTCAATAACACCAGTGCCACAGTTTAGGTGAACTGGATGCAGGAAGCCCATAGAGAATGCAAATCATCTTTACTCATTTCTTTGCCAGGAGAAACTGAGACACTTTCTCAGGGAAAACCGGCATTTACCCCAAACTTGGAAATATTCCCAAACAGCAGGTCAGATTAGCGAGAAAGTAACATTCTCTGCGGACAATAATCTCTTGTTTCTACTACATGGTTCCAGAAGGTCAACTCACACAAGCCCATGGAGGTTTCCTTCAGACTCATAGTTGGCGTTGCTCGCCCAACAGTAGTTAAATGAATGGTAGCCAAGAGTTAACATGGCTCCCCCATCTGCCAACTTACAGCCTGTCTGAATTTGGCCTCACAAAGTTGCCAAAATAATTTCACAGATTCGAATATCCACAGTTGCCAAATACAAGTAACTGTATTAATATTCTCTTAACTCACGTATCTCATCGAGCCTTTAAGGCAATCTGACTGAATCTGAGACATTTAATCGCTATACTGAAAGAGACTTCTGTCAGAATCTAAATATTCAGAGCAAAGAGGACCAGGCTGATGAGGAATATTTCCAACATTATGATTCCTGTTTTTATACCTCCTCTCTGGCCACATTAAGTATAGACAGGTAATCCTGGACAAAAAGTAAAACTCTGGGTCAGTGCGGTCTCCTCCAAAAATGAAACGGAGGTGTTAAACGTGAGAGGTGGATTTGTGCGTTCACCGCGAGATGTCAGCCGGCCACAGTCTCTCCTCAGGGGACATGTGACAGGTTGCTCACAAAACTACTGAAAAGGAAGAGAAGATAATCTCCTCCCTCAGCGTTTGGAATTGGGTGTCACTTAGCCGACCTCAGTATCTGGCTGACGTGGTCAGAAAGTAAAATAAATCAAAGATTCCCAACTGGTGGGGTGCCTGGGTGGCGCAGTCGTTAAGCGTCTGCCTTCGGCTCAGGGCGTGATCCCGGCGTTATGGGATCGAGCCCCACATCAGCCTCCTCCACTAGGAGCCTGCTTCTTCCTCTCCCACTCCCCCTGCTTGTGTTCTCTCTCTCTTGCTGGCTGTCTGTCTCTGTCAAATAAATAAATAAAATCTTTTAAAAAAATAAAAAATAAAAAGTAAAAGAAATCCATTAAAAAAAAAAAAAGATTCCCAACTGGGAATCACGGAGGCAGATGAATAAAGATATTTCCACGGCACATTCTTGGCTCCCAGAGGCTCACATCTGGAATGGGATGTGCGGAAGGCCTTGGTCCCCAAGCTCTTCTTTTCCCCTCAGCCTCTGGACACAGACCCCACACCCACCACCCGGGCCTGCCAGAACTTACATCTTCATTCGTCGTCTGGTTGGAGCTGATCAGGTATGTGTGGAAACCCGAGAGGCCGACGATAGACCAGACGGAGAAGAAGCACACCACGGCCTCCAGCACAGTGGCCTGGAGTCAAGGAGCAGAACGGGGAAGGTGGGGAGAGCTCTCAGGGTGCCTGAGGAGCCAGGATGACGTGAGGTTTGGATGGGAAACATCCACAGACACTGCCTCAGGCCTTCGAGTCGGCCTCGCTTCACATCAGGGTTGTCCCTAGTCAGAGGGGGATCCTCCAGGGCCGGCACTGTGCCCCTCTCTCCTCCAGCCTCACTTCCTTCATGCTCAGTGAACCATCAGTGGGCTCCCTGTACTGTCATATCAACAGGTCTCTCCCCGAGCTTGGCGTCGAGGGTGTGAGTGAACTGTCGCACAACAACTGACAGTCGTGCACAGGGCCAGCCACTGGCACCTATAAACCTGGGCAGGGCTTCTCTTCATGCCTCTCTCTCCCTGATGGTCCCTTCCCCCAGTGCTGGCTGCCCACCCCCCACCTATGGGCAGGCTTCTGAACCAGGCGGCCATTTCTCAGAGTGACGTTAGGGTGAGGGGTCTTTTTACTTAAGGGGATTTTTTTTTTCCAGCCCCTCAGCCCACCCTGACACATAAGGCTATTTTCAGTTAGTCGATGAGCAACTAGGAAACGTGGAGGCTCACCAGACGTTGAGTGTTGGGGAGTCTAGAGTTCCACAAGTGCTATAACCAGAGGAGAGAAGTGTGGTATTCTTCCACAGATGAGATGAATCAACCCAGAGTGTGGCAATTTGAAAGGACTAGAGAATTTTTCTGTTCTGCAAATGTTTATAAAATTCTATTTACAAGATATAGATGTTTTGCAGGGAAAAAAATAATCCATCATAGGTCTGGGAGTTTAAATATCCACCCCGCATCCCTCATCGATAAGTTAGAGGCTAGAGAAAGCAAATCCCCAGGCTTTCTTAATGCTCCCAAGGATAGAAGCCATAGATCATGCTACATCACCATTGATTGTTTTTCCAGGATTGGCTATAATTCATCTTTCGGCCAGAGAAATGAATACAGTATTCAGTGCAATCATAACCTGCCACGTCATTATTAACAAATACCATCGTCCGGACCTGTGGGGTGGCATACAAAATAGGAGAAATGAATGGGCTCCTGCCTGTTGACTGACTTTCAACATCAGGATAAACCACTGGCTCTGTTCTTGGAGAAGTAGAAAAATGCTTTACTCTTCTAAGGTTTAAACTTCTAGAGACCGCAAGCACTCAGAAAAGCACTATCCTGAAATTAGATGGACATCTGAAGAGGAAAAGAATGTTCTTCTGCCAGCTAGCTCAGACGAAAACAGCCCGGAGCACCCAGAGTCTTACAGATGCCCACACAGGGTGCCCCCAGCGAGCCCTGTCCACTCCGTATGGAAGCAGGCAGGAGGCGGGCAAAAGGGAGGAGCAGTTACATCTCTTGAGAAGAGGAAAACTAAGGCAGTATTTCGGAAAAGCAGGTAAGTACAGGTATGTAGGGAGGATCTGTGGGGATAAGAGAGAGATGCAGAGAAGAAGACCCCATCCCAGTGCTGCCACCAGCCAGGGCACCCCCTTTCATTTCTCCCAGGGTTGTCCAGATGGGGCAAATGCTGATGAGGGGAGGCTCCAGGTGCACCTGGGGACAAACAGATGGCGGCCCATGTAGCAAAGATGGTCTCATTCTCAGCTGCCTTCGCACAGGTGACAGCTCACAGATGCCCCTCCTCTGACCATGCCCGCCCCCCTGCTGAGACAGACTGGGGAAGCAAACCATGTGGGGTTTGAAGGCAGCGGTGAAGTGGAGTCCAGGGAAAATGATGGAGGTAAGCCGTGGGAAGACTGAATCAAGGAAAAGTGGGTTGCAGAAAGGCAAGTGACACTGGCGATGAACTTGCACGGCTGGAAGGAAAAGACAAGAGCTAGGAAGATCAGAGAGGAGGGGACACATGAAACGGAAACAAGAAATGGTCAGGGCAGAAAAGAGAATAAAGAATGAAAGCAAAAGCCTTATTTGCTGAGTAATACATGAAGAGCCGAACTTCTGTCTCAGGAATACTTAGGTGTCGCCACAAGTTTACCATCCGGGTGGAACGACGGTGATGTCGGAAGATACACAAATGCTTACCCTGAACCGTCTAAAAACTGGCGTGTCAAAGTGGAGGAGGACTGCAGCAATTAAAGGGGCTGCTGCTCCATTTGCAACACCACTTAAAACGCTCACCTCCAAGGAGGCATTGTTACCAGTGGGCATGGAACTTGAAAGGTTTATAGCTCCAAAAATAAACATGCAGCTTTCTGTATTAATATCTCATGAGCTTTAGAGATGTTTTATAAATAGCAGACTGCAGTTGCATGGTTAGCGCACAGCTGGGTCAAAATGACATGAATACAAGGCAGGATGCAAGACAAGGTCCCCTTGCACTTGCCCCGCACGGCAGAGGCCCCCCACCACGTGTTGTAAGGAGCCATCATCATCATTCATAACAACTTGAGGCTGGTGTTTCTGGCTACGAGTCAGGTAGTACTCCGAAGGCTTCACGTAGATTAACTCACTTGATCCTCAGTGACCTGGTGAGAAGTGGAATTCCCAATTACCCAATAGGGAAACTGAGGCAGAGAGCAATTCAGTACTTTGCTTGAGAAATAGCAGGGCTAGGGATGGACCCCTGGAAGTGTGGCTGGGCCAGTAGAACAGAAAAGCTATGGGCTGGTTCCTTCCTTATTCCTGCTGAGGACCTGGTGGCTCTAGGCTGACCGCATCCCGCTGGGGAAGACGGGGACCCTCCTTGTCACGGATTTGTGATCCTATGGCCGCTTGAGTATACCACTCCCCTTCGGCTTCACTCTCAGGCAGGGGGACAAATATTTGAACACATCTTCTCATTAACTTGATAGCCAGATGTTAAAAATATCTATGGCATAATAAGAGCAATATAAATTTCTCTTGGGCATCTGGGTGGCTCAGTCGGTTAAGCGTCTGCCCTCAGTTTAGGTCGTGATTTCAGGGTCCTGGGATCGAGTCCTGTATAGGGCTCCCTGCTCCGCGGGGAGCCTGCTTCTCCCTCTTCTTCTGCTGCTCTCTCCCTCTATCTCTCATGAATAAATAAAATTTCTCTTAGATATATCAAAACCTATTTACTGAGATTTTTAAAAGGGGAAATGAGGGAAAAACATGCCAATTCCACTGAGAGCCAACTGAATAAGAGTTGGATGTTTACTGCCTCAGAGATGGTTCCAAATTAGAGCAGTGACTGCGGCCAGCCTCTGTCTCCCTCCAGCCCCCAGTAAGACAGGGAGCCCGTTGTATGGCCGGGGGTGGGGGAGTGGCATTCAATTCCCTGTGGCTCCCAGCCTAAGATGCTGCACATGGAGGTATTCACTAGATGACTGTGGGCATGCAAAAGCCTGAAAAATGCTGATGGGCAGACAGCCCTCCATTGAGTTTCTGCGCCATCCTGGGAGTGCCTGCTCAGTGCCCTTCTGTGCAGCCAGCCCTGCACTGAGGACAGGGGAGGTGGGGATGGATTCACTCCCTCCTCTAAGGGAGTATGAGTCTGTTTGTGCATGGGAAGTAAGAAAGGCAAGAATCCCATGCAGACATGTGGGCAGCGTGTTGGACAGCATGGTGAGGGCATCTCAGTATTTGGAAAATTACAAAAGGTGAGAGATCATGGAACCTTTTAGCCTTTCTGGGCCCCCACTCTTTTCTCAGAAAAAAATGCACACACACTTTCTTTTCTTATAATTTCAGGAGTTTTGGAAACTCCCCTGATACCTCTCCATAGATACACATGGACCTCAAGTTAAGAGGTCCTGATTTATTATAATCCCTTAATTTTACAGGTAGGAAGCTGAGGCCCAGAGGAGTCAAGCCATTTATAAGAGCTCACACAGCAGTTCATGGTAGAACAGAACTAAGAACTTGGTTTCCAAGGGGTGCCTGGGTGGCACGGCGGTTAAGTGTCTGCCTTTGGCTCAGGGCGTGATCCCGGCGTTATGGGATCGAGCCCCACATCAGGCTCCTCTGCTATGAGCCTGCTTCTTCCTCTCCCACTCCACCTGCTTGTGTTCCCTCTCTCGCTGGCTGTCTCTGTCAAATAAATAAATAAAATCTTTAGAAAGAAAAAAAAAGAACTTGGTTTCCAGACTTCTAGGACAGAAAGAACCCTTCCCAAGGCTCCATGTGATGACAGTGTCAAGGACAGCTGTGACTTACGGCAGCAAGGCCACCTGTGATATGGAAACTTACCCATTAGTCCCACAGTCTTTGTCTCTCTCAGTACCTCACCAGCCATCTTTCCATTTTCTAGCAATCATGCTGGGGATGGTATTTTTTTGCCAAGCGCCAAATCCAGGTAATAGTTTAAAAAGTCTGTATTTCATGTGCGTTTCCTCATTGACTCAAATCCCCTGGATTCCAGAATGGCCGGGGATGCCAAGTCCAGCCTCTGCCTCGGCCCTTTCCTTCCTGAGCACTGAGCTTACGAGGCTCTGGGTGGCATACGGTGTTGAGGGGCACTTCCCTGTGCAGCCAGAGCCCTCACGAATTTTAATTTGCTTCAGGTCTCTGTCATGGGTTCTGATGTTTAAAATGTAAGAAACGAATGTTCTTAGTAATCTTCTTTTTTCCCTTAAAAATTACAATAAAATCGGCAGTGCTGCCTTCCAGGAAGTTCTGATGGAAGAGCAGATATCAGCGATACTTCCCCTTCTTTTGTGGCTTCAGTGTCTACGTCAGCATTTGATGCTGGTAGATATTTACATTCAGGAATTTGTCAGCATATTTTCCTCATCCATTGGATGACCCTGTAATCCTTAGACAGAGATGGGAAAATACAGCTCGTGCCGCCATCGCTGTGTCTGGGGTGTGGGCCCTTCACGTCCCAGTGATTCGCGTGACAGACACTTTGGAAAGTCACAGAGACCCTTCAGTCTGGATCACGTGACTATCATCTTTCAGTCTTATAAATCCTTCTGTCCTACATTCTTTAATACCGGGAAATAAAGGTGCACATTCTCCCAAATTAATCTATGAAGTCACTGTAATTCCCATCAAAATTCCAACTGGAATTTTAAAAGAGGAAACAGACTTGAATACTCATCAGGAAGAAAAAATGTGCAAGAACGGGTAAGAAAACTTGAAAAAGAATTGCAGGTTGGGGGATGGGAGGAGACTTTCAGTAAACCAAACGGGGTGCGAACAGCACCAGGGCAGAGTCTGAGAGAGACCTGTGGGCATGTGGGGTACAGAAGGCACTTCAAATTAGTGGTGAAAGAATACACTGGTGGTTCTCAAAGTGTGGCCCGTGCCACCCTTAGGGTTCCTGAGATCCTTTCAGGGAAACCCCCAGGTCAGGACTATTTTCCTATCGATGCCAAAACATTATTTACCAGTCTCGATGCTATTCTCTACTTCAAGAGCTTCCTCTGGAGGCTACAGGACGCAAGACTCATGTCCTCACTCTCATCAGAACAGGATGAGTGTTGGTGCACTCTGTGTTTTAAAAAATTTCTCAGCCACAGTTTTGAACGTGACCTCTAGAAATAAATATAATCTACATAAACAAAAGCTCTTTGGGTCCTCAATAATTTTTAAGAGGTCAAAGGAGTCCTGAGACCAAAAAGTTTGAGAACAGCCAGAACAGAATAGTGAGCAGTACTGGGACACTTCACTAAACATTTGGGAAAAATAAAGTGAGAACTTTAGCGTGTGCGTGCACGCACGCGCACACACACACACAGAGTACAGAGAAATTACTTTGTCAAACTGAAGAAATAAAATCTAAAAGTATTAGAGGAAAATAAAGGAAATATTTCTACAATTTGGGGGTATGGATATAAGGCACAAAATCTAGGAGTCATGCAGCATAAGATTTATAGACTGATTTCATTAAAAAGTTAAGCATTTTTTTCTTTGTATTGAAAAAGTAAAGTTAAAAGGGAAGTGACAGGTTGGGAGAAAAATATTGGTAAGAGATATTAAATGGTTATTATTGAGAATAAAGAATATGTTAATAGGAAAAGAACAAACAACCTGTTTACAAAACGGACAGAGTATGGACTAGCACATCGTGGTAATGAAAAGAAAAAAGTGGACAAACAGGAAAATCAGCACAAGGTGGCCATTATCCAGAAAATGGAAATTAAAACAATGAATTTTTCCCCTCATCAAATTGGCAAAAGTCACAGCACTGATGACATCCAGTGTGGGTGAAGGTGTGGGGAAATGGGAGGGCGAATTGGTACAGTCTCTTCAGGGGACACTGCGGCCTGCCTCATTAACTTTCATCTCCGTGATTCCACGTTTAGTTATCAGTCCTGGAGAAACACTAACACCTGTGCACAAAGAGATACAGGCAAGAACATCCACTGCCTCATTTTTTAAGCAGTAAAAAAAAAATTAAGAAATCTAAATACGCATCGACGGAAGCATACACTATGGTTCACCTGCATTCCGAAATTCGATAAAGCAGTTGGAAAAAAATGAGGTAGGGCCATATGCTGACATGGAAGGGAGCTCCAGGAAGTGTTTAAAAATCAGACCGTTGAGCAATGCAAAGAGTATGATCCTTTTCCGGTAGAAACTGTCCCTACAACAGTACACTATTAGTATGTGTATGGACTCCTAGAAGGCCATCTGGAAAGACCCACAAAAATTGACAAGGATTCCTACGAACGGTCAAGAGTGGTGCTCCTTTTTGAACTCTTACGTTTCTGACAGTTCGAAATCTTTTACAATGAGAGGACGTTCGAGTAGTACTTGAGTGATTGGAGAAATCCAACACCATCCTCCCCCACTTTGTGACCTCCTGAGATGTAAGCTGATGCTTTTCTTCGAGGGACTCCCTCCGTCAGACCAGTCAGGGGCATTGGGAAGGCATCTCCACTCCCTTCGTGGAGCGAGGGGCTGGTGGCGAGGAAATCTGGACTCTAGTTCTGGGAACGCTGCTGAACAGATACTGGGGCCATCTGACTCTTCAGCGCAGGCCCAGCTGTAAGGGACCTAAGGACACCCGTCCTACCCATTTTCCAGGGTCCCTCTGAGGATCCACAGATATTGGGACAGAAGGGTCGGTCCTGAAAGCTGAGTTTAGCAAAGGCCTGTGCTGCCTTCATTAATTTTGCAACGGACAGTACGGTGTCCCTCCTTCCTGAGGGCACTGAGCCAACTCCAAGCCTTCTACCAGATTCCATTAAAACAGAACCATGCCCATTAGACGACTGGTGACTTTCAGACAGCGTGCCTCAAAATGAATGCAAATTGGGGATAAAAAGGCTTTCTGTCAAAAGCCTCCACCCACGTAGAACCAATTACCATTTGATTTACCAACCACTGAAAACTCTTCCTTTGCCAGCGCCGAACAATAAGTCATGATTAAAAATGACTATAATCCTTTTAATTGGCTATTAATGCCGTTTCATTGCAACGACTGTTGATCATAGGGCTTCCCCTCTCCGGCTCCTCCTCAAATGACGCCGCCCGCCCTGGGGTCCTGGCCCTGCGGGGTTCCACCTCGCACAACCTCGAAGCTGGTGAGCCTGAGGCATGGCCACGTGGCTCCCGGGGCACCGCGTGACGGGTCCCATTTCCCATGAGGTTGGAGCATCGTCACCGCAGGCTCATGACTTTTTGTCTTTCCGTTATTTCATGCAAGGAACGACAGAGGATCCAAAACTTACTCTAGCCTCACGTGGCCATTCCCGGGGGTCAGCTCTCAGGTTCTGCTTGTAAACAGATTTCTAATAGAACTCATTTCTAATAGAACAGATTTCTAATAGAACTCAATAGACAGTGCTGGCTGTCTCCCTTTTCTGCTGTGCCCTCTTGCCCTGGACACCCACAGCTGAACCCGCAGAAGTGGCTATGACCCCCCCCCTCCTGTCCCCTCCCGGCAATACTGATCTGATTGCCCAGCTGCCAGCTGAGCTGTCCCCTCGTCACTCATTTCAATTTCAGGGGCCCTTCCCCTGCAAACATCTGCCTCCTTCCTTGTGTTCCCTGCTGCAAGATGAGTATTCCTTTTTTTTTTTTTAAAGATTTTATCAAATCATTTGAGAGAGAGAGGGCAAGAGCATGCATAGAGGGAGAGGGAGAAGCGGACTCCCTGCTGAGCAGGGAGCCTGATGCAGGACTTGATCCCACGACCCTGAGACCATGACCAGAGCCAAAGGAGCTGCTCAACGGACTGAGCCACCCAGGTGCCCCGCAAAATGAGTATTCTTAAGAACACACCAACAACAAAACCCAGCTCCGATGATGGCATTCACCTGCCAGAAATCTAAGCTGGTTCCCCAGCGTCCAGGGGAGGAAGGCGGTCCCACTCCTTTACTGCTATACAATGCTGTCGCGGCCCTTCCCTTCCTGGGAGCAGTCGCTCCTGATCGCCCCCCCCACAACTGGGCTTAGGCTTAGCTATCGCAGCCCCCTCCTGCTACACGCACCGCATGTATGAGTCCTAAGTGCATCTGTGTGCTTATACCACTAGGGCGGAGGGCCCACAGGCTGGGAGCACCCCGAGCTGCTGGAACCAGCACCCTGCAAACCTTGCTGAGCAAACGAATGAACACAAACCCAGCTCCAGCCCCACATATGGCCTGCTCTTCCCTGACACACGCTACGGACTTTGCTCAGGCTCTTGGCCCTGCTTGGGACCTCTCCCCTCCATGTCCCCTGTTAGAACTTCCCTCAGCTCTCCAAGCCCTATGCAAATGCCACCTGCCAAAGCCTTTCCTGATTTCCCTGCATGATGCCCTTCTGGACCCCCACCTCAAGCTCTCTGTGATGTTTGATGCCACTTAAGACTTATTCTGCTTTTTAGAAATCAGAGTCATCCACCAGATCTTGGCTTCAACAGATGCTCGGTGAGGAGAAGAATGAATCACTCTGCACCCTCGCTGCTCTGCCCCCTTTGATAGAATGTGCTTCAAAGTTCTGGGCGGTGGATCCTTCTCCACTCTGTAACCCTGGCAGATTTTGCACATAGTGGGTGTCCAGTCAAATGATCTGGAAAGAAACAGATGCCAAGTGGACCTCCTCCACTGGAAGCTGCCTGGCCGTGGGGACAGAAGACGCCGTGCCATCCTTTGTGGAGAATACTCTCCTTTCGTCTCTCCCTAGAGAAGGCCAGGGGTTCAGAGCACCCAGCCACCACTGCCTCTGCTGCTCTGATGCCCAGATGAGAGGGAGGAAATGGCCCCAGGCCACAGTAGCAGGCACTGGGAGGTAGAGAGGGAGTCGGAGGGAAGGCGGTCCCGGGGCTCTGAGGCCAGAGTGGCATCGTGTCCTCCCTCACCACGGGGCCAGGCTGCAGTGCCAGCTGGGGAGGGGCCCTCTGCCTTCCACGTGCTCCTCCCCCTCCTCCTCCGCCCGCCTCTGCCACACTCAAACTCAACATCATCCTGTCCACACTGGGGTGGATTCCTTTCTCCTGCGGTCCTGCCGCTGTCACGTGGGCCTGATGTAGAGCTTCAGGGTGTCGGTGTTTCCCTCATTCGTGTCAATATCTCTGATAAGGTGTCTTGGTTTGTTGTTAATTAGCCCTCTGTGTGTCCAATTCCTCTCATTTCATCAACGACAGGGCTCTTAGTTGGATCTTTTGCAGTAAATCCACTGAGAGAAAAACCTTCTCCTGTGCCCTGATCTCTCATCAGAACATTTTGATATCATGGTCAGGAGATCAGACTGGAGGCCCCTGAGAAATTTTAAATTTGAGTTATTTTCTTGTCCGAGGACACTCGGTCGGGTCACGTGCAGAGGTCACACGGGACTCCGGTCCTGTGCTCAGGCAACTCCCCAGAAAACCTCTTGTTTTATGCGCTTGGTGCAGGACGGAGTCTGGTTCCGCACAGACTGCAGGGCTGGAGGGGACGAGCTGAGGGCAGCAGGGGACGAGCCGAGGGCAGCAGGGCCAGCAGCCTGGGAACAGTTTCCATGAGTGTGAAATGTCACAGATCCACCTCATCCATCAGAAATCAAACACCTCCAGAGACTCCCAAACTCCCAGGGCCTCAGCGATGGAAGGGAGCTTGGAGGTATGAACACGATCTGATGCTAGAACCTGCTACCACACCGGCAGGCACGATCATCATCGTTTGGACCATGCCCAGTCCCTGTGACCTCATCGCTGCCCCAGGCCATGCTGTTTCCAAAGCCACACAGGTGTCCACAGGAAAGGGAGGAGCCAAAAATACTGAACAGGTATCCGAATGGGATCCAGCCTTACTTATCACACATATATTATCACTCATAACCAGAACTTAGTATTTTTTCAGAAACACATCACAACCTCATAGAACGTAAGGCATACTTTTTCTTCTAGAATACAAATTCATGATCAATCATCAGACCTCAACACTCTTAATAGACTCACGTGATAGGAGGGATTCTTCTCCAAAGCAGGTATTTAAAACAGAGAAGACCCCGTCAGCACAGAGCCTGGAGGTAAGTCGTACTGACTCGGGGCGTGTTCAGTGGCCCATAAAACAATTTAGGTTCTTTGTAATTAAAAAACGCAGCACCTCACTTTTTAGTAATGGTGAGTCTGATGTTCCAGAAATCCTCTACTGCTTCCAGAAAGAGTAAAGAAGATGCGGGTGGGGACTGCTGCTCAGACGGCTCCTATCATCTCCCTGCCCGTTTCTTCCCCGCTGGGCTGCTGTGCCGTCACATTCCCCCGGAGTCCTGCTCTTGGTCCCGCTATTCTCTGGGAGAAAATCAAGACAGTCTTTATGTCAGCTGTCGTAGCTGCCCTGGGATGTTCTGGCTTCACCTTCAGGTCACCTTTTTACAGTGGATCAAGAGATGCCACAAAACCCGACTTCAGGAGAGAATGCACACATATACACACGCACACCACACGTATGTACACACAGTACGTGTGGTGTGTGTGTGTATCCGTATACATAGATACTAAGCCAGCAACTTTTGTCCCCCACCCTCTCTCTCCTAGAGTGACACAAAGGGCAGAAAAGGAAGGGAGGGCAGACAGAGACTCAGAAGTGAGCCGGACCACTACGGAGCTTCACGGGTGGGTCCAGAAAGAAATCCTCTCAAATCCACCTGCACTTGAGTGCCTGATTCCAGGGTACCTCCTCCCCAAAGGCCTGTAGGGCTGACAGGACAGAGACCTCCCCAAAGATGTCCCAATTCTTGGCAGCTGTGAGTCCTTTACCTACATGGCAAAAGGGAGTTGCAGACTGAAGGTCATGGACCTTGAGATGGGCAGATTATCCTGAATTCTCAGGTTGTGGCCGCTCTTCAAAAGCAGAGAGCCTTTCTGGCGGAGGTCAGAGAGATGGGTGGAAGAGAGGCGGGACAGCTTCAAAGTGTGGGAGGGACCTGACCCGCTGTTGCTCACTCTGAAGAACAAGGAAGTCATGAATCAGAGAACGGAGCACAGAATGGGGCCTTCGTCCTATATCCCACGAACTTGGTCAACCACCTGAATGAGCCCAAGAGAGGATTCTCCCTGGAGTCCCGGGATGAGAGTCCAGGCTGGTGATACTTTGATTTCAGTGCTGTGGGACGCAGAGCAGAAATGAGCCAAGCTTGCTGGACTTCTGACCTATAGAACTGCCCAACAATTAATTTATGTTGCTTAAAGCCTCCGAAATACAGCCAGGAGCCTGCTGGGGTCATGTGTTCACAGAACGGGCTGTGGCCGCCACTGGCTCTAACTGGGCCAGGTAGCTGCCAAGCTCCTGAATGTGGGGACAGGCCTGGGTGACACCCGCAAAGGGAAAACCTCAGCGCCTAGATATGGTGGGCCCAAACACCATTTGGAAGGCAGTGGAGGCAATTCTTGCACATTTTCAAAATCTAGGCCATAGCAAAGACTCTTTACCTCTGCCTGAAAATGATATCTCGAGGGAAGGTAAGGTAAGATTTGCTTGGAACCTGGTAAGAACATTTCTCTCTCTCCTCTCCTTTCCACGCAAACCGTTTCTCCAGCAAAGTCAGCAGGCCGCTCTTTCTACCAGCATTCGTCTATCCCCTTCCTGGGGGACACAATGCTCTTGATTAGACACACTACGAGCACAGCCAAATCATGAGAGTGAGAGACGTGTGCGCTCTGAAAGAAGGTTCTGGCAGAGACTGCCCATTGCACATATTGCCACGAAAAGAAGCTTCTTTGAAATCACTCCTGGCATGCACGTAAACAATGTGTCAGTGCTGGCTGTTCTCACTTATATTCCATACAATTGACTTTGTCACCAGAACATGTCAAATGCGGAATGGCTGACTCTTGCAGGTCAAAAACCTGAGACACAAAAGGGTTGAAAGAAATGACCTCAGACTTCCTAAGTAATTGTGAGGGTAGCAGGAATCCAGAACTCACTACCTGGTCCTTCCTTGTAATATGGTAAGATCCGGGAGTCGGGAGGTCTGTAACAGATGCCGCGACGACCCGTCAGCAACAAACCAACCACGCACAAGGACTGCATGCGCTCTGCTCCAGTGGGGACTGCTGTGCCCGAAGGTGGCACGGAGGTGAGTCACGGGGAGCAGGAGGGAGCCTGCAGTCCCCAGGGAATGGGGCCGCTAAGATCTCCCAGGTCTCAGGTCAAGCTTTCCCCTCCCCTCCCCACGGAGAGGAGTCCCTGTCACGGAAGCCCGTTCATTGTCTAAAAAGCTCCATGGGCATCCTGCACAGGCACACACTGTTAAGGAGGTCACAGGTGCCAGGGAGAGAGGAGGGAGGTGGCTTAGGCTGCCATACTCTCGAGGCTTCAGAGAGCGTTCCAGCTGGCATCCCAGACCTCAGTTCCGGTTCTAAGGTGCATTTATAAAACTTCACATGACCAGCCTGTTTTCATGATGTAACCGATTTCCTGAAAGACAGATAAGCCTCTTCTTCTGGGAAGAAAAGACAAGGCTTGACTGTGAGATATGCCAAAGAAACATGTCTTGAAAATAGAAGGGCACAGAGGAGATGATGGTGGAGGGTGTCACCACTGGCAGTACCAGGGAGAGGGACGAAGAATGACACTTCCCACGGGACCTGTTCTTAAAGCCATGGACATTGACAATTTCGTTCTCAGAACCACCTTTCCTTCTGGATAACTTCTAGCCAACTCTTGCCTCCCAGATCCTTCACAGAAGACAGGACATACCTGTAAAATGTATTCTTCAAGTCCCCTTTGTGTATCTTCCATATGTCCCTGTCCCCTTTTTAGGAGATTAGTTGGCTATAGAGTCTGTACTGGTAACCAATATTCTGGGCTGTCTATGAGCACAAAGCACCAAATGGAGGTATTTTCTAGAATGAAAATATATACAGGACCACATTTGTTTCCAAATATCTTAATAACACCACACACACACACACACACACACACACACACACACACACACATGCTCCCAGGGACACGAGCTGGCTTATTTTAATAACTAAATGATATAAATGATATGCACATCTTAGTAAAGTCCTTCATTCATTGTTTAAGAATTCTCTACCACAAGACGAAGACTACTTTTGGGTGTAATGACAAGTTCAAGTCCAGTCTACTTGGTTATATGAAGAAGAATGAGAGCCGGTCCCAGATGGAGCCAGGTCAGTGGGTCCATGGGCCAACCCTACACTAATGAATGTGAAACTAGGGGGACAGGTGAGATGGGGAGTCTGTTCAAGCACATCGTGGGTGAACAATTTTCTTTCAAGAAGTTCAAAATACTATGGCATGTGCCCATAGAAACTGTTTGGCAGGATGGGGTTAATCTAAATGACTTGAGATTGACCATCTTTAAGTCCATTCAAGACTGCGGAAAGGTGTTCTGTTCCTGGAAATAATACAGGTTATCCGGACTGCCTGAAGGTGTGCCTAACGGCACTCCCAGAAGGAATCCAAGGATGGGGGTCAGAGAATTCCCATCTGGTGACCTCATAGAGAGAAGGCCACCCACAGAGGGGGATCTATAAATACTTTGCAGGATCCACCTGCTCATCAAAATGAAGTCCATTGGAGCTTGCCAGCCCTCCTTCTCCCCAAACCAACCTGAGTTTAACAAATCAATGCAGATTTCTGGGGTGAACAAGAATTTACACTTGGCTTTCTAGCTGAAGAGCACTTCAATTTAAATATGGCTAAACGAGTCACATCCTGGTTCAAGCATTCAGACACTACTACTCATGCATGTGAACACAGGGAGTTTTTTGGATGGAGCAAAGGAGAAGACAATTTCTGAGAAGAAAAGCGAAGGCACAGAGGAAGAGGCAGGTTGAATAGAAGGTCAGGCCAATACTTAACATTGTGGAAAACAGGGCAACCAGAAAGGATATCTTGCAGGACTGTCCTTAAGCGCGTTTAGGAATCCTGTCTGTTGTGAACCTGTGGGAATGAAATCAAAATTTAGTATTCAAATTCACCTCCAGAGGAACAGCCTCCCTGCTGAAAGCTCCCTCATCTACATAAAAATAATAGGTGTCTAAAGATCAATTAAATAATTATATTTTGTTGTGCTATGGCTCCCAGTATGCTGATCAGGGATTGAGATTCCACTAAAGTTATTCAACAAGAAAATGGCAGATTCCTAATTAGACCCAACATCTGCAGGATATTTTTTCAATAAAAGCAGATGGATGTCTGCATACTTTCCCATAAATTATAGTTCTGATTACTCCTTTGTTTTCCTCATTTTAATAGGAAAACAGAATACTGTTTGCTATTTTTTCCCTCTTCTCTTATGAAAGACTGTTTTTCCAAAGTTTGTTAACTGTTGACCTCGGACATCCTATAAACTAGGCTATGTACAAAAGATGTCTTTATCTGCATGCAGAGTAAACAAACTCATAAAGTTGGAGTTTATTACTCACTACTTTAGGAGTGAATTATTTGTGCAAAAAAAATTTCTTTAGGGGCTTGAGTAAAGTTGCATCTGACAAGAAGTGATTTTTCTTTTATGTGTTGACATCGTGGTTTCGAAACACAAAAGCCCATGCGGAGGAATGCCTGGTGCTTCCATCTTGGGGTGCTTCCTGCTGTGCTGCGTGAAGCTGTGTGTTTGGGGGACGTGATCGGTCTGGAGCAACAGTGAGAGGGGCAGGGAGGATTGGCACAGCGTTCTGTGCAGCTGTGGCCACACGGGGCAGCTAGAGACAGGGTCCCGGATCCGTCTGTGTAAGCGGGAACCGTGCCCGGCCATGGGAAGGCTAAGCGTGGGGCAGCTCCACAGCTGCCCTCAAGGTTCCATTCCCTCTGTGTTGTCTTCCCCACTGGCCACCACTGAGGCACAAGGATGTGTCCAGCGCCAGGATGCCAAAGGGTGGGAAAAGGAATAAGGAAAGCTAAAGGCTTTCTCTTCTATCTCTGCTGGGTCAAGGAGGCAAAACCAGCAAGTAGCCTGGGGCAGATCTCAGAGCAAACACTCCTGAGGCAAAATGAGGACACTGAAAGAAATGAATTTTCTTTCCCTACTGAACCTAAACTGGTTCGCTTTCCCGAACTTTCCTTTCTCGATAAGGAAGTACAGCTGTCAGGTTCCTCAGAATCTTTGCTACAACAGGATTCTGCCCCGGCCCCTCTTCCTGTCATGGCCCCTCAGCCCCCGCTGAGCCTGTTACCTGGCAGGGAGAACCCAGGTGGCAGTTCTCCAGCTGCTCTCAAACAGCGCTCTGCCTTGGCTAATGTTTTCAGAATCTTAGGGGATCATGGGAGCCATGTAAAAACCTGCCTTCCTGAAAGCATTGAGTGCCGAGCCAAGTCGGGGGTAGGTGGGGTTGTTTAGGGGGAGTTGTGGGGGTTGTAGAACAAGGGGAGAGGAAAATCCTTATTTGCTTTTGTTCAACATATTCGGGTAACTTGCAAGCAGATAAATTCTGAACGCCGTTTTTGGTGGAAGATGGGATTAACAATATATAAGCATAAACTACAGCAAACTCGATTTTGCTGGATCTGGGGTGAGTACAATTTTAGGGGAGATAAAAGTGAAGTGTACATCACCCAACTGTGAGGACAGCGGCCAGTGTCACAGTGAGTGTGTGTGTGTGTGTTCCCAGAGCTCGTGTGTGCAGGTGTGTGAGCGAAAACTGGCCCTTGATAATACACATAGGAAAACATTCTGAAGTTGCGAAAGATGATCTAAAAATGTCAAGTTTAAATACTATTTTTTAATGTCCTAAATGTCGTGCAGTCTCGGTGTTTATTTCTTCTCATTTCTGATTCGTTTGCCTATTAATACGCAGAGAGCACCCTGGCTGCATTTTTGCCATTTTCAACTCTGAAATTAGAGGGAAAAGGTGCCTTTGCAGGGGCCACGGGGAGTGTGGAAAGGGCCTCTAATGAATGGTCACCCTTTTCTGGGATTGCATGGAGTCCTGGCTCTCAAGCATAGATTCCAAGCTTACATCACGTTGGCAGGAAGGGATTTCAGCCAAAAAGAATGGGACCTAAGTTCTAAAATGCCACGAAAATTTGGGAGATTCCACTTAATGTCCAACTTTGACCCACATATCTATGTGAAATTCTCCATACCGCCTCTGTGCCCCAGGACCCCCAGACCCCACCAAACGAGAGGCAGAGAGCAACTCCACACATCATCTGTGGTTTCAGCTGCGCACGGGGAGAAAGTGAGGCCATGTTCAGTGCGGGTGTGGGGGGCGGGGGGGGAATACTGCAGAAGGGAGCTCTGCACTTGCTAATGGGCGGCTGTACTTCTGGAATGTAGACAAGAGGCGCTGCTGGGCTTTAATGTTGCTAATGGCACTGGAATGGAAATTTAAAGGCTTAAGTTTATAGTTCAAAGCCAATTCACTTCCTTCTCATCATTCCCTGTTGTTGGAAAGTGGATAATCAAGAGACAAAAGAAATTCAAAGTTATGACCTTCAGAATGGGAAATGAAAAATGTCATTTGCTTAGGCAAATACATATTAAAATCCTTAATATCCAAATCTCATTTTTAATAAAGTTGCTTCCTTCATATGCCAGGGATTTACTAATGATAATTGAAAATCTTTTCGATTGTATATCTTCAGTGTGTGTGTGTGTGTGTGTGAGCACACACGCATGTGTGTGTGTAAGGAAACCCCGTCTTTATCCCCAGACATTGTTTTCTAGGGATGGTGACTATTCTTATATAAGCCAGTATCATGTTAAAAGCAAAACAAAACTACTGTTCGATGGTTATCATTGCAGCATGTTATCCTTCGTGCAAAATGTGGGAATGATTCTTCTAGGAGATCCCTTAGTCAAAGAGAAATTGAGGTCACCGAGGTTGGAAGAGGGGCAAGTGTATTAAGGAAAAAGTCTTGTAAGTGAACTAGAGCCTGCTCTGGGGCGATCTGGCAGCTATGGCTGGAAGGATGAGGAATGGGGAGTAGAGGAACAAGGAGGGGAGGGCAGGGAGAAGGGTAGAGAAGGAGGACAGTGAGGGAGAAAGGGGAGGGAGGGAGGACAGCAAGGGAGGAAGGGGAGGGAGGGAGGACATCGAGGGAGGAAGGAGAGTACACGAAGGGGGCAGGCTGGAAGTCAGGAAAGGAAAAGGAAGAGGGAAAAGAGAAGAAAGAGAAAGCCCGAAATGATCAAAATATTAACTCAAAATTAAATCAGAAAACCAAAGGCAGGCAAATGGTTACATACGTAATCTGATTTCGCCAGCATACTTACGAAGAATGACGTGGGTGATAACGAATGCAAATATAAAGACTGTCAGAAAAGACAGAGATAAAATAAACATATAAAAAAATCTGTAGTTTCTTTTCCCCACACAGTTGCCTACCCAGGGACAGTGGTGGTCAAACCGTTCTGAAACGAGAGGCAGACAAAAAAATCATGGAAATCGGTTAATAATATGTCTTTTTACTTGAGGAAGCCCCTCCCTGCTCCCCAGTACTCTGACAACACAGGTGACCCTTGAACGGTGCGGGGGCTAGGGGTGACCTCTGCACAGCTGACAACCCCACCTCACTTTGACCCCCCAAAATCATAGCTACCGGTAGCCTTCTGTTGCCTGGAAGCCTCACGGGTCACATACGCAGTCAATGAACACATATTTTACACATTATATGTATTATAGACTGTACTCTTGCAATAAAGTAAGCTAGCACAGAGAAAATGTTATGAAGAAAATCATAAGGAAAAGAAAAGACGTTCAAAGCACGGCGCTGTGTTTACGGAGGGCTACCCACGTATCAGCAGCCCTGCGTAATCCGAGCCTGTGTTGTTCAAGGGTCAACTGTATCACAAAATCACATCCCACCGCGTATTTCCAAATGCACCACTCAGAGAAATGCTTAACATGAAGACGTTTCAAGAAAGAATCATTCTTTCCACAGAACTTAGCTGTTTTGAAAAAACCAGGAACACACCTTCATCTCAAACAGCAACTTAAATTCTCATTACAATGAGAAAGGTAAAACTTTCCTTCTTTTGTAAAAGAAGTCTCTGAGATTCACGGAACAATCTTCCCTCTTGCTTGTGCGTGTGCGTGTGCGTACGGGTGTGTCAGTAGCCATAGAGAGAGGTCATGGGGGTGCCGGGGGTCCCTTGTTCTCCCATCCCGTAACAACTGCTTCCCAAGGAATGTCTCCACTATTTCACTAGTTGTAGGAAAATTGGTATTTTAAACATCAAAGTGTGATCGTCACGTCCAATGTAACACACACCGGATCTCTTAGTCCACAAGTCTCAGCTAAGTTACCTGTAAAACGAAGATGCCTTTATGGAACTGTTGTGGGGTTAAATAACGTCTGGGAGAGCACTTTTGAAGTAGACAGTGTTCTGTAGTTTGTCACGAGAAGTCACATACCTTAACACCTCTGGCCATGAGCCATTTTTAGGGGAAAATGATGTTGCCCTCTTTTCTAGAGAAGCAAACTGAGTCCTAGAGAGAGGGGAGACTGCTCGTGGGGGGCCACACAGCTCAGAAGCAGTGGAGCCAGAAGCTGAGGCCAGGTCTCCCCCTGCCTACAGGCCCTGGCGCCCCGCAGATGCCCCAGGGCTGCCACTGGGCACTCTTACACTGTTTCCCCCGGAAGCCTGTAGACAAACCCACATCTTCTCACCACGGGAATTCCACACAAAGTCTGTGATGCCATTGTGATTTGTCCCTCCCCTTGCAAGTCATGGCCAAGTGCTTCTCTTTTCTCTACTGCTCAGATGATGTTCCTTCCAGAAGGGCTATGCAGAGTGTCCTACTAACACACTCACCCTGACCAGACCGCTTGCCGTCGTGGGGCCAAAAACACTGGGGGTGGGGGAGACGACTTAGTTTTTTACTCGGGGTCTTTCCCAAGCTTACCTTCTACCCAGTGTTCATATTTTAAATACCTATATGCTTTAAAAACACACAGAGAGGCCTATGGGAGGTGTGCCCACGTAAGTAAACCAGTCCAATGCCAGGCAAGACAGTGTGTCCTTTCTTTCTGGTCACCTGTCATAATTTACTCATCTCCTATTATATGTCTCCTGCAAGCTTGCTTCTTGAAAAGGGCACGAGGGACACCCGGGGAAAGTGGTGGCACAGGAACTGTAAGATCCATCCCAGCCCACAAGCGGCATTAAGGAGAAACAGTCAGTGTGAACAGAGGACCTGAAGAGAGATTTCAGAGCTCACTGGCCTGTACAAGGCTGACACCTGGGGGAAGGGATCCCTGGGGTGGCCCCCGTCCTGTTAACAGGTGCTGCCGAGCCCACACAGCTGGAAGAGTTAACTCCTGTGTCAAAACCACCTCATTTCTCCCAAGTCACTGGTCTACACGGGCTGTATGTGGAGACGTCTACACAAAGAAGGGCAAAAAGAGAAAAAAAAGTCTGAACCAACTAGATTTTTCCAAGACTTTGAGTCTGTCATTTTGAGAAGCCTCTTCTTCTTGATCCGTGAATATTGAACATGGGAATGGGAAGCGGAGGCCGGGGGCACAGGACATGTTAGGTTGGAACTTCTGATTCCAGCTGTGAAAGCCCATCTCCAAATCCCAAATGTGTCGTGGACTGAGCCTCTTCCTCAAATGAAAGCCGCTTATCAGCAGAGGACACCAGGGCTTGGGAGGCGTAACTAACACTGTGGACACACTAGACCGTGGCTGGGGACAGGTGGTTGTTTTGTTTTCAAAACAAAGTTTCAGCTAAGTTGTGACACTGGTCTTCCTGAGGGAGGCAGGGTAGCTGGGGAAGGCGAGGAGCATGAGACCCCTTGCTCATGGCGTCTGGGAAGCTTCCTGCGAAACCAGTGACGTCTCAGGGATGGCATGAATGCCTGGCTCTCTGGCAGGCTTGAGCTGGAACCAGTTTCCTTTTGGAAACTTGTCTTACCACTGAAAACTTTGTAGGCTAACAAAAATCCCACTGAAATGGAGGCTCCCCAAGAAATTCTTTTGTTCAATGTTCTTCACATCCTTCTTTGTGTTCGTTGAACGTGTGGTGGTAAATGAGCCTAAAAGTCTCGGGGGGCATCTCTGTCTATTGGCCGCCTCAGCCAGTGCCCTCCTCCCATCCCCTTCCTCCATTTCCCTCTCTGCCTGACTTCTGGCGGTAGGCTGCACCCGGGTCTCAGCCTGGCTGCTTCTCCTCTCCATGGATTCTCTACCACTGGGAAGTCTCTCTTCATCCCCACGTTCAACCGCCAACCACACACTGGTGATCCAAAATGGCCGTGTGCCGCCTCCAACAGGTCCTGTCAGCTCTACCCCCCTTTTCTCCAAAAGCATTCATTTTTTATTTGTGTTTGCCAGCGCTACTCGAAGTCTTTAATAAATATTTGTCAAATGACTAAATAAACCCTCATACTACCCATAGGACATCCACTCCAGCAAGCGTGTTGGCCAACGTCACTCAGCGTGCAGCAAGGCTGGGACGAAGCCCGCTCCATCTGCCTCTGGGACCCCTGGCCTTCACCGAGTCCTTTCCATGCACCCAGCGCTGTGTCAAGGGCTAGGAAGGAAAACTACAACAACAACAACAGCTCTCCATGGCTTCAAGGTGTGAAGCCGTGGCTTCGTGGCTCCGTGGCTCCGTGGCTTATCTTACCTGATGTGAGGCCTTCTTTTCAGACTCCAACTATTCCACAGACTCAAGGAATGACCTCCTCACAGAGAAAACCTAATTTAGCATCGAACTTGGTCTGTTCTCGCTCACCAGTGTTGGCAAGTGTCCAACATCCTCCTTTACGGGTCAAGGATAAAAGCAGGACAAGGGGGGCTCAGCCCGTCCTGCATGGCTCTGCTCCTAGCACGTGTCCCTCGCCCGCAGGGGAGGAAGCTCGGGGGGGGGGGCCCGGGGTGGCTCTGAACGGGGACGCTTCTGTTGCTCTGTTTCTGGGGATTAGAGTAGACAAGAGTTGGGCCCCGGCAGAGCTGGGACAAGAGGAAGGGGCCACAGCTGCAGACGACGTGCTCCCGGGGACCTGAGCGAAGCAGGCATTGCCTGGGAGAGGGAA
The DNA here is from genome assembly GCF_002007445.2 of Ailuropoda melanoleuca. Lineage (NCBI taxonomy): Eukaryota > Metazoa > Chordata > Mammalia > Carnivora > Ursidae > Ailuropoda > Ailuropoda melanoleuca. The sequence continues at coordinate 100,416,697 of NC_048227.1, read as the reverse complement.
CATCTGGAGCAGGAGACAGGGACCCAGCAGCCGGCAAAGGTAGCTGAGTGCGACCACATCTGAGACATTTCGAACCACTATTATTAGAGGTCAGTTTGTGTATCTCCTGCAGGGAAAAATTAAACGGAGTGTCCTATGTCCTGGGGGTGGGGGCGGGAGGCGTGGTGGGAGAGTCTTTAAAAAAAAACACTTTGGAGTTGCTGTCACATCCCTGGATTCTGAAGTTTGGACCCTGCCAGAAGAGAGTGGTCTCCATGCTGCTACGTTTCTGGAGAGTTCCTTTAAAAAGCACCAGGAGCTATTCCCTGGGCTGCTGCGGATCTGTGCTCAGCCTTGCAGCACACGGGAACTGAGCACACGGGAACAGGGAGGGGGATGGCACACAGAGGCAGGGCGGGGTGCCCCCGGAAGGTTCTCTAAAATCATTGAAGATCGAGTGGCTGGCTGGGGCACCCTGACCGCAGTCCTGTTAGCAACACGCTGCCCTGTAATGGTCGTGGATTCGTTCTCCCCTCCTTTCCCAGGTGAGCTTGCCTTGAGAAGCCATTTCTAGCCACCTGAATAGCCTGGCAGACACTCAACACACACGCACCAAGCCAAGGAAGAGACGCCTTTAATCACTTTTGGTAGGTTTCCGAGTGATCACTGGTTGCCAGGTGCAGACATCGAAAATGCTGGTGAAAGAGAAGATTTCAGGTGAGCCAACCCGAGGAAAGGCAGGGGTCCATGAAATTTGAATGTGCTCAGGGAAGGTTGAGGGGTGGCAGCTGTTGGCCAGAGGCCAACTGGACAGTTAGTGTGAGTCAGCTCGTGGCGAGAAGTGAACTCTGGCCTCTCCCACTGACAGGGGGACGCAGGGATGCTTTTATTAAAAGCTCCAGAGGATGCCACTGGGAGACCCAGACGCTTTGGGGGGGATGCAAGCCAACTTCAAAAAGTCACCTGCCCTGAGATCCTAAATGGGGTAAGAAGTTCCCATTAAAAATGGCCAGTGGGAACATACTTACTCAAAATAATAACGAATACGGTATTATTGATGATGACTAAAGGCACCATTCGCCACTGCCTGCTACATCATTATGCATTATTATGATTATTTCGTCATTTGTCATTTATCCCCGACAAGAGCCCCAGGGCAGGTGCTATGCGCACACTTCACAGATGAGGGGTCGTCAAGAGAGATGTGACACTGGCCATCAGGAGCCACAGGTTCTCAGTGGAGACCGTGCCTCTCCCCTGACTGACGGAAGATTAGGGGAGGAATGGAAAGTGAAACAGACCCGAAACACCAGGAAAACAGGAACGGCATTAACACTGTGCAAGGACAGAACCACCCACTGAAATATTAAGGGAAGAATATTTGCAGAAGTTGTATTTGAAGGCTGCCAGAGAAAGGAATACAATTTTGAAACGTTAAGAAGTCAAAATCTCCTACAAGTCAGGCTCTCAGAGAGGCCCTCAAGAGGGGGATCCAGAGAGAGAGAAAGATCATACCCTCAACCCAGGCAGCAGGGGGCAGAAAATTGTGCATTTCCCAGACAGTGGTCCTGGGCTCTGTGTGGGCTGCATCTCGGCTTGGTCAGGAGAAGGGAAATAATAATCCCAATTTCCTTCTCCAAGAGCATCTTGAGAATCAAGTGAAAAAAGAGATGTAAATATGCAACTGAAATTTAAAACTCCTAATTAAATGTAACTTACCTCTAAATTAAGTTAAATGTTTTTAAATGTATGAAATAGGAAGTCATTTTTTCTTTAAACCTAGGGCTTTTTCTTTTTTTTTTTACCTCCCAAATTAGAAAAATCTTTCCCTATGAGGTATCTTCTGTTTTTTTTGTTTTTGTTTTAGAATGATGAATGATAGAGTGGTACATACTGTTACCTGGCCTTTATGGTTCCCATGCAATTCTTAGACACTACATAATTCATGCTGTTCTAAATCACTGGTAAGACCCAAGTTAAAATAGCTTTGCTGCTGTGCTCAAGGATTGCTTCGGCTTCTGGAAAGCAGCCTGGCATGCTCATTCTACCTCTTCCTCCTTCTCTCACTTTTATCCACTTTTATCTTGGTGAGTCCTTGCCAGGAACTGTGCTAAGTACTTCACATGAATGGTGTCATTTACTTCTCAGGCAACCTGGTAAGGCCGATGCTATTATGCCCATTTTACAGATAAGAGTGCAGATGGAAAAGCTGGCACTGGAATCCAGGTGTTAATCTGAACCCTTAACCCTTATCCTGCCTCCTGTGCTGGTCCCTGTGCCAAGTAGGCCTGCGGACCCGGCCCCTCCCTCCTGAAGCAGAGTATTTGGGCACCTGCAGTCCCAGGCAGATCACAGGAATGGGAACAAGAATGGAACGTTGCCACCCCAGGACTGGCACTTGTGTTGGTAAGCCCGGTGGCTCTCTTCTGGCTCAGGGCATCTGCCCTCTGCAGCATGCAGAAAAGGCCTAGCTCAAGTCTGGGGATGCCTACCCTCAATCAGGAAGCACTGATGGACTCACTCTCACGACAGTGAACATCAGAAGTGGGAACTCCTTAAGAGACATATGGGTTTGACAAATCTATTGAGACTTCGGGGCTTGGGGATTCTTTGGGGGCAAAGGGATGTATCAGGGAAGGTTTTCTTCCCCCTCCCAATACTTCGTAGTTCCTTATCTGAAAGAGTTCTATCCGTGATATCATATTAGCTAATTCTATGGCGTTGAAGTAGTCATATGTCACTTCTACGTGGGGACTCAATTTCTTTGCATGTAAGAAGTTGAATTCAATAAGCCCCAAGGCCCCTTTGAGCTGTAAAATAAAATGCGCTGTGTTTTATTAGCACCTGTATGGATTTTTTTTCCAGTCTTGAGCCCTTGCCAATGTCCTATGAATTAAGATTCCACAGTTTTTAGCTCCATTTGTTAAAAAACTAAAACTTTCCATATAAAACTGACCAGTAAATGTAGAGGTGTTGTAACCTTTACAATGCAATTTAACATCACCTTGGGCAGTGGAGTCAATGCGTCCCCTACCATGGTCTCTTCTGCACCCACCCCCCTGGCTTCGCCATTACCTGGCACAGCGCTGAGTCTCTTTGGGCATCAAGGGAGGGGGCTTGACAACAGACAAGTAAGGTCCCTTCAGTTCCCCAAATGGCAAACTGTACACATCTCTATTTCCTTAAATTATCTTAGTTCAACTTCTGTTTGTAAGGCCGGTTTCCAATGCTGGGGGAGTTTTCCGCTTCTAGAAGGAGGGAAAGCATGCAGGGCAGAAGCAAGGCTTTGGGAGCAGCTGTGCCATGAGGGAGACCTGCTGGCGAGACACAAAGATGACAACGAAACTTGCGAAGAGGGGGGAAAAAAGATCTTTCTAGAGAAGCAAAGAGAAATAGTTGCCCCCCAAAATGGGGGAGAAGTCAGGGAAAGACTTAGTTGGTAATATAAATAGTTTTTGAAAGGAGACGTAAGAAAGTTAATAGAAATACGATGACTTTAAAAAGTGAATCAGCCCATTATGAGGAAGCTTGGGGGGCACCCGGGAAGGAAAGAAATCCTACAGTTTCTTAAATTGGGGGTCCTGGAGGGGCATCCTAGGAAGTGTCAGTTCCAATGAGAATGGCATTGCCTTCCCCACTCCGGCTGTCCCAGCATCTCTGCCCTCGGAAGACTCAGAATGACAGCCCCACCGGTGAGTTCTTTGAGCTTCCTGGAACTTAGCTGCTGGATTAGAGCTCTGGCTCATTACGACAAAATCGGTAATGTAAGTTCAAATTTGTGTATCCTCAAGGAAACAGTCTTGAGGCATGGGTGGTCCCTGCAGTGTTGTGACACTCTGAAATAAGCCAGTACCTGGGTGCCTGGGGAGTCTTACATCCTGGCAGCCACTCTCTGAGCCCACCCAGGCCCCTCTCAGCCTCGGCCCCCCCACTGTCTGTGGGGCTGCAGGGCCAGAACCGCTGTCTAGGAATTCCCCTTCATTCTCCACAGAATAAAACAATTATCTTCCGAGTCTGAAGAGCAAGCACGTCCTACCAACCAACACCCCTCAGAAACTACTCCATTCCTCTCTAGAAATTCCAGGCTTTGAAATCAGTATCAACATCACTTGACATCAGAATGACTTACATATCCGTAGGGCTTTCTGGTTTTTAGTCCTTGTTTGCATTTGCTTACCACACACCAGCCCTGGGAGATTGGCGGTACAGGTCCCCAGGTAAGATGAGGACAGTGAAGCCCGGAGCCAGACAGCATTTGCCAAGGCCCCGGCTGCTCCATGCTGGGTCTGGGTCGAGAACCACTTCTGATGTCCAGTTGCTGTTTTCCTCATGTTCTCCACACTCTTGAGTCACATGTTCTTTCACATCCCGTCACTGTGTTTTTTGAAGCCTTCGTCAATTTGTCCCCAAAATGGTTTTAGAAGTGAGTTATCTTGTGGGTACGTTACAGATGTAAAGCTAATGATTTTAAGGCTCTTCAAAACCTTTTAATTTGACTATGTACATACACAATTGGAAGCCTGTGTTCCTGATGGACATGCTTTTCTGGAGTAAGCATGCTTCTGTGTTCTTGTAGCAAAGACTTGACGTCATCTCAGGCACAGAGCTGTGTCAACGAGCAGGACACAGTGATTCAATGGAATTGATGATGATTCCCTTGAAAAGCACGTGTTCAAAAAAGTAATCTTAAAATTTATCCGGAATGAAACCTTTTTGCAAAGCTTCTGAAATGTTTCATTTTTCTTAAGTTGAGACTGCCGACCCAACTTCATTACGAGTAGCGTTAAAACACAAGACCAGTGCAAGGAAAGGATAGCAAATATGCACGGTTGCTTTATACATTTTAGGGTGCTATCCCAGGTAATGTCTCATCTGGTAATATACCTGTATCCATGCTGTGTCCTGTGGCTACCACTAATGTCTGTGTGTTACGAGATGACATGGACAGATGCGAGACAGGAGAGCACGAGGGGCCCACGCTCCCCCTCTAACCCTTCTTCAGTCTATGTGGCTGTAGTCATATTTAAAATATTCATAATTGTCCCCGGTTTTGCATTTCTAAAATGTGGGACCCCGAGGTCCTCTCCCTACCCAGCACTCTCAGAGTCGTGGGTTCTGGTGGCCCAGTCCAGTTATCTTGGGACAACTCCTGGCTGCCCTACTTTGCGATACAGAATAGAAACAAAGGCAGACTCAGATGGGCAGAAGGGATATTTGACGCTCAGAAGTTCTCTGTAGGGTTTTCCAAAATTCTCATAGCATGCGGTCACTCTGCACAGATGTTCAGCCCCCTCAAGTAGCTGCATCTCCAGCTGCTTGTGTGATTGGCCTTACAGCACATGTGCCTGGGATGTCCCTTTGGTTCAAGGTTTGATGACCTGGTGCAAACATCCAGGTTTGGGGGAGTACAGTTGGGAGTAGGTAACCCAGGCATTCCTCAACTCCTGTTGAGCACGAGGCACTGAGGGTGGTTTGGATGTCACTCATCCCAAGTTCCTTTACGCCTTGACTGAGCTCTTGGTGTCTTTCCAATTGCCCACTAGGCATTCCTACCTACCTGTCTCGTAGACACCTCACCTTCAGCAGGTCCAAAGCTACATTCATTATGCTTCCCTGTTTGCTCTTCTCCTCACCACCGGCCTCGTCTTAGCAAATGGCATCCTCAAGGCATCTAGTTGCCAAGGTAGAGAATGCACACCTTTCTGCCCTTGTACTCATTCCTCACGTCCAGCTGGTCAACAGGATTGCTTGCTGTACTCCTGCTGTCTTTTCTATGCTTCTGCCCCCTGTCTCTGAAGGCCATCGCAGTGCATGTGCCCTTATCAGCACTTTCGTGAACCACCGTAAAATCTTCCTGGGGCGCCCCGTCAGTGTGTGCTGCACATGGCTGCTAGAAGGACCACCCAAAGCAAATAAGATCATAGGAGCCGTTTGCTTGTACTCCCTGTGCGGCTCCTGCTGCTGGGGCCTCCCTCTCTTGACTGGGTGTAGCCTTGATGTGACACAGAACTGATGTGTTTCCAGACTGAGCTCCGTGGGTGCTGGGAGGTCCCTCTCTCCAATCACTTACCTTTTCTTCCCTTTCAACTAGAGCAGATAGACCTCTATCGGTTTTATATATTGAGTTTACCCATTATACTCCATTTCCTAAAATGGCCCACTGTTTACAACCACACACACACACACACACACACACACACACACACACACTTACAATCAGCTAGTCAATGTTCCCTGTAATTATTCCAAGCAGTCCCAAGTTAAGATCCCAGTATTTGTGGTATCACACTGCTGTAAAGTGACAGCTTGGTGGCACCCTGTTGAAAGGACACTGGCTTCTCAGGATAGAGGACCTGCAACCCTAATCCTAAAGGCCAATTTAGCAATGTGCCCTAGGCAGGTTTGTGGGTCCCAGCAGCTGGATCTACTGTAAAAGATTCTTTCCAATTCAAATATGAAAGTCACATGGCTAAATATAAATTTCGGGAATTGAAGTCAATTGCGTCTACCCTACACAAAATTAGGAAGTGCTGGCAAGCTTCAGCTGTAGAAACTATAAATAATTTATAAGAACCGGTCTTCTTGTAGACCCAGGTTAGGCCCAGAATGAACCAGTGGCTCTAAAGCACTCAGACTACAAAGTGCTACATAAATATTCCCCCTCCCACCAGAATCAGATCAGCACAGACTTCTCAGACGCTAAATATAGTGGGTTGTCTTCTTGTTGGTTGCTGTTGATCATAAAAAGCAGGCCAGCACTTCACTGAGTCATGCTGGTCTAGCCAGTGGATCGTTAATTACTTTTTTAAACCAAGGCGATCAAAAGAACAGGCCAAAGGTTCTCTCTAATGGTCAGGATCACCTACATAATTTGTGGGCCCCTGCAAAGTGAAACTATAGGGCATCTCATAGAAAAATTCATAAGGGGGTGCCTGGGTGGCTCAGTCGGTTAAGCATCTGACTCTTGATTTTGGCTCAGGTCATGATCTCAGGGTTGTGAGATTAAGCCCGGAGAGGAGCCCTGGGTCAGCTCTGTGCTGGGCGTGGAGCCTGCTTAAGATTCTCTCTCTCCTTCTCCTCTGCCCCTCCCTGCCCCCCGCTGGCACAAGCAGGGGCCTCTCTCTCTCTCTCTCTCGCTCTTAAAAAAAAGTCATAAATATTTCAAGACAGCGACAGCAGAGCATTAAATCGACTTTGGGTCCTGCACAGCCATGAAGCCAGACCTGTTAACTGCCACAGGTTTACGGTCTGGGAAAGTGATTTTCTAATTGAGAACGATTAATGGCTAGAAATTCCACTGGATTGTCTGAAAGGATTTACAAAGGGCACCTCAGAGCAACGTACCGCAGGGACGCAGTAATGAGCTGTTAAACTTGCAGTGGGCTAACATACCATTGCACATGGAGAGACTTGGGGCGAGTGGAAAACTCCTCATGCCTGACAAGGCTGGAGCTACGGAGCTCAGATCCAGCAGCCAGGGGAGGGAGGCTCGTGCTGCTGGCCCGGGGCTGGTCGAAGGTGTGACCGAAGGTGGAATGACAGGAGTGAGGTTGATGAGGGAAGAAGGATGAGGGAGAGCTGGGAAGGAAGCAAAGGCTAAAACTCCACCCTCTTGTCTTCGGTTTCCCACCAATATCAGAAACTTAGGTTTTTGACCTCTAGGGCAGTGGTTCTTAACCCTTTTTATTCCCAAATGCTTTGAAAATCTGATGAAAACTGTGCCCCCCCCCCACCATGCACTTATACACAGTAGTTTCCATACAACTTCCCCAAGCCTGTTCTTAGACCCCGGCGTTAAGAACATCTGATGTATGGTTTACTTGGCTGAAAATGAAGTAACTCATTTCAAACAACAAATTTTCAAGTTGAGTTGTTCTAAGAAGGCAGGCAGGCAGGTGCCTACCTGCTGACGCGTCTGCTAAATGTGTTATAGTCGGGTCTTGAAGTACAATGCTCTAAAACCCCAACCCGGCTGGAGCCTGGCTCTCTACTCACCCTGCATAAGCCACCCGCCCCCCACTGCGGCACCCAGAGCGGGAGCACCCTTACTCACAGGAAGGGGCCATGTTTTATTCAGGGTTTTCCAAACTAAGGGCTGTGATTAATAGTGGGTCACGAAATTAATTTAGTTGGCTGTGACCAGCATTCAAATTTTTAAAAAAGAAGAAAAATAGCCTAGAAAGTATCAAGGCATCTCATGTGGTCAAGTTACTGCTTCATGAAACGTTATCTGAGCATCGGCATACATTGAGTACCAGTGTATGTGCGTTTCTTACTGTGAGTTGTGGGAAAAAACTTTGAAAGCAACTACTGCCTTATTCAAATTAGTGCCTGGCACATGCCGGGCCCTCAAATACTTGCCTAGTGAATAAATATATGTAGACATCATATCTGCAAGAGGCCAAATTACATTCTCAATCATGCCATTTCTATCCTCCCAGAGCTGTGTCAGGGTTATTGGTTTCTGATCAAACTTCTATTTTATAATTTTTTATCCTTTTCTCAGAGTCTGAAGATGTTTGTTTGTACTTCTAGAACTTTGAGGGTTTGAGGGTAGGGCGGTGAGTTTTATTTACTGTAGATTGTGGTAAGGAAAATTTTTTGTTCCAGCTGAAAGCACTAACCTAGTCATAGAACCAAAAAAGCAATATATATATATATTTTTTTTTAAGACAGAAAGGTAAAACGGAGATGAAGGTAGATAGAGATGAAGGTAGAGGAATGTTTGATTGGTTTTTTTTTTTTCTTTCCTTGCCTCCTTTCCTTTGCTCCCTCCATCAGCAAATATTAGCCAAGCAGCGGCATGCCAGGCAAGGTGCCAGTTGCTGGGAATACGGAATGACAAAAACAGACACTGCCTGCCTTCTTGGAACACACGCTCCACATAAGCCCTCGGTGTATCATATCAGGATGGCCTGGGCGCGTGAAGGCAGACTTCAGAAAGCCGTGGGAGGAGTGGGCTTCCCAGATCCCTCCCTGAAAAGTGGGCAGAAGTTCACAGAGGGGACCGTGGCTTCTTCCAGGAATGGAGAAGAGGACAGGGGGCCAAGCTGGAGAGGCAGGCAGGGTGCACATCTTGCAGACCAGGTTAAGGATCACTTAACTAGGCCTCCATCCTAGCAACCAGCAGCAGGAAAGCACTTTCAAGGAGAAGGATGGGGTGATCACATTCTGTCTGGAGTCGTAGAGGGTGGATCAGAAGGGGAGAAGAGATGGATGGCAGAGGCCACCAGGAGACCCCTGCCCGGTCAAGGTGAGAGGGGATGGCAGCTTGTCGCCGGCCCGGGCAGAGCAAAGGTGGGGGAGGCGGTGGAGCTGGGACCCGCCTAGTAAGACAGAGCCGCATGACATAGGAGGAAGGAGTCAAAAGTGACTCTTAGGTGTTTGCTACTCTAAGTGTGACCCGCAAACAGTTCGGCTCTCAGCAAGGTGGGGGTCATGGGAGATGCTGACGTGGGATGTCTCTGAGCTCCCCAAGTGGAGATGTTGGAAAAGCAAGGGGCAGCTGCCAGTCTGGAGCTCTGAGCAGAAGTCTGAGCTGAAGCCATAAACCTGAGGGAAAGACAGACTTCAGGAAGACAAAGGGAGCCGACTCCGAGCCGAGCACACACACTCCCCAGAGACAAAGCCAGGAACCACACACATATCAAGGGAGACAGCAAGTCAGGAAGACAAACGTGGTGGGGGGGAGCAGTGAGACCAATAGAAACAGGCTTTCATGAGGTAACTGCTTGTGGCTTTCCTGGGTGTCGAAAAAGTACTTTTAAAGCAGAGTTGCAGTTTGACAATTATAGGCAAAAATGAGGCAAGCACTTCTTAGCTAGATAAAAATAAAAACCCATGGCCAGAGACCCCTCTTCTCTGGCTTAGGTCCAATCTACCTTTGCTTCAGAAGGAGGCCTTCGAGCAGCGCGCACAGACACTGGGCTGGAGTCCCATGGCGCCCACCCAGGACAGGCAGAGAAGGGGCCCCGGGGGCCCTAGAAACTCTGTCGGAACATTCCTGTTGGTGCGGGATGTGTTTTCCAAACGATCTCATCAGACAGTCTTTCTTTTTCGAAAACCATTTTTAAATAAATGTGCAGAATAAAAAAGACACGTTTAAAAATGATTTTGGAGGCGCCTGGGTGGCGCAGTCGTTAAGCATCTGCCTTCGGCTCAGGGCGTGATCCCAGCATTCTGGGATCGAGCCCCACATCAGGCTCTTCTGCTAGGAGCCTGGTTCTTCCTCTCCCACTACCCCTGCTTGTGTTCCCTCTTTCGCTGGTTGTCTCTGTCAAATAAATAAATAGAATCTTTAAAAAAAAGATTTTAAATGCATTATTTTAAATTATCAGAGTCCTCTAACAAAGCATTTTTTCTCAAGTGCACATATAAACTACTTCCACTCTCACGTGAGAGTATCTGACCCAATCATCCGGAAAGTCACACAGGGTGGGGACCTGCAGGGTTCTGCTTCCTATCGCGGTTATATTTTCATTGCATGGTTATAAATTGGGATTCTGATTATGAATTGGCTGCCCAAGTAGCTTGGCCATAGGCAGAGAAAGGGCTGGTTTTGCATGGTGGGAGGACTCTGGCCCCTGGGACAGGGAGTCACAGTCATTTGCTGAAAACGAACACAGTGGCATCCTGGCTTTGCACATTCAGTGTGGGAGCTTGGCTAACAATGCCTGTCACAAAGGGATGGCTCTGTCCCCCCCCCCCACACACACACACTGGCAGAATGTGGACCTCACTCCTGCAAAGTGCAGGGTCTGAGACCAAAGCTGCTCACCTCACCACCTTGTCTCATTTGGGATGTGAGCCCTCCCGCCATCCCTGCCTCAGCCGCAGTGACTGACAAGAACATGAAATGTGTGACCTCACTCAGACTTGGTGGGCTGGGTGGGTCACTCAATGGTTCCCACTCTTAGGTCCAGAAGGTCTCAGATCGACCCAGTTCAGCTGTCTGTGGACGATGGGTTGTAGGGGGCTGGGGCCTCTCGGGCGGCGATGATGCCACCAAAGGACCCTGCTGGGAATCCCATCTCCTGGGATGAGAATGATGAGGGCGCACCCTACAAAGCCATGGGCAAAAGCTCTAAAAAGGTGTGTTAGCATGTTGTTTCCCATTTCCTCTCCAAGAAACGGCTAATGACTTTTAGCCAGAAAGTCAAGGACAGTCTGAACCCTAGTCCAGCTGGGATCCATCTCTGGGGGCCCCTTGCTTGCCCCTGACACCCCGAGGCAAGGCTCCCACTCCCCCCGTGCTTCGCTTACGTGCTTGCCTACAGTCCCGCCTTTGCCCGCGGACCGTCCCTCATCACCCGAGGGCTCTCTTGAAGGCCTCATCCTCTATCCTGTGGCTCCAGCACTGGGGACAGACCCTGCTTGTGGCAGGACTGGAAACAGACTCCTCGTTAGTGGCAACTAATGACAACAACCGACCCCACTCACCCCGAAGCTCGAAGCTCTTCTTGGCATCACTGTGTAAACTGTAGGGAGCCGGACAAAGGAGGGGCATGAGTGTGCTGGCAGTGGGGGGGCATTCTGGGTACAGGGAGCAGAGCTGCTGTGGGGTCTGCCCCTCGGCTGGCATCCTTGGCAGCTCCTGGGGCGGCGTGTCCTGTCCCAGCATCGCCTGCTCTCAGCTCCCGGCAGGCTTCTGACCCCAGCGCCGCTGTGGTCCCACCACTCACTACCCTCCCTTCCCCCATGTTTGCCTTTTTTGCTCCCTCTTCTTTACCTCTCTTTCTATGATTTTCTAGCACTTTCCTTCCTTTCTTCCCTCTGTGTGTCTGGCTTCACAGACACCAACCAACCACTCCCAACTTGACACGTGTGGCTCTGGCTCTCCGCAGCTGGTCCCATCGTTTCCGGGTCCTCATGTTTAAGCGGCTACGGATCGAGTTCTGGACCGAGAGCAAGAGGCTTCCCAGGCAGTCAAACTGAGTTATGTCCTGTACAGACTCAGGTCATCGTGCCATGATTCACTTAAAATATGTGAACTCCATTTTTCTTTAAAAGCATTAATTTTATAACATGGAGAAATAATCACATTTTCAAGAGATAAAGGGCTCAAACACTCATTCCCCTTTGCCCCAACTCCATGAGTTCAATGAAGCGTGGACTCCTGCTGGCTCTTCCCCGGAAATATTTCTGGAATCCCTCCACGTTGTCTTTCCATCTCCATGGTCGCTTCCCCAGCCTGGGCCAAGGGAAACTGCCCCTAGCCTGGGGCAGCAGCCCTCCCACCCATCTCCTTGGCTCTGTCTTGCCACCCTCCATTCACTGTCAGTAAGTCGGTAAGATGGACAGAGGGCACTTTCTGAAACACAGAGTTGATAAGGTCACTGTGTTGTCTCCCACCCTTGGGGTGAGATGGAGACTCCGGGCTTGGAAGGTGTGTGCTCACCTCCTGCCTCTCATTTAAGCCCTCTCTGCCTGGACCCTCCATGTCAGCCTCTTCCTCGGGTCTCTCCCTTTGCCTGACAACAGGTGCTCTTCCTGTGGTTCTCAGACTGGATGCTCCTTCCTCTGGGTTGGGATCTCTCCTGCGTGTTCCCACATGACCCTGTACTTCCCCATTGTTCATCTGCCTCCCTGTTCCATGGGTGCGGACTTGTGTTCCTCGGTGGGCACCTGTAAGCTCCTTGCAGGCAGGAGCCTGTTAACCACATTCACTATGGTCTCCCCAGTGCCTGCCTCACACAAGGCCTGACAGACAAGTGACAGTCGGTAGCTATTCCTCCAACAGCTGAAAGAAGTGCTTACACAGTCATGCGTACAGCCCTAAAGTATCATGAGCCCACAGGCCCACTGCTTCCCTGAGCACAGGATTTTACTAATCCCAGGCACACACGCTGGCCACTTTCTGTCCTACAGCAAAGCTTCAGCGGGATCAAGGAAGGAAAAAATGCAGTTTTTTCGTTCAGCTAATTGGACTGAAAAACAAACCTATAAATCACTAATAAGCAATGGTTTTTCAGGCACAAACCACTTGTAGAAAACTGGTTACTTTTATCATGTGACAAATGGCATACCGCTCCATTATGATATTGTTGTAATTCAACTCCTCAGAGTCAAGAATATGTGCTGTAATACCACCTTATCTTGGCCCACTTTCAGTGGAAAGGCATGTGATACAAACCATTATACGACCCACATGGGGTGGGAAATGATCTCTGCTTCAAATTTAAGACAATGCCAGATCACCCTGTGTGGGGAGGTTTTAATTTCTTTAACTACACCAACAGTTCTTTTCTTCTCAATATTTCTCAGCGGTATAAAGGGATCAAGACAAGGACAGCAGGAAGGAAGGGAAGCTCCCCAGCTTTTAAATAACTTTCAAGATGGATTCTGTTTACCCAAGAACCCAGAGAGGTGGTGAAGTCGAGGTTCACGCAGCTCATCCTCCACTGAACCCGCCCGCNCCTCAGGAAGCCGTGTGTCTGTGTGCTGCACACCTGCTTCTGGACTGAGAGAGAAAGAGGAAGAAAAAGAGGAAGGACGAAGAATGAGCCCAGTGTCATTTGCTGTTTTAAAAAGAAATTTTTTTTTTTTTAAATGGCTTTCTTAGGCGCCTGGGTGGCTCAGTCAGTTAATGTCTGGTTCAGTTCAGTTCATGATCCCAGGGTCCTGGGATCCAGCCCCACGTAGGGCTCCCTGCTCAGTGGGGAGCCTGCTTCTCCCTCTGCAACTGCCCCGCTTGTGTGCGTGCACACTCTATCTCAAAGAAATAAATAAAACCTTTCTTTTTAAAACCAAAAAACAAAACAAAAAACAAACAAATGGCATTCTTGAAAGAAATGTTACTGTGTATTACTTGAAAAAAAATCAACACAAACCCTCTGGCGGGTGGCGGGGTGGAAAAAAGTGACCTGTCACCTTCAGAACTATTTCCTAACAGGTGAGGAGGAGTCTAACCAAGATAGAACCAGGGGTTCTGAGCCTGTCGAGTGTGTGCCATGAACCCTGTCAGTAGCTTCAGGAAGCTTATGGACCCCTCTCTTCCCTGTGTGTTTTTAAATTCACACAGTACATGAGAGGACAAGAGAAACCAATAATAAGGATTATCTGCAAAAGAATTTAAAAGTTGTGACCTAATAAAATGCATGCTTATTTATTAATATGCAAAATAACAGAAGCTATAATTTATCAGCTGTCACAACTGTGAGGCTGTGACAAGTGTAAATGTTAGTCTGAGTATCTGTAAGGACCGTGAAGGCATCAGAAAACATCTGTGGTTTCTAGTGGTGACTAACACGACTCATGTGGTCTGTGGCCTGTATTCATAATTGAAGGAAATATTAAATTTCACTCAGAGGTTCGAGAGAATAAAGATGTGATTGCTTTTCCCATCCAAGCTCACGGACCCCTGAATTCCATCCGCTATGCTTAGATCAAGAATCCCTGCTGAAAGCAAACTCTAGAAGCAAGATGCTTGGTCCCTGGTCAGGCCCTGTCCTTGGAAGGAGCCAGGCCCGTGGGGGTAAGCTGCATTTCTGCAGCGGGGGTCACAGCCCTGGTCTGCCCGTCTTCACGGCACCTGTCCAGACCGTCGGGGTGGATCACTGAACTCTCTCCCATGTGGGGCTCATGGCTTTCACTTGTTACTGGTACCTTCTGATTCAAGTCTGCACCTCACCTCATTAAACTCCCCCCTTGGATCTTAACAGACCCAGGGGGCCTCTGAGAAGAAGGCCCGATCCAAGCACAAAAAGCCTGTGCTATGTCAATGCAGAAGGGTAATATAACCATACAGCACAGTTTCAGGAGGGTAATATAACTATCATATGCACACACGAGAGATTTTTAACGATTTAAAGTACTTACACATGTCCCTTGTCTTGTTAACCTCTCAATAATCCTGGGACGATAACTAGCATGCTGAGTTTACGTAAGACTTTGCATGGGTCCAGCAAGGTCATGGCAGACACTCACCTTGTCTACTCATTCTGGAGCCTTCAGAAGCTCTTAGAGGCTGGTGAGCACGTGTGACTCATCTTCCTATTGTCCCTGCATGCTGCAGCCCTGCCCGGGGCCCAGGCACAGAGCCACACGCAGTGTTGGATGAATGGCGTGTTTCTACCAGGCTGGGGTAGAGATTACTGTCTTGCCTCACACAAAAATCTTACTGTCCGCCTGCTGCTCACCTTCCGGCTCAGCTGAGTTTCTCCTTGCTCTGCATCTGTACATTAGAGCTTTCCCACAGGGCTTGGGAGGATGCCTTCTGGTTCAGGCTACTAGAGTCTTGCTGTGTGACCGTTGGCAAGTTCCTGCTCTCTCTGAACCAGAGTTCTCTATCAAATGGGGGTGATACTCTCCACCCTGACTGATGCACGAACTGGTTGTGAACAACAGACGAGAGAACATATAGAACCACCCCCTAAAGTAAAAAGCCCTACATAAATGTATGACGGTATCATAAAAATCAAAGAGCTATTTTAGTATACGTTGTTTCTGTGTATTCATTTCCCTTTCTTAGTAAAAAATAAAATAATCTCATTTTCACAGGCACATTAGTAATTTTTTACATTACTAATTTATTTTATTTTTTAAAGATTTATTCATTTATATGAGAGAGAGCGAGAGAGCATGCATGTGGGCAAGCAGGGCGTGGGGCAGAGGGAGAGGGAGACAGACTCCCCACTGAGTGGGGAGCCAGATGCAGGGCTTGATCCCACAACCCTGAGGTTATGACCTGAGCTGAAATCAAGAGTTGGCCGCTTAACCGACTGAGCCACCTAGGCGCCCTGCTTACTAATTTTTAAATAAATGATTCTTCTTCCCCTTTTCCCAATTTAATATTTCCATGTCAGTTAGTCTTTTATTTAACATGTTTTTCAACCTTTTGAAAATAAAATAAAACTTAACGTATTCTAACAAACCAAATTATTTTCATAGCTTTTTCTTTTTAATGTACAAACTTGTACTAAGCTTTCAAAACAAAAGCACACAGGTTACTGGTCACTATCTAAGTGTCCAGCCTTTAACAGCTCAGTCCTGTACGACTGCTACTGACAGTGGGTGGAATTTTGTGAAACATCCATCGTTTAACACCCAACAGCTAGCAGCTGGATCAGCTGATCGGCCACAGATATGTTGGAAGAAGAAACTTCATGGCTGGTGATGTATATTTTATCCTTGGCCTCCCTAACTCCCAAATCCATTGCTAGAGGACAATTTCAATCCTAGGCAACTCAAGAAAACAACAGATTGTTGGACTGTAAGACATTGTATATTGTAAAAAGATGAACAGACACACAGCCTTAGAAAGTGACTGGTCCTCAGTCTTCGAGTCTCCCTGCAGGTGACAGATTGGATAATTTCAGCAAATACCCACTTTCCTCCCTCTTGAGGTGGAGTATCCTTCCCTGCCCCACTGACAGATCATGGTCATGGTCATCCACCTTGCTTGGCCAACGGAAGCTTAGCAGATGCCCTGTAAGCAGAGGCCTTAAGAGATACTGCTCGCTTTGGCGCCCTATCACGCAGTCCAATGAGCCACACTGGGAGGAGAACATGCCCCTGCTAGCTGCAGTCCCTTTAGCCCGCGTCCTCAGAATCAAATTGGAGGAGAAGAGTCACCCTCATCAATGCCTGGAGCCAAGCCCAGCCAGTTCCCAGCACTGCCCCACGACTCACAGGCACATGAGAAAGAGAAGTGCTATTTGTTAAAAGCCATGGAGATTTTGGAGGGTGTTTGTCATACAGCATCACGGGATCGTAGCTAACTAATACATCTCATCAACTCACTTTACACTATGTGAGATTAGTCCTCCTAAGGCCAGATTTTGATAAACTCCATTTCCTGTTCCAGCATTACGTGCTAGTGGCTAAGTCTGGACGGCATCCAGGCTTTAGGGAGGCTGCCATCTAATTTTTCCAGATTTTCCTTCCATCTCATCCCTTTGTGAGAATTTGTCTAAAATGACCATCCTAAGGTCAGGCTAGATATCCTGAGTGCTATAAACTTGTCAAATATTCTTTATGGAGTTAGTGAACTTTTCATACATAGGCAGAAAACTTCTCAAGGGCAGGAGGCCTGTCTTGTACTTCTTTGTGCTCTCTTTCCATGTAATAAACAATCTGCTGCTGGAGGCCAGGTCCGATTCTAGGCCACTCAAGTCAACAGAGGGTTATTATGAATACATACTTCGGGATTTGCTGTAAATGCCTGCATTACTTCCACCCTTGTTGGCAAACCGTGTCTACACCTACCTCAGACACCCAGAGAAAAGGTGGCCCTAAGGGGAGCTGGAGGAGAAATATAGCCTTATTGATGAGTTTTCAATACTTCCAATTCATGGCTTCCAGCAGGCTTCAAAAGATGGCAGCTACTTATTAATATTAAAATTTCAAGGTGGCAAAACACCTTAGCAGTTACGCTTCAGAAGTGGCTGCCTCCCGTAGGAAGTCTCACTGTTGGCCTCTTCTCTGTGAGAGATGAGCAATTCCTAAGTCTTCCACATGGCCCGACCTCTAGGTGGGA
The DNA here is from genome assembly GCF_002007445.2 of Ailuropoda melanoleuca. Classification (NCBI taxonomy): domain Eukaryota; kingdom Metazoa; phylum Chordata; class Mammalia; order Carnivora; family Ursidae; genus Ailuropoda; species Ailuropoda melanoleuca. Next base: position 100,399,242 of record NC_048227.1, on the reverse strand, counting down.
ACCCTGCCTGATCCCGTGGCTCTCAACCTTGACTGTGACTAAGAACCCCTTGGGAACGGTGCTAAAATGCAGACTCCCGGGCCCACGTAGTCCATCTTAAGGCCTTTATATGTACTTACATGTACTTACACCTGTAACAAATATGTTTTGAAGTAGATTCTTCTGCAAGATGAAAGACTTTGTAGAGTTCCATTTTATTTTGGTTATTGCCTCAAAAGCCCCTCTAGACCCCCAATGTTAATGTTGTTTTTAATGGGGAGAGCATGTTGGGAAAGAGATTGGCAGGGAAGAGGCTGGCTACTCGGCTGGAACAAGAGGGTGGCTCCAAGCTGCAGGGTGAAGCCTCCACAGAAGACTGTGCAGAACCAAGGGAAGAGCGGGGGCCAGCCGGGGACCAGGAGATGGGGAGGGGGTGTGATGTACAGGAAATGAGAGCTGGCAGGAAGAGACAGGGCAAACAGGGTGGAGGCAACCAGAAATGGTTTTCATCTGACGCAAGACGAGGTGAAAAGGCTTCCAGGAAAGAATGTCATCTTACTGTCAAGTGAGTCAGGAAGGTTACTTGGAATTCTGTCATCTGTCACTTGAGCTAATAACACTGAACCACTCCTAATGAGTGACTTAATTAAAACCCCCCTCTTTCTGAAAAAGGGCTTGAGCTTCTTATAAGCAAACCAGGAATAAGTTAGTGCCAAAAATACACACCCCGAGGTCTTATTTACATTTCTCAGAGGTGGGTAAATTTGGCTCTGAACTTCTGATATGACTAAAACCTTTTATGAACACATGGCAGTGTTCTGCACAGCCGTGGACTGAATTCCGGCTCTCTCCCCAGTCCAGCAAAGTGTGAGTTACATCACAAGGATGGGAACAGTCCCTGACGTTCTCTTCATTTCGCAAGCCCCCTTAAACCCTCGGGCCACTACAATAGATGATCCATGCAAACAAAAACCTCCAAGTTTGTTTTCAGCTAAAAGATCTCATGACTGTATGTATTCACTTTGAATCAGAGGTAGGCACACAATTATCGGAAGCATGCAGGAACTTTCCATGGTCCATGAAGGGGAGAAGGTGAAAACAGGACTGGCGGCTTGGCTCCAAAAGGATTAAGGAGATTGTTTGATACAGTTTGAGGTTTAGTTACAGGACCTGTTGCTTCAACCAAAAAGGACAAAACTCTGGACACTAAGAAAAAACTGACAGGCGAACAGGAAGGGGCTAGATGTCCCAAGGAGCAGGAGAACCCAGCCCATGTGCCACTGCAGAAAGCTCAGAGGCAGCCCCCGCAGGAGTCATAGAGTTAACAGCTCCCCCGGATCTCAGGAGATTGGCCTTTTGGACTGCTTTCAAGCATCCTTGCAAATCTCCGAGCCTCTGTCCTACTGTCTGGTCTGCCCAGTATGTCAACCCGCTGGGTCTCCTGCCCCCGCTGCAATGCAGTAATCCCCTACTTACGCTGTACGACTTGGCATAAGGACCCCTGCACTGTGAAGTCTGGGCTCCTGAAGACCCCTCCCCATGTCACTTGCCATACTCCACTGTATTGGTGACCTCTGCCTTCCTTGCCAGGCGGTGAGACCCTTCTGAACAAGGACTGTGCATTCTGATGATCACTTTAGAGATTTGGAAAATTTAGAAATGATAATGAAGAAATCGTTCACACACATATGCACACGTGTAGGGGGGCCCTCGAGTCACTTTCTGCACCTGGGCTGTGGGTCAGGGACATGCTTCAGACTTCATGATATCTAATGGCACAGGTCTCCTTGCATTGTTCTTTTCCCACAGTGTTATTGGTTATAATGGCTAGCTTATTCTTTTGATTGAACTGTACAATTATTTTATCTTGTCCCCCACCTCAAATCGGTTAAATTTATAAAGAAGTTTGTGGAGAGAATGTATCTTGATTTCAGTTGTGATTCCTAACTAATATATGGCCACCTACTTTGTTTATTTATTTATTTATTTTATTTTTATTATGTTAGTCACCATACAGTACATCCCTAGTTTTTGATGTAAAGTTCCATGACTCATTACTTGCGTATAACACCCAGTGCACCATGCAATACGTGCCCTCCTTACTACCCATCACCGGCCTATCCTATTCCCCCACCCCCCTCCCCTCTGAAGCCCTCAGTTTGTTTCCCAGAGTCCATAGTCTCTCATGGTTCATTCCCCCTTCTGTTTACCCCTCCCTTTCTTCTTCCCTTTCTTCTCCTACCGATCTTCCTACTTCTTATGTTCCATAAATGAGTGAAACCATATGATAATTGTCCTTCTCTGCTTGACTTATTTCGTTTAGCATTATCTCCTCCAGTCCCGTCCATGTTGCAGCGAATGTTGAGAAATCATTCTTTTTGATGGCTGAGTAATATTCCATTGTATATATGGACCACATCTTCTTAATCCAGTCATCTGTTGAAGGGCATCTCAGCTCCTTCCACGATGTAGCTATTGTGGACAATGCTGCTATGAACATTGGGGTGCATATGGCCCTTCTCTTCACTACGTCTGTATATTTGGGGTAAACACCCAGTAGTGCAATGGCTGGGTCATAGGGTAGCTCAATTGGCCACTTACTTTAATGTTTTGATTTGGTAACTAAGAACCCTACCGAATTTAAATCACTACTTCTAACATTTGCTGGTACTAGCTTTAATGTTATTGTTGGTCTTCTTGTCATCTACAATGAAGGGATAATTTTGCCTGCTCCTTTTTGATAGTTCGTATTTATTTTTTCTCATCCCTCTGCATTAGTTAGAAAAAGCCAGAAAAATGTTAAATGCTAGCAATGATAGTGAGCATCCTAATCTGTTTTTCACTTTAATGTAAAACAACTGCAGTGTTTTGCCATAAAGAAAATATCAGCTTTTTTCATCTTTACAACAATCATATTAAAGGAAATTCTTTTTTATTAGTTTTCTATAACTGCCTAGCGATTTGTACATTTAAACAACATCCCTCTTGGTCCCCCACCCCCCATTTTACTCTGTTTTTATGAGTATGGCTTTTCTAGATTCTACATATAAATGGTATCATACACAATTTGTCTTTGTCTGACTTATTTCACTTAGCGCAATGTCCTCGAGATACAACCATGTTGATGCAAATGACAGGATTTCCTTCTTTCTTGTGGATGAATAATATTCCATTGTATGTGTACACCACCATCTTTACCCATTCATCCGTTGATAGGCACTTAGATTGTTTCCATTTCTTGGCTATTGTGAATGCTGCTGCAATGAGCATGGGACTACAGATGTCTCTTCAAAATGCAGTGGCTTTAAACAACACAAATCTAGTGTCTTCACATTTTAGTGAGTAAGGAGCTTGGCTTGGGGTCTCCCAAGGCTGAGATCAAGATGAAGGTGGGGGGTGCAGGCACCATTGGATTTGGGTGCTCTTCCTTCCAAGCCTAGTGCAGTTGACAGGATTCATTTCTTTCTCACCTTTTCCACATGATCCCCTTCATCTTCAAGCCAACCATGCAGGTTGAATCCTTCCCCCACTTGGAATCTCTGTTGTTTGCTCTGAAGGGCTCTTGTCATTACACTGGGCCCACCTGGATAATCCAGGATAATACCCATTACTTGAAGACAATTAATTAGTAACCTTACTGACATCTGCAAAACCTCTTCGTCATGTGAGTTGACCTAACTATGGGAGTAATACCATGGTATGGAGATCACAGGGCCCAAATTCTGCCTACCAGACCTCCCAATTTTGGTTTACCACATTTTAGAGTTAGAAATGGGTGCCAAATTTTATTAAATCTCTTTTTATTATCTATTATCATGATCATATACTTTTTGGGCTTTGACCTATTGATACAGTAAGAGGTTTATTAATATTTTAAAAATTGCATTCCTGGAATATGCCCTTCTATGTCAAAATGAGGAATTCTCTTATACTCTCTCTAGTATTGCTAGATTAAATTTGCTATGTTATCATGTTGACTTTTATATACATTTATTAATGAGAATCTTCTTTTTTTCATGTTGTTTTTGTCAGAGTTTAGTGTTAGGTTTATGCTATCCTGGTGAAATGAACTGAAAAGCTCTTCAAGCTGCTCTAAGATCTGAAATGCTATTCAGAGCACTGGGAATAAGATTGTTTCATTCTAACATCTTTCTTGGGTGATTCTTTAGTAAATTATTCAGTTTTTCATTATTAGTAGTCTATTTAAGTTTCCACTCATCCTTTGACTCATTTCCCACAAAATCATGTTTCACTGAGATTTTCAAAGCAATAGCGTAGAGTTATATAATATGCAAACTAATGTAGTTATTTTCTAGTAACTAAAAAACTCACCTATATTTGTCTTATTTGAATCTGTTATTTCTACTTTCTTGTTATTCTCTCTTTCTGTCTTACCAGAAGTTGATCTTTCTGTTGTTTATTTTCCAAAGAATTAGAGGTGGTATCATATTTATTCTTCTGTATTCTAGATCATTAATCATTTTCTTCCTGTTTTTCTTAAGTTTATTTTGCTATTCTTTTTCTATCTTCTTGAGATGGACGCTATGTTGGTTTTTTTGTTTCTAAATTCAGTTTTGTTTTTTGTACTAGATTTTTAAAAACTTTTTGTTTTATTGGCCATTCACCATCTAAGTAAACTTTCTGTTTTGGGGAGAATCCCAAAATAGGTGGGAGGCAGGACCCCACCCTCCCACCCCCATTATAGAAGCTGAAAGTGGGTAACCTCCCCCACCTTCCTAGCTTCTTGGGTGTGGAAGCAAAACAGGCCCAGGTGCTCTCATCCAGATGTCTGAACCCAGAGTCCTTGCAGACGGACAGAGTCACAGTTTTAAGCTGCTGGCAGCAGCAGAATTAGAACTCGGTGGTGGTGTAACAAGCATTTTGCTCGTGGTGCTTGTGCCTCCCCTGACATCCTATTGCTGTAGTGACTATTTGCACTAGTCACTCAGCCTTCCCTGGCTCTTCCTGGTTTCTGCGCCTGGTTCTCAGGCTTCTCCTTCATTCCTATGAGCTACCTGACAGCTTTCCAAATAATTCCTTTTCTGCTTAGGTCAACTATTTTGTGTGTTTAAAATTTAGAATTCTAACCAGCATACAGTTTTCTTTTGCATGTTTCTTATTGTCACTTTCTAACTATTCCAAATCTGTGATTTTGAGGTTTGTGTTTGAAGTTTAAAATGTTTTTTAAAAAAATACCACAATTGGTCAAGTTTGTATATTTATCTCTTTGTGATTGACTTCTAGTTTTACTGTTGTGCCATCAGATATTATGATCTGTGCAATATCTGGTTTTAGAAAGTGAGGAATTTTTTGTGGCCTAGTATGATTGTTTTTTGTAAATATTCCACACATAGTTAAAAAAAAAGGTAAGTACACTTTGTAGAAACAAAGTTCAGCATATATTTATTAATTATATATTAGAATTCTTTATTTCCTTACTTGTATTTTACTTATCCAAACCACCAAAATTAGAAGTATGCAATTGTTTCTCATTAGCATTATGTTTATACCAAATGATCCTTGCTTCTCTAACATTTTTTACTTTATATATTTTGATGCAATGTTATCTGGTACATATCTGTTGATGACTAAATTATTAATTGTACTCTTTACCAGTGTAAAATTACTCTCTTTGGCTTATGCCACATAATAAATATATGATTTCTATCTTGAATTCTCCTTAATCTGTTCTTAGTAATGATCTTTGAGGACTGTTTTTTACTCTGATGCATCTAGCTACTAGCACAGGGTCTGACACATAGGTGCTTATTAAATGTGACTGAAAAGAAAAGATACTTGAAACTGGGAGGGGGGTACAGTAAAGCCCTGTTTGTTCTGGTTCTTGGGAGGATACAAATACCAGTTCTTTCCATTCCCCTCAAATGATACACTTTCCTATGGGAAATTAATAGCCCTCTCACCATACCTTATAGTTATAAAGACATTCCAGAATGCAACTCCACACCAGAAGGCAGCTGCAATTCCAAATCTCAGATATTCTAAACCTCAATACTGAGCACAACCGCAAAGCAGTAACTCTAATGAGTGAGCTCTAATGTACAGGGAGTGTACACAACAGACAAGATATCAGCAGTTGAGCTCAGAAAACCACATCACAGAGGAAGCAGCTGGATCAAGGGGAAGAAGACACTGTGGGCTAAGAAGGGGAGTGTGTAGTACTTCCAGGAGAAAAAGGGCACAGCAAAAAAAGAGGCAGGGGAATGAGAAAGGGAGTATATAAGGATTTTTAAAGATGGTGGTAGAGTCCTACCAAAAACAAGAGTCACTGAACACCAAGTCCCTGTGGAGGGCCTCTGGAGGTTCTTTGTGCCACCTACACCAGAACTAACAGACGAGGTCCGAACAAAATGGGACTAGGGCACCCCTTGTGTGAGGAAAGAGGCTGGAAGTGCTGAGCCCTCCCCAGGGGCCGATATAGCCTGAGGGCCTCACATGCCCTGTTCTTTGTCCTCACAGCACTTCCAGATATGGCACCGCGTAAGCACAGAGGGTGCTCCTTGCCCACACAGGGCAGCAGGTCTGGGACCCAGGGGCTGCTGCCTCCAAAGGCCACCTCTGGACCGCAGGCTAAGCTGCCTTCGGGCTGGTCAGAGCTAGACAAACTCCTGGTACAGCAGGCTTACAAAGGCTCGCATGTGCCATCTCATTGTTTAGCAAGCTCAACTTAGTCCACGGTGTGTGATCAAACTACTTTCAAGTAAGTCCCTTTTAATTACAGGTCTAGATTGTATTCAGAATACCTAATTCCGGTGAAAGCTGCTGGCTATTGTGACAGGAGACCAGAGACCACCAAGGGACAGACTTCCCTGAAATGTGGAGCAGACTCACTTGGGGCTCTGGGATGTACACAGTGAGTTTGACAGGACCTCCCAAGCACGCAGTTTGCTTTCCAGCACCTTCAGTTAGTCTCACCTTAAGAATGATCTGAGGGATCCTGAGGATCAGAGAGAGTGGAAGGGGCTCCACAGCCCCAGAGGTTGGTCATTTAAAAATATTGTATAACTTCAAAGATTGCCTGGGTTAACAAATAAGCCGAAATACCCCATTCGATATGTGCAGAAACAATTGATGGCAACAGAGAAAAAGAACTAGAGAGAAGACCGAGAAAGGCTCTGAGAGAAAGAGGTAAACAGGGACAAAGCCAGAGGGGTGGGGGGAAATATTCACTTCCAGGACCGCAGGTCACCTAAAGCACACCAGATTACAGGAAAACAAGGTGAGTCCTACCACTCTGTGAAGATGAACCTTGTCCTGTGCAGTCGTTTGGGAGCGTTATGGCAGCATGTCCCTGTCACCCATGATAACACTGATGGCAAGCACTCACTGAGCCCCCAGCGTGCACCAGGTCTATATGGCGCCCCTGCCGGATAGTATCTCACGTAATCCTTAAAAGAAACCTATGAGGTAGTGCTAGGGTCATCCCATTTTGCATATGTGGTAACAGTTGGGGATAGTCAGATAACCTACCCAGGTACTAATACCATCCGATGACAGGACCTGAGTCCAGTCCTGGGTCTTGTGCATTAGAGCCACATTGCCAACCACCAGGCTCTGCTAACCCGTTCTATATTTGCACCAGAGTCTGGTCTCCACGAAAGCTTTTCCCTCAGTCCCCTACCAGTTTGCTCTCTTTTCAAACTTATTCAACAAAGAAAAATACTCTTCTGAACTGCCTGGGAAACTGCATTTTTCCTCTCTCCTCTCCCAGTGTAAAGCGACATTTAGTTGTGTACGTAGGAAGAACCAACCCAAACCCATTCATTACAAGGGAAGGGAAGCCGCATGTGCTAAACCCTGGCTTTCTGCACATCATTGTACATTTCTCCCTGGCTGCAAAAAGTATAATGATTTCAATGAAAACTTTCTACCTAAAAATAAAATCATGGCAAACTCTGCAATTACACTTCTCAGTTGGACATTTGCTTTCCACTCTATTTTCCCGAATGCAGAAGAAGGTCCAATTTGCTGGTCTGTTAATAGGTCACCCCAAAGGCCCAAATGTAGCATAATGAACTGGAAAACTAAAGCTATGTAGGTTTGAATCACTATGTGGTTATTCCAGGAGTGCTGTGAGTAGCTTTATTTTAAATCAGCTGTATGCTACTTATCTCACCTGCCATTCGTACACTGGGGCCCTGATCAAGGTTTGCCAAACTCCAGCCCCAGGTCCACAGATGCTGTTTAGAGGCAGATGCTGGCAATGTGCCCTTTGGTCAGTTTTCCTCCTCTTGAGGCCACTCCCAAACTTTCCCCCTTTCTTGCCTCTCCCTTTGTGGTTCTGAGTCTCCCAATTATAGGACACCACCATGCTTATTTGGGGAGTGCTGGATTGCTACCATGACTTGGATTTATCAGAAAGGTTGCAGAAGGGCTCCTAGACACTATCGACTGGAGGATCTTATTTTCTCAGATGGTAGTTTCCATAAGACATTGTGGTATCATAAACAGTTATCCTCGAGGAGAAGTACACCATTAACTGGGGTTGATTTATAATTTTGGTAAGGGGATTTTACATCTAATTCATCAGCGTTCTTTAAGGAACATGTATGTACACCTCCGGGTGTTCGAGGGAATAAATACGATTACATGAGCTTTTAGAAAGTGTTTTACAATAATCCGAAGAGAATTTTAAAACATGATGAGCTGGGAAGAAAGCTTTATCATGATTAGGAGTCTAGCCTAGAGAAAGAAACAGAAGATTGAGACCGGTTGATATAAGTGGAACGGTCAGATGTCTAGGAATAGGTAAACATTTTTATAAATAATAAAGAGAAGGAGGTGCCCAGTAAACTCTTTGGGTTTGTAGATATCAACTCCTACGTATAAATGCCTAGTGGCATAAGTCACTAGACCTCCAGGAGAAGACATGCAAAGTAACAGAAGAGCTTTTGTGAAAAATGTAAGTTACATCATACAATATTCCATCATATAATATTCCATCATGTAATATCAAAATTACGACCCAAGCAAGGGTCTTGAGAATCCCTACAGGTTATTCCCTGAAGACATTGAAGCCACTGCAATGCTTTGACTTAAAAGCCTCCTCAAGATGGCCACTGGGGCTGAAGTCACCAGGAAGCCTACCAGAAATCTAACAAAGACTGTCATGTATCCTTGTGGAAACCCTTGTCTGCCCCGACATAGAGGACCAGGTGTGATTTTGGTCATCACATCCACAGAGGGCTACAGTAGATCAAGAAATCAAACAGAGAAATCCAATCAAAAATATCAAGGAAGCAGCAGTAAGAACAGAATAGCAACAATAATTACAGATATAACAATAACATTTGCTCTATACCAGGCACTATGCCAAGGCACTCTTCTGGGCACTATTCCTTATATGGATCCATTTAACCCCTCAATCATCCCATGAAGTGGTTACTGTTACCAACCCCATTGTACAGATGGGAAAACCAAGGCATAGAGAGTTTAAGTAGCTTGTTGATGCTAGTATTTGCACCCAGGCCATCCAGTGCCAGATTTCCGGCTCTACGACTCAGGCTACTTGCAAAATGGGAAAAGACTGAATGAAATTTCATGCTGTCCTGCTTGGGTGGCAAGGCTAAAAGTAATTTATCTAAGTTAATAAAACCAAGACAAGGTCTCACGGGGAAAGCAGAGACTTTCTACCAAATTGTAGATTTTTTAAGTTAGGATGAAGTAATTTTCAGATAAATAAGAGGAAAACAGTTTTGCACAGCAGAAGTGCATTGTAACATTTTATTTTCCTCAAGAATAGAGACTACAAATCCTAACAGACTCGGAAAGAGTGTTGGCCATTGATGGTGTGTTACTGAGGTAAACAAGGTTGGGTCTGAGCTAATAGAGGATTCCTGTGCCTAACACCCAGAATTATCCGTGGTCATTTCTATTAGAGGCAGACCATGGGACTGGAGAAATATGGGTCTTTCCCAGTGGGCAGAACCTTTGTGTAACCCACCCTTCCTGTGACTTGGGCCTTCTACCATCTCCTTGCCAGCTTCATCTCTAAGAAGCTTCAGACCAGAGAAAAAGATGGTCTGTGGGTGTGGCTAGCAGCTCGCAGTCTGAAGTGACAGGAAGTGCTTGCCAAGTAATTCCAAGGGGCTGAGACCCATGTCAGCTGTAAAAATCCTGTGCTGGGCCAATGGTGCATAACTGTAGAGACACGTCTTACCACAGAGGACATCTGTGCTACCCATTCCCTCTGCCTGTTTCTCTAGTCTGTCCTGGAGAAAGCAAGCAGACAGAGAGGGATGGTCTTGGTGGTCTCTGGAAGAGCAAGATCCTAACTGTAGGCCCGGAAGTCTCCGGCCTCTGCCTCTTTTCCTCTCCTCGGGATTCAAGGGGCCTCCAGCTCCCCTACCAAGTGCCGCTCTGAACAGCTGGGAGAACTGCACAAAGCACATCTGGCTACATTTGGGCAATGGAGGGACCTCGGGGCGACATGGTTTTATTGGCAGTGCCTGCTGACCTGGCAGCTCCAGGCAACAAAGCATCCCCACTCTGGAGCGTGCGCTCCGGGAGGAGAAGGCCTAGGGCGCTGTACCGGGAGTGGAGGTGTCGGAAGATGGAAAAAGGAAAAACAGAGATTTGGTAACACCAGGCTTGGTGAATGGGATCAGCGGCAGGAGGCACTTGAAATATTAACTAGTATTGAGTTGTTCAGTTCCGGAGGGTTAAAGAGACACACATGCTGACCCTCTTTAGCACAGTCTTCTCCAAGGAAATCAGCCATCCCATTAGCTACAGACATTTCACCACCCGCGTGAGAGGCGTAACAGAGGCAATGTCGGTGGCTACTCACCTACGCAGTTATCGCAAAGGCTACAATGAGAGGCACGAGGGGGCCGGAAAATCTTGCAGGTGAAACAATATTTAAGTTTCACAGTCTGGCCATTGATGATGACTTCTTTGGTTCTGGGAGGTGGGCGGTACCCCCCTGAACTGGTGCCGTTTGCGATATCTGTGGAGAAAAATAAAAAAGAACACACGCCCTTTAACACAGTCACTTGGCCTCTGCAGTCTATCGCACCTAGGAGGGAGGCCTGGAGGGAGTCTGCATTTCTAAGGGCAGTGGCCACACTTGGCCTTGGGACACCTCTGCCTTTCTGGGAGGCACCTGCTGCCCCACAGCCTTCCCGCTCCTTGCCAGGGCTCAGGCTGCCTGGACTATTTCACACAGGTGGGAGCGGCCACGTGACTGAGCTCTGGCCAATGGGGTTCGAGTACACATGACCAGGCCAGCCAATGGGTACCTCCCCATGGAACCCCACCCACCCTCTCCCCTCCAGGGAGGTGCTCCTGGGAACCAGAGACTGGGGACCCTGGGTGACTGCGCAGAGCAGAGCTGCCCCTCTGACCTCTTCATCTTCCATACTGTTACATGGACACTGAATTCCCACAGTGTTAAACTGCTGAAGGTCTGGGCTTTATTTGTTATAGCAGCTAGTGTTGCCCTAATTAATATAGCAGGTGATACTGATACCAAGATCTTTCTCTGATGGCTCATTCCAAATATACCTTAAGAATTTCCCATCTTGCACATTGGGTTCCTCAAAAATACCAGGTATTGGATGGAGGGAATATAATATTAATTATANTTACATTATATATAATGCTATATTTATAATATATATTATATATATTATATAATATACCTTTAAATGTATATTTATACATAATATATGTATAAATTATGTATTTATACATAAATATATGTATAATATACATATTACATATAATTATATATATGAATATATTTAAATGCATATTTTAAAAATAATTTCCATATTTTATTGTCTGACCAGCATCTTTCATTATCTTTTAGAACCAGTTTTTTAAATGTTGAAGAAAATACAAATATGTATATTTTTTAAAGTTTCATTTTATCTTACAATCTGGTTCTTGTCTCTGAGTTCACATTAGAATCACCCAGGAGCTTTTAAAGTTCCCCTAAGGCATGGACCCTGCCCCAGACCCATTAAACCAGAATCACCCCCAGGGTGATTCTAATGTGTGGCAGGGTGGAGAACCCCTGCTCCACAGGAAGATAAAACATGGGAGTTTTATTCTCATTTAGACCTCTCCCAGCCCTGTGAGGCCTGCCAGAAAGAATTTGGGGCAGCTAGCTGTGCAGCCAAGAGCAGGAGGCCACGGGGGATGAATAGCAAGAATATCTAAGGGCTTCGGCAGAGACTCTGCAGCCAATAAACAGGCAGGGCAGACCCTAGGGGCTAGAGGAAATCTTGGGAAACTTCATGGTGTTCTCAAAACAGAGCCCGTAGCATTAAACGTAGCTGTCCCTTTTAATTCATACACACTGAAACTACACACGATCAGACAGCAACAGTTGCAACATTTGGTAAATTTGCCAAGTGGTAGCGGTGAGTCTCATCACCCACTGAGGCCCCACAAACAACCTGGGCAGGAGCTATGGGAAGAGCTTCCAAAACTACTGATCTTTCCTTCCTACCCTCAGAGAGTCTGATTTCATTGGCGGGGTATAGTCTGGCATCAGGGTGGTAAAAACTCCCCAGGTATGGTGGTATCTGCCACACTGCACCCTCTGCCTGCACCCCTGCGTGGACAGAATCCACCATGAATGCATCATGACATCAGGGGCCCCTTACCCTTCACCCCAATGTCCTTATAAGAGGAGGACTGAGGCCTGAAAATCTGCCCCAGACCTTTGGCCTAAGTGTTAGTATTTGTGAAAATACCAGCCCCAGTGGTAGGGCAAGCATTTTGAGCGGTTAGCAGCCATTTTCTATTCATGGAATATTAAAGTTCTCCAAGCATTGTTATGGAAGGAGAGGACAGAGAGTTCAGGAACACCTGAGGGAGAGACAGAGGTGGGAGGGCAGGGAAACGGGAAGAGTAAGGAGCAGCCCTCTGCTCTACCCCTTGGCTGAGGACAACCCTTCTACTTAGAATAATTAAACAGCCGTGGAGCCATCCCAAGGACCCCGGGTGGCCTTGCCAAGCAGGATACCCTCTCTTGGTATGTGTCCCACCTGCCCGGCCCCCCACTGGCTGCCCTATCAAACATCTCAACGGATTCTGTAATAAGGAGAAAACAAAGAGACGACATGGCTGTGTACTTCCGTAAGCATCTGGGTAAAAATAACTTGCTTTGAATACATCAAAGATAAGGTCAGCTCTCCAGACACCTGCCAACTGGGTGCCACCGAGGCCTCAATTAATTATGACTTGGTACCTCACTGGCCTTATGTCAGCCATGAAATCTGTATCAATTCAGCTCTTGCAAACACAGGCAGAAAAACTAGAAAGCCAGATACAGGTTTAAAAATAATAATCCAATCAATAATATTTGTGTTAATTTAATCAAAAAGTTTAAAAACTGAATTGTCAAGGACAGTGTTTTAAAAAGCAGGGATGACACACTCATTCACACTAGAACCACTTAAAAATCCTGGTCTGAGTAGCAGTGACTTGGGAAAGGATCTGCTCGCACTTCTTAAGACAAACTAGGGAACCTGTAGTTCCCAAGTACTTTTTGGAAAGATTAAAACTTTGATACAATGTGAACTGAAGGCTAGAATTCAACAGACAAGGTCAACTGAAGCTTAAGACTTAAGCTAAACCCCAAAACTCTTGACTAAATATCTGGAGAGCTTTTTATGTAAAAGAAATTGAAAAATCAGAAGACCTAGATTCAGGGCCCAGCTGTGCCATCAATAACTGACTGAAGGTCCACAGAACTAAAGAAAAAAAAAGTCAACTGACATTTAGGACATATGGTTGACCCTTGAACAATGTTGGGGTTGGGGGGCTGACCCCTTGCATAGTTGAAAATCCAAGTATAACTTCTGACTCCTCCAAAACTTAATTACTAATAGCCTATTGTTGACCAGAAGCCTTACCAATAACATAAAGGTGATGAATATATATTTGGTATATTATATGCATTACATACTGTATTCTTACAATCAAGGAAGCCAAAGAAAAGAAAATGTTATTAAGAAAATCATAAAGAAGAGAAAATACATTTACAATACTGTTCTGCATTTATCGAAAAAAAAAAAAAAACGCACGGATAAGTGGTCCCACGTAGTTCAAATCCACATTGCTCATGGGTCCGCCGCATTGACTCTAAGCCAAATACCACGCCAGAGGCCGTGGGAGCCCCATACATGAACAAACACAGATATGGGTCCCAAGGGCTCTCCTGGCCACTCTGGCCACCCCATTCCCTCAGCCAGCTTATCAGACGCCAGTCTCACAACCACCTCAGGGCCTCCCATGGGGCACACATGGTCCTCCATGCACCTGACCTTCTCTTGCCATTCAGTCTTAGAGAGAGCCCGTGCTCAAAGCCTCCTTGCGCCCCCTGAACAGATGATGCTCTTTCCTACTTCCAGGCACGGTGCCTTCTCCCGTTGGGCCTCCTTTTCCAGCTCTCTGCGTAGATACCCGTCATCCTTAAAGGACCAGTTCAAGTTTCTCTTTGTAAGCTGAGCTCTTTCCTCCTTTGGAGTCCTACCGTGCAGTTCATGTATGTATATAGGATGTTCAATCGGTAGATGGTGTTGTGCTAGCAGGGGCCAGTCCTGTGCTGGGAGCAGGGGGAGACTCGTTCTCTGCTGGTGGTCCTCACAGGTTGGATGGAAGACCTGGGACCTCGCTAGGGGAACCAGTACAAGGATCTGCTTTCGTGTCTTCCCCCAGATGCTGCTGGAGGGCCGGGACTGCGCCTTACCCACTTGCATGTTCCCAGGGTCCAGCAGAGCTTCTAGCACACAGTAGGTCCTCAAGGCGCATGCCATCTGGAAGGCCAATAGTTCTGGCAGGTGGGCCCGTAAGATGCCTGGATGCCCAGGACTGGTGTCCTCCAGCACTCACTGTCAGCGGTCCACTGCCCTTAGTCCTCGGAGCCAGTGACTCTTCCCTCCCTGGGGATGCCTCTCTCAAGATCTCCCTGAGGCTGTTGCTCCTCTTAAATGTGTCCCTAGCTGCTGCTGGTCCAGAGGCCCATCTCCCACAGCTTGTCTGCACCACCAGAGAGGGCCAGGCAACATGGCGCTTGCACACCAACAGCTTCCAGGCGTGCCTGCGTCCAGGGTAGATGTGAATACTAGGGCCTTGACATCCAGGGCTTCAAATACCCACCTGAGCACAAAGGAAGTTTCTCCTCAACATTCAGACTGACACCAACGGCTGGTCATAAAATCTGTTCCTCGTCCCTGGCGACGACGAGCCCCCGTGGCCCACCCCACGTCACAGGTCACAGGGGGTGCTGTCCCTGGTTGAACCCTCGATCACTCTGTTTTTGGTTTGGGGTTTTGTTGTTGGCAACAATTGTGCCTCCGCTTCTTTGGGCTGCTCTCTGTGGCGTAAGTACAGCCGTTGCAAAAAGAGTAACTGAGGTCTGCAATAGCTAATGGACGAAGGACACTAGAACTTGGGGGGATAACCCTCTAACAGTACTTCAAGTTTATATGAGTCCGTATTTCTTAAGGACATGTTTATATGCATTTTGAAAGAGAACTTAAAAGCCTGACATGGTCTTTTTCTTCATAAAGTCGCCCCCGCCCCCTGCAAATGTCGGTAGCTGTGAGTGTGGAGGCAGAAACAGTGACAGATCCCCACCTGGCAGGAACCTCACAATCAGCAAAGGAAGAGGGGGTCTGCGGAGAGGGGGAGAGGGAGGGGGTGCCGTGTGCGCAGTGTGAGTCCAGGGACACGAAGTTTTTCACTCAGAGAGGAGACCCGGGCTCAGCAGAGGTCTTAAGTAAGTTGTTTGCTAACACACGCCTATTTCAAAGCCATTCTCCGAATCAGTCCTGTTCTTTTCTTGAAAGAATAATAAATAGGGCACTCACCTCCCGAGAGACCCACTTGTCTACCATCTCATTTATTCCTGCTCCAAATTCAGGGAGAAAATTGTTGAACTTTTAAAACCGTTGAGCTTCACCATATAAAGTAACTGAACTCTGCTTTTTTAAAATGCAGAGGGAATGGGGTGCCTGGGTGGCTCCACTGGCTAAGCGGTCGACTTTTGATTTCAGCTCAGGTCATGATCGCAGGGTCATGAGATCGAGCCCAGCCTCGGGCTCTGTGCGTAGTGGGGAGTCTGCTTGAGATTCTCTCCTTCTCCCTCTGCTCCTCCCCCTGTTCACCTGCTCTCTCTCACTCTCTCTCTATATATAATAAATAAATGAAATTTTTAAAAAAACGCAAAGGGAAAAATCCAGACTCACAAAAGATGTACATTAAGATTCTTTTCCTTTACTGAAAGGATTTGAAACACTGGGATTCCTGGATGCATTGACGTTTCATAGACGATTGACCGCCACTGTCAGTGTCCTCCAGAGAGGGGGGGGGTCTCTATTAATAAATGTGTAACTGGGATGAAGGTAAAGCTTCTCCGCACTGGGATACAAGTCGCAGGGGAAGTGCAATTTGCTTTATACGCAGGCCTTCACGATTCTGTCCCTGCATGAGCTGAGGGCAGCTGTTGGATCTAATACATCTGAAATGTCATAAGGCTCATTTCATTGGCGCTCTGCAGCCTCTGGGACACAGACTACCGAACCTCGAGATGGTTATCTACCCTGAAGGAAGATGGCTAAGAGCCAATTAACACAGCCTCTTGGCCAACTGTCTGTAAGCTTCCAAGACCATAGTAAGATATTAAAATGATTAGATCTTAGACAACTCAACTATTAAAGCGTTAGTGGGGAAAGTAGAGCAAATCCTCATCTGTCCATAGACATTGGTTAGGTTTCCACTCGAGGGTAAAATGTGGATATTTTCTCACCAATATACTGGATGGCAGTAGCTTTGCCTCTGTAAATGCTTAGGTAAGAAGGTGCGTTTGAGGGCTCGTGAAGGGGTGTTGGTCTCCAGCCCTCTCCCTCCCGTCGGAAGCTCTGCTCTGTCAGTTTGTCTTAAACGTTTATCTTCAAGGACTAAAACTGATGCCTGAGGTGAGGCTCAAGCAGGCAGAGTTTCAAACCCAAGCCACACAGGGGGGCAGGCGAGTCCCCTCTGCTCCATGGGGACATCTCAAGTAGGAGCAGAGAGGGCCTGCAAAGCCGGGAGCAAGAGAACAAGGAAAGCAGAAGTGGGGAACCCATGGGCAAGTGTGGGTCCCACATGGGACGGAAGGGGATCCTTTTTCTCACGGAGTCTCACGCCCTTCCTGGCGGTCCTGCCTTTGTGAACAAAGCAGGGCGTGCAAGGTTTGCTGTGGGGATTGGGGCTGCTGTGAACCGCTCAGGAGGAGGAATGGAAAGGGACAGGCAGGACACTTTCTGGTTCTGAGGGGGAGTGATTCATATGCACTCTTCCCACTCACAGATGTCCCCCACGCCCCTCACAGCACTGTAAGAGGTGGAAGTTGGGGGGACAACGAAAGGGCAGCAGCGGGCAGTGGCAGGCTAAGAAGGGGAAATGGTGAGTGCGGACAACAAACCCAGGCTGATGGAGCAGCTCAGGCTGGATCTCGCCTCTCCTGAATGCGCAGCTGGGTTTGGTCATAGGAGGTCACCTCGCTTAGAAACCACAAAGGCTTTGGACTTACTCCGGACTTGGTCTCATAGGATGGATCTCCCTTAGGAGAGAACTTGGTCAAGGAAAAAGCATCTGTCAGATGAGAACTGTAACATACTCTTCAGCCCCACAGGAACGTGACCACTTAAGGCTCTAACCAGGAACTGAGGAAAACACAATGCAATACTGGTAGAGAATTGGGCAAAGCCACCTTTCTCTGTGTGCTTCATAGAAAGTAGAAAAAGGAAGCGTCAGAGAACGAGCTTCATGTGCTACTCGGGGCTAGCTTCACGCATTCATTCACTATTCTTGTCAAATATTTATTAGGCCCTGACTGCGTGCTACACAGTCTTCCAGGTGCTCTGGATACAGTGGTGAATACGTTAAGTCCTCTGTCATTTTGTGGCTTACGCTCTAGGGAGGGCAGATAAACCCAAAGTACGGACTTTTAAACGTACAAACAAATCACATTCAGTAATATATCTTACACTTGGCTGATGATCAACGTCACCTAGGGCAGCGATTCTCAACCAGGGGTGATGTCGTGCCCTAGGGAAAATCTGGCCACAGTCAAAAATGTCTGAAGACGTTTTCGGTTGTCAGAAGCAGGAGGGGATGCTATTGGCATCGAGTAAGTACGGCCCAGGGATGCTGCTGAACATCACACAATACACAGGGCAGCCCGCACAGCAAAGAATCACCCAGCCCAAGACAGCAATGGTGCTGAGGATGTGGAAGCCTGGCCCGGGGCTTTGCTACTCCAAGTGTGTTCCGTGGACCGGCAATAGCAGCGTCACCAGGAAGCTTGCTAGAAATGAATAATGCCACCGGGAGCAAGATGCAGGGGACAGTTTGAGAAGCTCGGCCCAGAAGCAAACACTCCTTAGCAAGCAGGACAAAAGCCCGGAAAGTCCCTAGATGAACTCTTTCAGGTACTATGACAAGCACCACCTGTGAGTGAAGGTTTGCTCATTTGGGAGCCTTTTAAAATGCAAAGATTCCTTAGTCCTGAAGATTCTTAGGTCCACAGGGGGTAGAGCCCAAGAATCAGCAAGTTTAGAAAAGCTCCCTGTGGACATCTGATGAAGAGGCTTGGGATGCATAGGACAGCTGAACTCTCAGCCTGGGTCTCTGTATCACTAGCTGGAGAATCGCAGCAGTTGGCCCAGGGACGCTAGAGAGAGAGATGTGTGCCTTATTTTATTTCATTTTATTTTTTTGGATGTGTGCCATTTATAAAGATGCTAACGTTACCCGGAGAGCTGATTTTATCTAGTTAATGATGGAAAATGGAAAGTCGGCCTAGTGAAACTGCCAGGCCAGGTTTTCAAATGGTGCGTTTTTGTTGCATTTATAACAGTGTAACTTTTTGTTCAAAGACAATCTTAAAAGAACCTGAATATTCAAAATGGGCAAGAAGGAAGTGGCTCTGGTTTACATGGATGGGCCCAGCTTGTTTCATGCCCTGGTTCCAGGGGACACAGTTTGAAAAAGACAACAGCTATTTTAGGTAAGTAGGGCCCTGTTAAATTAAATGTCATTAAAGGAGAGATTTTGCCCACATTTGTATGCGCTCACAGAGTTAAGGAGATGGCTATGAGCGTGACTTTTAACTGTGACCGCTGAGTGGTAAACATCATTCTTCACTCTGTCGCAAAAATAATCCCATGAGTATAAGCCCCAATATTCCTAAAAATAGTTCTGGAACATTCCTAAAAATGTTCCAGAAAATGGGAACACAGAATGGCACTGGTGAGAGAAGTGTGATTTTTTTTTTTTTTAATCTGGTGGAGAAAACAGGCCTCGGTTTCTCCACATTTAAACTAGGATACCTTGAGCACCCATAGTTCAGGGCTATTGTAATTCATTGAAAGACCTTGAACTGTCAGGTGCTATGATGTTCACAGCTATTAAAGTTTCTCTTTTTGGGGGCCTGACCAGGTCCTCTAGAGATATATCTATCTATCTCACTAACTAATGCAATTAAAAACAGAAGAAAAAGAAAGTGCTTAGTAGCTATGACCTCTTTAGTTTGACTGAGTTAATCCAAAACATGCTTCTAGCAAAACGAAAATTAATGACTCTTATTTTTTGCCATACTTATTTTTCCACATGGATGTCAAAACCTTGACCTTAAATGCAAAAGAAATAAAGGTCAGTTTGTCCTTGCAAAGTTTTAATTTCTCTCAATTTTTTGGTCAAAGTTCTCTGAGCACACACACACCAAACTGCTGTGCTGTGTATATGAAAATCAATTCTTTCACTGAAGGCCAAGCTAGAAGTATCTGTGCGCGTTTCTACTCCATGGGGCACAGTCTCTGCACCGTCAGAAGCTACTAAATATTGTACAACGTAGAGCTCAGTCTGGGTTGTCAGTGTTTGGAATATTCTACGACAAGGAGGTGAAAACAAGGTAAAAACTGGGCACTGGGGGCGCCTGGGTGGCTCAGTCGGTTAAGTGTCTGCCTTTGGCTTACGTCATGATCCTGGGGTCCTGGGATCGAGTCCTGCATCAGGCTCCCTGCTCAGCGGGGAGTCTACCTCTCCCTCTCCCTCTGCTGCTTCCCCTGCTTGTGCTCTCTCTCTCTGTCGAGTAAATAAAATCTTAAAAAATCCCAAAAAACCTGGGCACTGGATACCATGTGAGAGCAGGGCTGTACTTCCTCATTATCATGAGGAAAATCTGACATGCTTTTTTTGAGGTTTGAGTGGCATTAATATGAGGGCATTAGCAAGGACCAGCTTCTATCTCATTCTGTACAGCAATGTTATAAGATTTTATCTTTAGCACTGAGAAAAAGAGAATTAAGGATGCCCCTGCAGAACTATGGATGCTATCTATAAATGCACTGTGTGCTTCAACGGAAAAAGTGCCCATCTATGGTGGTTCTATACTGTTTTCTCTTTTGCCTCTCATCAATACTGATTGGTAAAATTCATAAGAATTTCAATGAAATCACTAGTATAAATCTATATCTGGGTATCTATGTATCTATCTAAATGTTAAAACCCACATATATATATATATAATATCAGCAATAACCAGTTGGAAACTATAAAGGGATAAAATCCCATTTACTTCAGAAAAAGTAATCACAAGACTCTAGGAATAAACCTAACCCAAAAAATAGTTGCTGGGTTTCAAATGCAGAACCCTAGAAAACAAAATTGAGACTTTAAGGAGGTTTTGGAAAAACACGGAGGAGGGGCACCTGGGTGGCTCGGTAGGTTAAGCGTCTGCCTTTGGCTCAGGTCATGATCCCAGGGTTCGGGCCCTGCCTTGGGCTCTCTGCTCACCAGGAAGCCTGCTTCTCTCTCTCCCTCTGCCTGCAGCTCCCCCTGCTTGTGCTTTGTCAAATAAATAAATAAAATCTTAAGAAAAAAGAAAAAAGAAAAACATGGAGGAGCATTCCACATCCTGGAGTGCAAGATTCTGTATTTTAAACATGTCAATTCTCACCAGATCACTTTATGCATCTATTATAATGCCAATCAAAATTCCAATATGATTTGGGGAAATTCTGACAAACTGGAAAAATGATTCTAAGTTTCATCTGGAAGAATAAAATGGTGAGAATATTTGCAAAGCAAAAACAACAACAACAATAACAACAACAACAAAATGAGGGGAAATAATTGTCCCAGGAAAAAAGTGAAACATTGAAATAGAACAGAACCTTCCCAAAGAGATGCAAATTCTGTAAGATTCGGTATTAGATAAATGCTGCTTTTCAAATCAGTGGAGAAAGCAAGGGTTATTCAATAAATGGAAATGGGATAAATAGCTAATCATTTAGAAGGAAAAAACCCAAAAGTTAGAACCATATCTCGTATCTTATACCAAAATATGTAAACGTAAAACATAAAAGAATTAGAAAAATGAGCATAAACTTAAGAGTCTGGGTGCAGGGAAGTGCTTTCTAAACATGACAAGGCAGCATACATAAAGAAAAGATAGACAGCTCTGACTATACAAAAATTTGAACAACTATATGTCAAAAACTCCTAAAATGCAAATGATAGAGTAGAAATATAGTTACACACATAACAAAGAGTAGTATCTTTAAAGAGCTCTTACAAACGATTACGAAAAAGGCAAATGTTCTAATTAAAATGGGGAAAAGAGGTGAACAGGTGACTCACACACAAGGGAGAACTATGTCAGTAAATCTATTGAAGAAGTTTGCCATTTGGCTGGCCCCAATTTCAAAAAGTCATAGGTTAATTTTAAATGATGATATTTAGTATTGGTGAGAGCAGGGAGAATAGGCATGTTCGTGTACTTTTGGTGGGAATATAAATTAATGTAACCTTTTGAGGAACAAGTTTGCCATATGTCTCAAAACATTAACAACCGATATATACCTTTGGCAAAGCAAGAGCATCTTTAGACATCTGACCTCAGGAAATTTCCATGAAAGTTAATTGCAACACTGTTTTTTAGTATTAAAAACTGAAATGTCAATAAAAGGGGATCAGTTAAATGAATTGTGATACGTGACCATACAATGGGCGGCCATACCCTATTGAAGATGGAGTCGAATGGTTCATAGTGCAGAGCAGGGAAAAGTCTGTTTTCAAAACAGTAATGTACGACGTGAGCCCATATTTGCATAAAAATATATTCTGCAGAGAAAAGATACTGAAAAGAAACACCAAAATGTTAACCATGGGTATCTGATTGGTCAGATTAATTAAACTAATCCATTAGTTAAAAAAATAAAGAAATAAGTTCTTTACGCCTCCCAGGGGTTCTACAATCAACATATATTACTTTGTAATGAACAAAAATGTTACTTTTAAAACAGCAGGCAAGAGGCATAAAACATTTGCAAAAGGGGTTGAGATAGTCCGGGTTCCCTCTAATTCATAAGGTTAGGCATCAATGGAAATATCGCCACCGCTTCCAAAAAATACTTTTAAATTCATAGATTTTATTTACTTAGTGACTGTTTTTGAGCATTTACTGTGTACAAGGACCTGTTCCAGGTACTGAGGATAAAGCAATGAACAAAATATACAAAAACCTCTGCTCGCCAGCCACTGACATTTTGTACAGGAGAACCAGAAAATAAAAGGTTTTGAGCAGAGGAGACATTCATCAATAATTTTAGAAAGACATCCTCTCTGCCTCCCCTAAAGACTAGATTTTTTCAGATTCTTTTTTCAGATTCTTTTTTCAGATTCTTTTTTCATTCCTGAAACGATGTGAGAAGGAGTCTGCTTGACTCACGGGGGCCACTTGTCGCTCCTGAACTTTGAATCCTCCTCCTGGCTCTCTGGCAGCACGTGGTGCAATCTGGGGCCAAATCATACAATTAGCTCACTAAACGCAGATTATCTCCGCAAAACATTTATCTCTAGGAACAGTGCCTTTCCTGCTACTGGGCATTGCATTCTTTCCACTGCCACAATGTCTTCCAGATTTTGCGCCAAGAGAAAGCAAGAGGAACAGAGAATTTCCCCAGGGAGTCAGGAGACCGAGGTATCTCGACCGCACTGCCACCGAGTGATTGAAGTTCGCTGGGCTACCCCGGTCTGTAGAACAGGGAGCCGGCGAGATGAACCAGGAGATTCCAGGCTGTTTCGGGAGTCGGATTCTATACAGACTCCCATCCCCAGCTTTCCAACTCCCCTTGGCTTTGCTCGCTTCATCATGCGTGTGACTGAGTCTGGATCACACCGAATAACGGCCTATGTTCTCCATGAACTCATTGCTTGTATTTTTGCTTTAGTCCCACAAGCAGATGGTAAATGGGCTGAAGGCATACTGCAGGTGGGCACTCAATAAATGATTGTTAACCAGCCCTCCATTAAAGCGACAACGTCAATGCAACACCTTTCCACTTACAGTGCTTAAATGAAATTGTTCCAATCCTCTTGCTTCGGACTGCACCACTGAGGACGTGCTCCTTCCTAGCTGGAGCAGCGTGGGAGAGCCCCCTCCCCCAACGGATCTCTAGCATCTCGCCCCTAGGGCCCCACACTTGCCTTAACGGGCCCACGGCAGCCCCCAAAGTGCTCTGGTACCAGGTCTGAAAAAAAGGCCAAGGCCAAATCAGGCAAGAATGAGTTTCGTCTAAACTTGCTTGTAAGGCCGGCCGTGGTGATGCTGTCTGCCTTTACTAGTGTTCATCGGTACTTTAATAAGGACTGTGAATGCTCTGAATAAAATGTGTCAGGCTGCAACAGAACTCAGGTAAATTATTTAATAGCATGCACCTTGTGATCAATAGCAGGGCAGGCTAGATTTTGACAAAAACAAAACAATTTCATTTTTCTTTTATTCTTTTCAGGGCTCACAATGTGACTTGCAGTGATAGTTAACAACTCAAAACATGTCAACTGTTTGGATTGGAGAAGAAAATTGAATTTCCAGTTCTTGAGATTAGCATTTAATGGTCACCAACTTCTACATGGTTTTTTTTTTTAAATATGCATGCATAATATAAAAGACAACCCCTAAATGCCTACAAGTCTCTCTCTAGTCACATGGACACATTGATACTTCTGAATGTGATTATGGGTTTTTTTCCCCTTCCAGCAAATAAACTGTCTTGCTCAGGTCCCAAATTTGTTGGCATGAAGAGTGAGTTAGAAATCTGAGTCTTTATGCCTTTTGCTTCTGATTATCCCCATCATGCGACAGTCAGCAGATGCCAACTGAGACCACTACAAAAGAACGTTTTTAACTATAAAGGATATGATGTTTGATTTTTTAACTAAATCATATTGTCAGTGGGGTAGGAGTTTCTCAGTTCCTTTGTCAGTCAACTTGGAAGAACTATGACTAAGAAATTCTTTGGGTTGCCAGCTCAGTTTCATCTGTGCAAGGGCCCTGATATTCTTAGATATCTGATATTCCCTGACATTCTTTCCATTCTCGGCCCTGCAGACTAATAGATTCCACCCAACGGAGCTGCTCAGAATGGCCCCGTTCGGCCCACCAAAGTCCCTTGTGTTTCACTTTTGTTCAGGCTTCTAGAAGTCTCAGAACTGCAGTGCAGCCCCACAGGCTGGACTAACCCAGAAGTGTGACCTTCAGAGGCCGTTAGCTGCTTGTTTTTGAAACATTCCCCTCACCTGCTGCCCACTCCCTTCCCTGCAGGTCTGGATGACAGAATGTTTGGCCTGAGCCTGAGTCCTCGTTAGCCCTCAGTCCTGGACAGTGTCCATCTGTGTGTCTCTGCTGGCCGGAGGCGGGGCCGACCCCCACCCCATGGGTTCGTATGCGAAGGAAAGAAATGACCAAATTTGCTCTGGACACACACAGCGCTGAGAAATGGAGATGCCCCACCTGGACACCTCCTTGCTGGGTTATCTATCTCTCTAATAAGCGTCTTCCAAGAACCAAAACACATGCTCCCCCTTCAGACGGAAGAAATTCTGCTGGGGGTTGGGGAGGGAACACCCCCACCCACCATACACATAGAGCAGAGCAGAGCGATGCAGAAACCGGCCACTCCTGGGCGACCACATGTCACTCAGACTTGTCCCAGCTCTTCCTCTAGCTCGGAGGCTGGGGACTCGGGCAGGACCTTCCCAGGAAGCGCTTCTAGCTGCTGCCATGTTGTTGCGGGGGGGCGGGGGGTGTGTGTGGAGTTGCTCCATTCAGGTTCTGGCTCAGCTGCCTGCCTTTTCCTCCAGACTCCAGACTCATAGCAGGGACAAGAACTCTGCCCTACTCCCCAGAAATCCCAGGGTCCAGCCCAGTGCTGGGTACCTGCAGGACACTCAGTGGGTCCTTCTGGAGTCAGCAGGTCCTGAGACCATGATCCTCCTGTCTGGGTGGTCCTGGCAGCTGACTGCCCTGCCTTACTCCTTTTTTACCTCCTAGGCAGCCTCCTGCATTAACAAAGAGCTCCTGAGGGGTTTCTTTTCCCTGAAGGGCAGAGTGGGTACCTGGGGGGAGATGGGAGGGGAGGAGGGGACAAAGGATAAGGATTCTCCGCCTGACAACTTTCTAGCTGACATGACCTCCTTTCCCTGAGGAGCTCCTCAAATCTCCATGGTGCAGTCTCTACCGGACGCATATAAAATGCTCCACCTGCTTTTGGTGACATTTAAAGGCAGCGAACCTCAAGCATTACTGTGTAAAAGGATCACCTTGGGGAGTGTGCTAGCAGCAGACTGCCAGGCCCCACCTCCTAGAGACTCTGTGGGTTTAGGTTGGGGCCTGATGATCTGCATTTTAATGACAGGAGGTCTGCAGACCTGAGGGGGACAGACAGTGGCTTCAGGACTCCCCCTCCCTCCTGCTGTGTAAGCGGCACCGAAGACCCTCTCCTGGGAGCCCCCACCCCACATCGCCCTGGAGATGCTGCCCGGAGAGCCCAAGCCATAGCTCTTTGCAGTCTCCCCACCCGAGCCGCAATAGGAAACTGGGGGTCCCGCACAGAGGGGACGGGATGAGGGCAGAGCCCCTCCCTCAAAGAGCTTCCCATCCTGGGAGATTTGCTGGCCCTTCTCACGGGTCTCACGGGTCTTAGGACCCTGCTTCCTTCCCTCGCTGCCCTGACCTGCGGGTTTCACGATCAGGTGCGGACTCATGGGCCCTTCTTGTGGGGCTCGGAGGCACGCTTCAGGCTTAGAGCCCCGGCTGCAGCTGTGCGGCCTCGTGGCCCACACACCTTTGCAACCTCCTCACACTGGACCTTCCGACCCTTCCCTGCAAGCAGCTCTCTGAGCTCAGGAAGCAAAATGATTTTGTTTGATGTATCACGCACACCCGTGTTTCTCACTTACCCCGAGGTACCCTCAGATACGAAGAGAAAAAAGGAAGACTCCAAGAAGCTCTATACGTTCCATGTTTAGCTTCCACATTCAGCTCCATAGTTCAAGAGCAACGCTGCGGAGCGCCTGCTCTGTGCCAGGCGCGTGCGTCCAGCCTGTGGCTCTTCAATGACAAGTGAGGGCAGCAGCTGTGTCATTTGCATCCCCGTAGCTATCCTAGTGTAGGACAGTGGGTCTCACATTTGGGACTTTAAGCAATGCAGGTGTCTAGTGGGGACCCCAACAGCTGGATCGGAATCTCCAGGAGCAGCTCTGGTATGTGTGTCAACACATTTTATGATCAAAAAGTAATACACAGGGACGCCTGGGTGGCTCAGTCAGTTAAGCATCAGCCTTCGGCTCTGGTCATGATCATGGGGTTCTGGGATCGAGTCCTGCGTCGGGCTCCCTGCTCAGCAGGGAGTCTGCTTCTCCCTCTGCCACCCCCTCGGCTTGTGCACACACTCTCTCTCTCTGACAAATAAATAAAATCTTTAAAAAAAATAATACACATATGGTTAAAAAATATTATCATGTAAAATTTTAAAACCTCCATGGGGACTCCCATCTGCACAGACGATGGAAACCGTTGGCCTAGGCCAACCTTGGCGCCTGACCCCTGCTCAGTAGGAACTGGATGAGACCTCAGACCCTAAAGCCTTTGAGCCCTGCCTGCCCCCTCCGCCTAAGGCCCGCTTCTCCTGTTCACAGGAGTATTGTCCTGAGCAAAGCAGTCAATACCAAATCTCACAGGAAGCTGCAAGGGCCACTCTCATGACTCTGAAGGGGGGTCCTCTAAGGGACGGTCCTTGCATGGGGCCAGCAAACAGATCCGAGCTCTGAGCACCAGGCTCCCCCAACACGGCTCCCGGCTATGTGTCCACTTTTCAGTTTTAGTTCCCTACGGGGCTTCGGGGCTTTGATTCTAAACATGTCATTAAAGCCTGTTCAATATCTCACTTCTTGTGTTCTAGCAGATTTACGAGACACAGTAGCCAACACAGTGTTGTACATCTTGCATGTATAAATAGTTGGCTGCTTTCAGTTTCTGCAGGTTAACACATGGGCTCCTCATCACACTTCTGAGTCAGGCAAGGCCACTGGATCCCATTATCCAGGCGAGGACAGGAGGCCCCAAGTCCAGGCAACCAGCAAGCAGTATGGCTTAATACATGAGAGGATCTCAAGCAGACTGCCTGCTGAGCCGGGAGCTGGTCGCAGGGCTCCATCTCAGGCCCCTGAGTCACACACTCAACCAACGGAGCCACCCAGGTGCCCCAGTCATTAAATATTTTTGAAATCAGCATGTTTAATGATTTCCTTCCTAACAGTAATTACAGAAGTATACAATTGTTCATTTACCCATTTTCTACTATTGTACATTTAAGTTGCTCCTAATTTTTTACACTATTTAAAACATTTTTTTTGGAAGATTTTATTTATTTGAGAGAGTAAACACAAGCAAGGGGAGCAGCAGAGGGAGAGGGAGAAGCAGGCTCCCCACTGAGCAGGGAGCCTGACCCCGGGCTTGATCCCATCATCTGAGCTGAAGGCAGACGCTTAACCGACTGAGCCACCCAGGTGCCCCAATTTTTTTTACATTATTATAAATAATTCTGCAATGAACATCTTCATATTTATTTTTCAAGTTAGGTTTAAGTTTTGTTCCTCAAAGCTCTATGAAGTGGGTACCTATTTCAATTTCCTTTTATATTGGATTTCTTCCAATTTTGTGATTTTTGGCTCTCACATTAATTTCTAAAACTTGATACAAAGTGGAAAGACAGCTCCTCATGCTCCTTCTATACATTCCAGATCTCTGAAAGCTTTTCTTCCAGACTCTTCGGTGGGCAAAACATTGATAACTGATCTACTACAAAATAATATTCATGGCACCCTGGAGCTTGAGACAAGGAAAGACAAAACAGTGAAATAAATTATTTAAGTAGTACTTTACTGAGAAATTAGGAAGTGTCCATGAAATATGAACACCAACTCCTTCCAGAGAAAGCTCCCTCTAAGGTGGCAGAGAGGTTTGTCAGATTCTGCAGGTTTTGTCGAATACTATTTTGTTAGATTCCTTCCACCAGGACAGGCATGGAAGGGCTGCCAAAGCAGTTCTGCATTTAATGGCCAATCATACCTGCAGAAAAAGGCAAGTGGCTGACTCTGGAGTGGGGCTTTTCATTGTACTTGTTGGGGCGGGGGGCTGAGCTGTTGTGGGGAAAAGAGCATCAGAGCGGAGGGCGGCCAGCTGCTGCCACGTCAGCCGCTCCGCATGGACGGCTCTCGGTACACCTGCTTGAGAAGGCTGCCAGGCAGCCAAGTGCCTGGGCTGGAACCCGCTGGTCACAGAGAGATGGCATTGCCTCTGCTGGCCAACTGCGTCTGGTGAATCACCTCTGCAATCTGCTTCTGTAAACACCATCAGACCCTCTGTGTCCGTAATTGCCAAAACACGCAAACAGTTATTAAAATATTGATGAAAGAGAACCTACAACCATTTATCATCACAGAATAGCAGTTGTTAACTGCTTTTATCTCGGGAGAGCTTCGTGGGAAGCCTGAAAAACCTCTCCAACATCACACTGTTTGTGTGTTTTGGGGCTGTAATAATTCTGAAGTATGACTAGAATCAGAAGTGCCCACTTGCATTTCTATCAAAGAGTTGGAGGAGAAAGCCAGCGTCTGGGGGCTGGGAGCTGGGCGGCCCTCCCCGAAGGTCACATTTCCAGATGCTTTCACTCTGGTATATGTTTGGCCAGGAAAGAAAAGGAACCTCCAGCAAGGAAGAGAAATCTCCATTCCACATTACTGGAACTCTGTGATGTTGTTTTATACCCCCAAAGTTCACTTGGTGATTTTTGCAAAATGCCAAACCAATAATTTTTATTTTAGTAATGACTCCCTAGAACCACCCTGTGCACGGTCAAGTGGAAAAATGGAATCATAAAGACCTGAAATGAGGATCTTAGGCAGAAGAAATAAAACCAAAAACACAATTCTGAGTCTTCCATTGCTTTAGCCTGAATCCAATCTTTCTTTATTGATGGGCTGTTGACTTTCTTACATTAGAAATTCCTCCCTCCTGCAAACTTGGATTCCATTTCAGCACCGAAGTTATTAGTTTTGTTTTACTCTGGAATTGGTAACAGCTGGATGTGAGAGCCCTCTGGATGGGCCGCTCTTGTCACTAAATGGCCCATCTGGGGCTCTCTGGGTGATGGATGGCTCTTAAACAGTTTCCCTCTGGTAACGTAAACCAGCCGAGGTGCAAAATGAACCCACAAACTTGCATTCATGCACACCAGGCATCACTCTTATGGCAACGAGAGTGACATAGATGTCACCAAGCTCAAAGTAATTATCAGCCTTTTTCAGGAATGGTGGCCTTGCAGTTGGGAGTTTTGGACCCTGCTGTCCATATGGCGGCCACCACCACCTGTAGTCCTGAGCACTCAAAATGTGGCTAGTCTGAACTGGGATGTTCTGCAAGTATAAAGTACACACCAGATTTGAAAGATTTAGTACAAAAAGGAGAATATAAAATATCTCAATACTCTGTAAGTACTGATTACCTGTTCAGATGAGAATACCCTGAAGAACTGGGTGAAATGAAAATATTATTAAAATCAATTTCACTGTTTCTTTTGACTAGTATACAGCAGCTACTAGAGAATGTAAATTGACATGCTTGCATTTGTAGCGCACAGTATATTTCTACGATACGGTGCTAGTTTAGGCGGCCAAAAACATCCATTGGAAATTAGCGGGAAATCTCTATACATTATTTATTAGGGTGGCGGTGGGAAGGGCCGGTCCCCGTACTCTGCCTGGATGTGAACAGCACGTGCCCTCACCTGGTGTGGATTCTTCATCTCTTGTCTAGTCTGTTTGCTCTCAGACCCATCTGTTGTTCTCGCTTTTCTCAGTGGTGTGGGGATGGAATCAAGAAGTCTGCAGAGAAGGGTCGAGCTCACAAGAGGTGTACCACAAACCCTTTAAGTACCTTGATGCTGAAGTTATTTTTAGAGCTAAATTCACAAATAAGAGCCACCAAAAGCCTGCCCCTGGAAGAAAATTTCGCCTTTTTTTCAGTCTTCAACCTAACACATTACTGGACACACATCTAACCGCACAGCTCCATCAAATGTGAAAATCCACTCTTCAGCCCTGACCGCTCAGTTTCTGTCCATTTATATAAAACCCTCACATATTGGATGATTCATTGGAGATTAAAATCCCAACATGGCCAAGTCAAGTTTCTTTTGGGAGTTCTAAGAGCCCCACGCTTCTCTCGCAGAGCCACGGTCCAACCCTCACCCCTTGCTCTGTACCTGCCACAGCCTTCCCAAGAATGTCTGGCTCCAGCTTCTCCCTCTCCAAACAACCTTCTCACTCACTCGCCACTGGAGAAATTTCTGTCACAACTATGGTGTGCACAGAGCTCTACTAGGCCACATGTACAGCACTGCATTCAGCTTTCCCCCTCACCTGCAGGACAGGCAGTATTATACTGTCCCTGATCCAGAGAAGGGGGCCCTGAGGCTGGGGAGCCGAGCAGTCAGCCCGGATCACGGCAGTGAGTGGCAGAGTCGGGGTCCTGGCCGTCTGCCTCTAGTCCTTTTCTCAGCTTCACGTCTCTCGTGTAGCAATCCCTCCGTACCCAGTTCCCTAACACAGCCCAGCCTCCTACCCCTCAATTTTCCTTTTGGCTCCCACCCACCACCCACACACACCTCTTGCTGGCTTCAGCTCATCTGGAACCCACCTGAGCCCACCCTTGGCCCGTTCCTCCTCAGGGGCAATCTTCTCCTCCCAACACACTCTGCCAAGCCCAGGCGTGCCCGAAGGCCTCAGCTGTCCCCTCCTGCTCAAAGCCCCTGCTCCCTTAGCAGCCTGGCACCCACTGTCTCTATTCTGACCTCTCTGCTTGGGACTCTTCCATCTGTAGCTTTCCTTTGAAATCTGAGGACATCTTTGACTCTTCATACAAATTCCTGATATTTTCGTAAACAAGGGCAAACATTTTTATTCCTTTCGAACGCTGCTTGACCCCCTGGATTCCAGACCACCCCTGCCTAGGGGTGAGCAGAACGCCAGCACCTGGCTCCGCCTTAACGAACCCATGCCCCCCCTGTAGCGGGTACACGTGTGGGCTCAGCCACCAGGTGCGGTTTAACTCCTGGCTCTGCTATTTACTAGCTGAGAGACTCTGGAAAGTTACTGTCCCTTTCAAGCCTCAGTTTCTCCAGCTGTAAAAGGGTAAAATAATAATAGCACCTGAGAGGTACTATTGCTGAGAGAAGTGAATTAGCTTGTGGAACGCATGAAAAGAGTCTGTTGGACACGTGTTAGCCACCGTCAGTCTTCCCTGCGTCTGCTCTCTGACCTGAAGCAGCTATTACCCGCCACTAACTAAATTCATTATTTATTACTCCTTACTCTGTGTGCACCACCCATGCCCGTCAAAGAAATCCAGCTCCTGTTCCTATATTTCCCTTTCCTGGCATTCCTTTCTGAAATAACACCGCCCTTCTGCTCTCTGCCCCTCCACCCCACCATCTCCTCAGTCAGTTCATGTCCTCCTGTCTTCTGAAATCCAGCTCGGATTTGTTTTCCCCAGAACATCTCTCTTGATTCTCTCCTCGGCTCGTGGTTTCTTCCGTCCTCCCAAATCCAGGCTATGTTACATCCGTGGCTCTCAACCCTGGGTGATTTTTGCCACTCCTGCCACAGACACTTGGTACTGTCAGGAGACAATCTGACTGAGGAGAGGCATCCGGAGGGTGGAGGGGTGGGATGCTGGTGAACATCCTGGGAACACAGGACATCCCCTGCCCCCACCCCACAAAGAATTCTCTGGCCCCAAAACGTCGATAGTGCAAAGATTGTCACCACTGCATTAAAGCCATCGGTCATTTCTCCTGTCTGCAAGCCAAGGAGAGACGCCTCAGGGGAAACTAACACTGGTAACACCTAAAGTTTGGGCTTCATAGCCTCCAGAACTGTGAAAAAATAAATTTCTGTTGTTAAAAAAGAAAAAGAAAACATGTTTCAGGGGTTTCACTGGTGCATGCCAGCACTCAGCTCAATTTCTTCTGACTCTTCCACAGTACTTAAGACAGTGCTGTGCTTAAAATAGATTGATTAATGGATAATGATTAATTTTCTAACTAAACAGCAAGCCAGGAATATTTTTCATCAAATGTCTGGGATATGTCATCACAAGATAAAAAAATAGCCACATAAATGTTTGAAACATCTTGTGCTGGTTGAGAGAAAAATGCAGATGTCGAGTCACCAAGCCCAAGTTTGTTCCACCACAGGAGGGGCTGGGGAGTCAGAGAGCCCTCCCGCCCCAGAAACATCAGACACAATTACACAGGCCATCTGTTCGTGACTGGTTTCATATCTGTGTTCTTTTCTAAGAACTTGACCTTTTGGTTGGTATTTATGGGATTAATATCATAGAAGACAGCAAAACCTGGTCATCCAAACCTACGAGAATACTTGTCTTTTTTCTAGAATGGAAGTGGCAGTGAGGAAGGCACATCAGTGACCTGAAATTAATGTCAAGGGGGCCTGGGTGGCTCAGTCGGTGAAGCGTCCGACTCTTGGTTGCGACTCAGGTCATGATCTCAGGGTTGTGAGATCGAGTCCCGCGTCGGGCTCCACATGGAGCATGGAGCCCGCTTAATATTCTCCCTTTCCCTCTCCCTCAGCCCCTCCACCCCCTGATGCGTGCTCTCTAAATAAATAAAATTGACGTCAAGTTGTTTAAGGCACAGGTAAACAAAACGCCAGGCAGCTGCTCCCTCGTCTGCCCCAGGTCTTTCCTGCAGAGATGATAACTAAATAAAGAGTGGGAAGAAAAGACCATCCTTCCCACCAGCACTTCCTTTGGGGCACCAGTAACTGGGTAGGGGTTTCTGTAAAGCCCAGTGACCAAGCCCCTGACCCACTCCTGCCCAAGGTGAGGAAGTCGAGGAAAGGCAGGGACAGCCATAGGCATCCTTGTTACTCTTAATAAACCTCTCCATGCAGAGTGGAGAACAGAGGGCAACCCCATCCCAAATCCCCATACTTCACTTGCTGGCTTGAAAAGCCTAGAATTCCAGTCTATTCCAGAGGACTGCACACATTTTGGGTGGAATTTGTGAGGCACGGGAAGGCAAGTCTGCATCATGTAAAGCAGCGGGCTCCACCCCAGCCCCTGACTTGGCCACTAGAAGGGGGACCCCGCCATCTGTGTGTGAACAGGCCCTTCAGGTGGTTCTCCTCTATGTTCAGGTTTAAAAACCAGTGGCCTCAGGGCGCCTGGGTGGCTCAGTTGGTTGAGCGTCTGCCTTCAGCTCAGGGTGTGATCCCGGCATTACGGGATCGAGCCCCACGTCAGGCTCCTCCGCTATGAGCCTGCTTCTTCCTCTCCCACTCCCCCTGCTTGTGTTCCCTCTCTCGCTGGCTATCTCTATCTCTGTCAAATAAATAAATAAAATCTTTAAAAAAAAAACAAAACAAAACCAGTGGCCTCATCAATAGCACGGAATTTGACCATATGAAAAACATTAATGTCATTAAAAACAAAAATGATTCTGTTTAGGTTTTCCAGATGATTCCATCATTTATAACTTTACAATTACATTGATAGAAAGAAAAAGAACTCTGCTGAGAGTATAATTTGCATTATTACAGTGCCTCGTACTGAGTAAGCACTCAAGTATATGTTGAATACGTGAAAAATGAATGAACGTATGAGGTTCTTCAAAGAAATGATGAAGCTAAAAGCCATCCTCCCTTGATAAACAATACCAATAGCTCTGAGAGATTCTAACAACCAGTTAGGTCCAATTCTGTGTCCTTTAAATCTGTGCTGCCCTATATGCTAGTTGCTAGACACGTGTGAGCACTTGGAACGTGAGTAGTCCACACCGAATGTCAGTAGTAAGCACTGAACATGAGTAGTAAGCAATGAACTCGAGTAGTCCACACTGAACGTGAGTAGTCCACACCGAATGTCAGTAGTAAGCACTGAACGTGAGTAGTAAGCACTGAACGCGAGTAGCCCACAATGAACGTGAGTAGCCCACACTGAACGCCAGTAGCCCACACTGAACGCGAGTAGCCCACACTGAACACGAGTAGCCCGCAATGAACACAGGTAGTCCACGCTGAACGTGAGTAGTCCACACTGAACGCGAGTAATCCACATTGAATGTTCTGTGAATGCAAAATAACACCAGAAAGATTCAATTTCAAAAATTTTTTAAAAAAAGGAATGTAAAATATATCATTAGTATTTTTAATGTTGAATACATGTTGAAATGATGATACTTTGGATACACTGGGTTAAAGTAAATATATCATTAAAATTAATTTTACCTGTTCCTTTTCATTTTTTCAAATGTCACTACTGGAATATTTACAATTACACATTTGGCTTGCATTGTATTTCTATTGGATGTGCTGCTCAGTATTTTTTTTAAAGATTGTATTGATTTATTTATTTTAGAGAGAGAGTGTGAGGGGAGGCACAGAAGGAGAGGAAGAGAATCTCAAGCAGACTCCGAGCTGAGCATGGAGCCCAGCCCTGGGCTCCATCTCACGACTCTGAGATCATGACCTGAGCTGAAATCAAGAGCCGGACGCATCACTGACTGAGCCACCCAGGCGCCTGTGCTGCTCAGCATTGCTCCTAGTGTGGTACTTGGGCCACGGGAGGCTTAGTCCACTTCTACTCTGTTGCTTTCTCTTGAGTATAAGGAGCAATCCATCCATCACTCACTCAAGGACCCTTGGATTTCAAGTTTCCATCCTTAGAAGAAAATAAAGAGATTTTTTTAAGTGTGCCCTCCAAATTTTGATGGTATGTAATATGGCACTCGTCTACTTGTACTTCTGTTTTCTCCTCGACAGTATTAATCTACAGCCTCCAAATAAATGGTCTTCACGTCTGTCCACCTCTGTAAGTTAGATTTTTGCGGGGGAGCCTAGGAAGGTAAATTTGGATAAATAAACGAATGTGAGGAATTTTTCCCCAAGCAAACATGATGAGGGAAAGAGGGGCCCCCCATTCTCCCACCGTATGCCTTCTACCCTCTGAGTGATGGCAGAAAGTGAGTCCCACGCTCAGCTCGAACTCTGGACAACACAGTAGATGCTAGTCTCGTATTCTCAAGGTAACCATTCTTAACGTCAGAACCTGTCTACCAGAATCACAAAATCACACCTTATCTATCTCCCGTAGCTTACTTAGTCTTGAGTTTCCAGGGCACTGAAGAAGGAAAGGGAGATAGAGTACACATCCTCTCCACCCCGAAAACTGACTGTAAATCTCTAACCTACAGCATTAGATTCTAAAGGAGGAGGAAGAACGTTCACTTGGAAAGCCAACAGTGTGTTGGCTTGACTATAACAAAGTTTTGGAGGGTGATTATTATTATTATTGTGGCAAAGTACCCCATTGATATCACAGAGCGTGCAGGCCCATAAATGACAGACGGGCGTCAAGGACCAGGTGAGGGATAAGCAGAGACACTAAGAGTAGTTTATTTAGCAAGTGGCTCTTGGTGAAGTCGGGTCCCTAGTGTAGACTCCAGCCACAAAACACTCAAAACATGTAGATGTTTTATGAAGCAGAATGTGGGATGGATCCCTAGACTGTTTAAAAAAGAAAGAAAGAAAAGAAGAAAAAAAGAGAAAAGCTCTTCCCAAGAAAAGTTCAGGGAGCGCCTACTGCTTCTTTGAGCATAGCAGTTCTCTCAGTCTTCTCTCCCCGGGGGCTGCTAATCCTTTCCTGGCCCTGCACCTGCTCGCCTCCGTCTCCTCCCAGCGCGTCCCAGCGCGACCCGGCCGCCTCCTCGCCCTGGTCCATTTCCTCTCTCCGCACTGGGAGCTTGTTTCCTTTTATTCCCAAGCCGCCTTTCATGCTACTCCACACTTGTAATAAGAAAATGCTTCCCACTTCCAGGCACAAAGAGCCTGCCCACTCTTCTGATGAACGGCCTCCAGTGGGATTTCTTTCCTGAAAAGCCATTCTTGTCCTCCCCTCCTCCTCATGCCCTGCACGTGCACCAGTGTGGCCGCCTTGCGGTTCTGGAGCCTGTTTTGTCGAACACGCCCTGCCCATTCTTGGATGAAGTGCCTTATCTTTGACTTCCCCCTAAAACCTATTGACCGACTGACTCATTCCCTTACTCAGAAGAGCTTTATCCTCCCAAGGACACCAGTTAAAGTAATAATACGAGTAACAGTCCAGGGAGTTGCTTATCTTCACGGAATACGTCGTTTTTCTTGTTTAAGTAGTTGAACAGGCTAAATAACCTTCTAGAATAATATTCAGGTTCCTGGATTTTTATGGTCAAGCTGAGGAGGAGGAAGGATTGATTTCTAGACTCATAGGATGAGAACACTGGAATGGATCTTTTCACTTAGTGGGTCTACTTTATATGCACTAAAATCGAGGCTCAGGGTCCCACAGCCAGTGGAAAAGCTGGGATGCAGGCTCAGCCAACTTAGCTCGAGAGCCTGGGCTCATAACCATACATTTTACTTGATAAAAAGAAGTATAGGGGCCTTGGAATCCCTAAAACACTATCAAAAGAGAAGGTATGTATCATAGAGTTATCATTAATAAGTAATAATAAGGGAAAAGATGCCACTTACAGGCACTGTAAGGAGGCTGCTACACCGAATGCTCAAAGTAAATGAATTCGTAGTTAGCCAGACTCCTGGAATCCTGACAGTCCTGGGAGCTTCGGAGAAGGGGAAGCAAACGCTGACTGGTGGAGAGGAACAGCACAGGCTGGGCCCCGGGTGAGAGTGAAAGCATCAGGGCTGTGCTTCTAGGCTTTCAAGGGTCTTGTTAAAACTGCAGATTCGGAGTCAGTACGTGGAGTGGGACCTGAGGTTCTGCATTTCTTTCTTTTTTTTTTCTTTTAAAGATTTTATTTATTTATTTGACAGAGAGAGACAGCCAGTGAGAGAGGGAGCACAAGCAGGGGGAGTGGGAGAGGAAGAAGCAGGCTTCCAGTGGAGGAGCCCGATGTGGGGCTTGATCCTGAAATGCCAGGATCACGCCCTGAGCCGAAGGCAGATGCTTAACAACTGAGCCCCCCAGGCGCCCCAGGTTCTGCATTTCTAATAAGCTCCCGGGAGACGCTGATGTTGTTCCTCCACGGACCTCTCCCTGATTTGGTTTCAGAAGCAAAAATGCCAAACAATAGGCATTTACACCTGTCTCTCTTGAGCCTCAGTGTACCTGACTGCAAATGAAGGAGATGGCCAGGATGATCTCCAGGACTGCTGAGGTCCCTTTAAGCTGGAAGGTTCTATGACTCAGAGCATTGCTGAGGACCAGCCTACCTGGAGTACCGGAGGTGAGTTTCCCAAGTTCTTTCATCAACGGGATCTGTGCATCTCAGTGCCCCTGGCTGGGGAAGGGCGGGCCTCTAATTCCCAGGATCACGCGCCAGGCCCTTGCTCTTTCCTCTGGCATGTTCTTAAACCACGTGTTCCCAATTTTTCCATCCCTTTGGTGCCACTTGAGCCTTTCCTTCCTCTTACAGCTTCTGGCTTCCTCTGCTCTCTTTCAGTTGACCTATTCCTCACCCTGGTTCATTCATCATCCTCCCGCTCTTCACAGCCTTGTATATGAGAACGGATTATAATTACAGTACATTTCTTCTTCTCTCCTCTTCTCTTCTTCCTTCCTTCCCTCCTTCCTTCCTTCCTCCCTCCCTCCCTCCCTTCCTCCCTTCCTTCCTTCTGGCAAAGCATGTCAGTCTTGCTCTGTGCCATCACTTTGATGATTTAACAGACTCTAAAGACTGTGACATTTGTGTGGTGAGAGAGATAGAGTCATTTCCCCTCATCTGCAATGAAGTGATATCTTTGCTTTCAGGGAGGGTTCATTAATTCTCTAGAAGAGATTTCAAATCTGTACATATGTACACTTATGTAAGTCAAACCTTCAACTTATTAAGACTTATTATATTAAAAGAGACACTCAGAGGCTTCAGGATGGGAAGTACAGAAGTCACCAAAATATCTGTGTGTATTTAGGAATTCAGATTTGGAGGCTCAGGGCAACGAGGACAAGAAAGTGGGATCTCAGCAAGTGAAACAGTGTCCCTTGGCTCAGTTTCTCTTCCCGTAAAAAGGAGGAAAATACCACTGGCCACCCACAAAGCTATCTGGAGGATGGTGAAGGCAGTTCTATAAAGAGGATCCTAGAGGAGGGGAGCCGCTGGGTGCTTTTCCTCTGTCGTTAAAATTCTCCATTTCAGCCATCACAGGAAATTGTCCTAACCTCACAAACAAGCGAATGCATTTACATCCCAAA
The DNA here is from genome assembly GCF_002007445.2 of Ailuropoda melanoleuca. Classification (NCBI taxonomy): domain Eukaryota; kingdom Metazoa; phylum Chordata; class Mammalia; order Carnivora; family Ursidae; genus Ailuropoda; species Ailuropoda melanoleuca. The sequence goes on along the minus strand of NC_048227.1, from coordinate 100,360,631 downwards.
CTGGCCTCGGGTCCAACACATGGTGCATTCCCACAAGTTCGTGTTTCTACAGGAAGAAGAAATAATATAGGCTTCAATGAACATCCTGGATGAAAAACACCTAGCCTCCCAAATCCTTCGGAAAAACAAAAATCTCCGGCTCCTTCCTTCCCTCAGAACTAGAGCCTTCAAAATCTTGTGGTATTTCCCCAAATACCACAATTTTGAATTGTGACATCTGGTTCCCAGCTCTCCCAGGCTGGATTTTTTTTTTTTTAAAGAGACAATCAGGAATTTTGACATTCTAAGTTGCCACCTTGCGTTGGTGTGGGAGAATAACTGCCTACCCTTCCCTGGCATCCGTACACACTACATGATTCTAGCATTTTTCCTCAAACAAGCAATATACTTTTTGCTTTAGTCCCCAGATGCCATTTTCTTCATAGGCCTTGTCTCTTCCAGAATGTATTTCAGACACGGTGGGACACCCTGCTCCCCCCTCCTCTTAACTCATTCATGAGCATCACAGGACATCAGCAAGAGCCCCAAAGGACAAAAGGCCCCTATATCTGCAGGCAGTTTTAAGAGGGGCATTAGATTGTCTGGACTTTCCCTGAGGTTCTACTCTCTCCATGCAACTGGGCCCAGGATTTGAGAAGCAGGCCCTGCAGCCAAGACGTGCTGGACACAGCTCTTTATTTCTACGCCCTGGATGTGATGGAGGAGTCAGCCAACAGGATGGGAAAGCTGGATGATGTCAACAGTCTGGGGGAGAGAAAATAACTTAGGGGAAATGGCAAGTGCTACTTGCTCCAATAAGACCAGAAATCTCTCGCTCGGGGCCTGGCTCCCCAGTGCAGTGAGATGGTGGGCAGTGGTTAAAAGCACAGGGGTGTGATGGCCGATGGGCCTGCGTTTCCAGTTCTGGCCAAATGACCTTTGGCCAACCACTTTCCTTTCTGAGCACTGGCTTTCCTGTGAATACAATAGGGACAATAGTATCTAAGCACCATGGAGTGGATGTTGGGAGTGTCAAGGAGGTCATACGGCATGGAGCTGAGCATGTTACCTGGCACAAGAGAAACACTCAATGAAAAATAGCTGTTCCTATTATCATACCTTTCATCATGGACCAACAAGCCAGTTAGTCTACAGAAAATGCACAGAGAATATCCTATGGCCACGGGCACGGGGAAATGCTTAAAGTCCCAAAGCTGATGAAGTGGCATCATCGCTAGTGCGTAACGAACGGGGCAGGAAGCAAACAGCAAGGGAGAGGTGATGGAAAGGCGGAAGGAATCCCACCCAGGCAGGTGTAGTTCAAGTCCAAACAGAGTTCCTGGGCCTGGCCGAATGTTCATGAAATGCTGAAATGTCCACTGCAGATAACAATTACACAGAGGTTACACTGGGGTGATTTCGGAGACGAGCAGGGAGATGCAAACAGGATTTGGGGGAAAGGGGCAGAAAATATCACCTTCTGGAAAGAAAACTGGCAAAAGTCAATCAAATTAACCCCCAACGATCCTGCTCCTTCTCTTTCTGGACGTTCTACATTGCGGTTATCTAGTGTACAACACACAAAGTGACACCAAGTGTCAGGAAGATTTAACCACAGATCCATCACAGACAACAGACTCATCACGAGGCCAAAAATAAACGAAGCCATCACATTTTAAAGCAATTTTATGGTGAATATTACCAGTAGAAATAACCAACACAAAAAGAAACCAGTATTGACTTCAAAAAATTGAATCACCAGGAAAATCTATCTTAGTAGAAGTCATAGTTCTATAAGAAAATTCCTAATGGCAACTTTCATGATATAAAAAAAACCTGATTGAGAAAAAACTTAGTTACAAATTTTATGCAGAAAATAGATTACTCCAATTAAAATAATTTTAGTAAAATGAAAACAGAAATGGGAGAAAACTGGAAATAGTGTGGCTTTACAATAGAGAGCACTGATTAAGGTCTTCAGTTGGCTTACAGTATTCCCAGAAAGTATTTTCTTCCACAAAAATCCATCAGTGTTGTTAAAATTCCAATTAAAATGTTTCTACTCTTAAACACAGAATTAGGATGTCTCTAGGGAAAAAAACTCCAGCAAGTCAAGTTGGCGGATGAAAACATCCTGTTCCCATGGAACTCTGACCAGGAATTGCGCTATGTGGGACGGTGCACAACCCAGGCTGGGCGGCCAGTGTTTCCTTGGGATCAGGAAACTGCCCTGCTTCCTAAACATCTCATCTAGAGGATATCCAGTCCAAGGACTAATTTGGGAAATAATGAAAGATAAACTTTCATCTTAGAAATGGTGATTGGTTCTGGGTACTTCAAGAGAAGTTGTTGATGAGAATCTGACCAAAAGAGTAGGGATTAGGGGATGAGAGAAAAGAAGAGGAAGAGGAGGAGGGAAGTGAAGGGAGGAGAAGGGGGAGTTAGAGAAATAGGGGAAGGAGGGGGGAGAGGAGGGGGGAGGGAGAAAGAGGGGGAGGTGGAAAGGAAGGAGAAGGGAGAAAAGAGAGGAAGAGAAGGAGAAGACAGAGGAGGAGGGGGAGAAGTAGGAGGGAGAGGAGGCTGGGAGGAGGAGGAGGAGGGGGAAGAGAAGGGGAAGGAGGAGGAGAGGAGGAGGGGGAAGAGGAAGAGAGAGAGGAAAGGAGAGAGAAGGGGAAAGAGACAGAGGGAGACAGAGACAGAGGAAGACAGAGAGAGAAGGGAGATTCATGTGCCCACCGTGTCCCACCTACTCTAACTCACCAAGAAAAGGTGCAGAGGGGGGCAATACTTCAGGCGCTGATCCGGCCACCGCACAGGTGAGTTTTTGAAGACCGCCCTGCTTCCTTTGATCTGATTCTACCCTCACCAAGCAACCATTTCATCTTTGATCAATTGATCATCTTTTTCTTTTACGGATCCTGCCTTTGGTGTCGTACCTAAGAACTCTGTGGTGTCAGGGTCACCGTGACACGGGGAGAGAGTTTCCTAAGTGACCAGCCTCGCTTTGGGAGCCGGACAAGCCGAGCTCACATTTCGGCTCCTCCTGGACTCCCTCTCTTGGGGTCCTCCGGACTGCTGAGGGCTGGGAGGAGACAATATGCATAAGGAAAAGCAGAGATGCAGACCCATCACTTTCCCCCATTTCGATCCCTGGAAAGGTCTATCCCTACTTGAAATGCTTTGATCCTGTGATTTATAACTAATGCAGTGTCAGCATTTCTTTCTAGCCCCAAATCAGTTGCTTAGTATCTTATCATCCCCGAGTGAATCGAAAAAACGGAGTTTCCCAAGTGTCGCGTTTCCAAGCAGGACTTCAGGGACCCCAGAGAGACCTCCCTGCACCCCCACTGCCATTCTTGGATGTCTTGTCATGACATGGCTGCAAAGTCATGAATCAGGAAGGTCTTTCAGAAAAAAAGAAGGGTATGGCATTTCAAGAGTCTGTAACAGACTCTGAGACGCAGGGCCTCCTCCTCCTAACCCCCCCCCGCCAAGAAATCTGAAGACAGGGAAGCTGGTCCCACCCTTGGGACAACTTCACTCCATTACTCAGATGGGTTTCAAGTGTCTACCATGGGCTCCTATAAGGAGAGATCTCCTACAGATAATTAAAATTAATAACTAATAATAAGAAGTTTCCAAAGCTAATCTTCATTTTTCCTCCTTCAGCTAGATAGCACAAAATAAATGTGCTAAGATTTCATTGAAACATAATCTTATACTCCACAGCCAAGCAATACAGGGGAGGACTCCTAATAAAGAATTAGACCAGCTCTGCCATTTATTCCTATCACGTGGCAGGTGGCAAATTCCTTTATGACAGTCTATGTATGTGGAAGGTGAGGAGAGAACTGGATGGGAAATAGAAGATTTTTTCTTTTTAAAAACACAAAAACAAAAACCCCAACCATTTACTGAGCTGATCCTGAGAAGAACCTTCTAGGATATGTGTCATTATTCTCATTTTAAAACTAGCCTAATGTCATACAACTAGAGACGAGTGGGTCCCTCCTCCTCTTTGGCTCCATCTTCCTCCCCTCTCCCCTTCCTCTCCTTCTCTTTTTCAGACAGTTTATTGTGCTATAACTTACAAACCTAATAGTTATCCTCTGGAAGTGTGCAATAACACGACCTTTAATAAATGTACTGGGCCGTGCCACCAGCACCCCAGTCCAGTCTTAGACCACTGTCACCATTCCAGCACATTCTCTCACGACCAAGTGCAGCGAACCTCACTCCTGCCCTGACCCCGGCAATCACTCGTCTGCTTTCTGTCTCTGAAGATTTGCCCTTTCTGGACATTCCATACACATGGAATTACACAATAGGTAGCCTTCTGATCTGGCTTCTTTCACTTAGTGTGTTTTTGCCGTTAATCCATGTTATAGCATGTGTCAACATGGGGCTCCTTTTTATGACTTAATGGTATTCTCCCATGTGGATATACCATGAGTTGTTCACCAGTTTGCCCACTGACGGACATGTGGGTTGTTTCCAGTTTGGGGGCATTAGGTACAGTGCACATCAGGGGCATAGGTTTTCATTTCTTTTGGATATATACCTAGAAACAGTCTTGCTGGGTTATATGGTAATCTATTCTTAACTTCTTGAGGAATTTTGAGGAGGTGTTTTCCAAAGTGGCTGCACCATTCAACAGCCCCACCAGTAAAGCATGAGGGTTCCAATTTCTCCATATCTTCACCGGCGTTTGTTATCGTCAGTCTTGGATTAGAGCCATTCTGGTGAGTGTGCAGTGGTACGTTATTGTGGTTTGGATTTGCATTTCCCTCTTTTCACGTGTTCATTGGCCACTCATATATCTTCTTTGGAAAATGTCTGTTCAAATCCTTTACTCATTTTAATTGGGTTGTTTGTCTTATTATTGAGTTGTAAGAGATCTTACTGTAGTCTAGATACAAGTACAAGATACTATTGTCAGGTATATGATGTGCAAATACTTCTTTTTTCCAGTCTGTGGCTTGTCTTTGTGTTTTCTTAATGGTATCTTTTGAAACACAAAAGTTTTTAATTTGATGAACTCCAATTTATTATCTTTTTATTTCTACAGATCATGCTTTTGGTGTCTATGTAAGAACTCTAATTTTTTAAAAGATTTATTTATTTTAGAGAGAGAGCATGTGTGAGCATGAGTGGGGGGGAGGGGCAGAGGGAGAGAGAATCCTCATGCAGATTCTGTGTGGAGCATGGAGCCCAGTGGGGCTCAATTGCTGGACCCTGAGATAGTGATATGAACTGAATCAAGAGTTGGCCCCTTAACTCACTGAGCCACCCAGGCATCCCTATGTAAGAACTCTTTGCCTGACCCAAGGTCATGAAAATTTTCTCTTCATTCCCTTCAGAAGTTTTAGAGTTTTAGCTCTTATACTGAGGTCTATGATCCATTTAGAATTAAATTGTATGTATGGTGTGAGGTAAGGATTCAAATTCATCTTTCTACAAATGGACAGCCAATTTCTTTACTTGTTATGGGTTTCTTAAGCTTTTCTGTTTCTTTTTGAGTCATTCTTTTGGTAATTGTGGCTTGCTAAGAATTTTTCCATTCATCTAAGTTGTCTAATTTGTGGCATTAAGTTAAAATCCTTTTAATATCTGTAGGGTCAATGGCGATACCTCTGCTTTCCTCCCTGATTTTGGTAATTTGTATCTTCTCTGTGTCTTTTTTGGGAAGGGGTGGAGAATAGTAGAGTTAAAGATTTGTCAATTTTGTTAATCTTCTCAAACAACTAACTTTTGGTCTCACTCATTTTCTCTGTTGTTTTCTGTACTCTATTTCATCAATTTCCACTCTCATCTTTAATACTGCCTTATTACAGCTTGCCATGAGTTTAGTTTGCCCTTTTTCTAGTTTCTTAAGGTGAAAGTTTCAGTTACTGATTTCTTTTTTCCATACTTTTCACTCCAAAGCAAATTAGCCCCATCAGACAGGTAAGCTGCTGGTTTTCAGTCTGCCCTGTCCAGGTAGAAATTCCTCACCTTTGGAATTCAGATGGGGATTGGAGCAGCCCCAGGTGAGACTGTCATAGACACCTACTATTCTTACCCAAAGTCCAGTAGATTTTCATGGATAACTGCCCCTCAATACAGTTGAATTCTAGAGCCATGAAATGACTGCAACTATTTTGTTCAGTTTTCTTGTTGCCTCTTGGGGAAGGAATGTGCAGAGCAACTCATGTCTGCCATGCTGTCCTGTCTCTAAAGAGCTTCTACTCTCCCTCATTTGAAACAAGATTTGGTTTCATCCTTTACCCATCTAGTACTTTCACAGATTCTGTGTCTCTGGGGGCAAGGGGCAGAGCTGGTTTTAAAAATACTTATGTTGAAAAATACTGTTCTTAGGTTATGAACTCAAAGCCAAAAAAAAAATACTTTAGTGAATCACTCAACTTCCTCAATATTAACAAGGATGGATAGAAACTCTGTACCTCTTAGAATCTGCATTTATAATAGAGAATTCCAGTGGCACTCTTTATCAGCCCTAGTACCTAATCTTGCTGATTTCACAGATGCTCCTTGTGCTAACCAAAATGTGGGATAGAAAATAGGACTGCACCAGGAAAATGCTTCAAGGCCAGTGAAAGAGCTGGGCTCTCTACACACTACTTGATTAGAGGATTTTCAAGCTGTGTGCTAAGCTGGTGTGCGTACAGATTATGCAGTTTCCATAGGCCCAGTTCTGTTCCTGAAGGAAACTGGGCCTGTCTCTTCCCCATCACAGGGCACCCTGGAAAGAATAAAGGCTGAGACCCAGGAGACCTGGGTTCAAGGCTTTGGCTCTGCCACTTTCTCCCATTTATCCTCTTTGGGGCTCTGTTTCCTTATTTGCAAAATGGATGTAATAATAAAGTCTTCTTCCCAAACTTGCTTGGGTATGATCAATTCAGTGATAGCGTGGACGGCCTTTACAAATGATTCCCATGCTATAAATGTAAGGCTTCAAATTATGAATTAATATATAATTAATGTCTTGAAATTCCAAGATGCACCGGCTAAGAAAGAGACTGTCTCTCCCCTGCTAGTTCTTCCTTCCTCTGCTTCCCTGCCTCAGGACACAAGAAGGCTGCACCCCAGCAGACCATCGCCATACACTCCCATCATGAATTCCTTTACTGCTCCCCTCCTGCACGGCCGGGATGAAGGATAGAGGCAGATGCCCAGAGGACACAGCCATGCTTTGGTACCTGGGGATGGCAGCCCACAGCACATGCTGCTACTCAAGACCCACACTCCTATCTCTTGACACCAGAAAGCCGGGGCCTTTAGGCTGAGCGAGGCTGGGAAGAGAAGCCCACGGAGCAGGAGGAACAGCAGGAGGGAAGTGTCAGGTGGGTTATTATTCTAAGCTTTGCATTCACACAGGGTCACCACAGCCCCTCTGCCACTCTTGTCAAATTATCATCGCATCACTGCAAAGCTACACGTTCGCAAGTGCAAACTGTTAAGAGCAAGAGAGGCTCTCTTTTTAACTAAAAATAGAACTTTAAAAGTTTGCCCCATGGGGGATTAGGATTTGTTTTAATATGTTTAAAATGGGTCGCTGTAAAAGTTTTACATTTCAATACAGGGTTCCAATATCTAAGGAAAACGAAAGCTATTCATCTCCATATATATCACGAATATATATCTTCGTTGCCTTAATAAAGAAGTTCTGGGTCCTAGGCTGGATAAACGAGATAGCAGGGGAAGACCTGACCTCCCCAGGTTTCTGGCATGGAAACCAGCAGTACGTATGATGATCGTAAAGGGAACGGAGGGCCGTCACCTACAACTACCGGTCTTTCACGACAGAGCCTCCTCCTCAGCAGGGCTTGGGTTTCAAAGAAACATGGGGACCCAGAGCGTGCTGATGACGGCGCCTCCAGCATGCCAGCCCCTGGCCTTACCTCCAACCACCTCACATCCCACCTCCTACTCAGGCCGTCCTGCCGCCGAGGGAACAAGGACTTCCCAGACAACCTCCCCGGTTACACACCTCTGTCCAGCGCCCTGCCTGCCCCTCCTGCACGGGCACCTTGGCCCGTCCTCCCACATGGTGGCCGAGCCCCGGTGGGCAGGGACCCAAGGCTAAGGGCAGCCCTTCGGGGTTACCTATTTGTCTCTCCAGGTCGGCAGCTTCATCGGGCGTGGCTCGTGGAAGGACTCCCGGGTCACTGAAGCTGGTGCGAAGCAGGGTCCCCATCACAAAGAAGAAGAGGATGCCACCAACCACAGGGATGGCGGGGGTGATTTTCACGGCTAGATACGGGCAGCTGCCAACAGGTTGGAAAGGCGGGTGGGAGGGGGAGAAGAAAGGAAATATTATGTCAGTAATCAACAGCGAGTGGTCTATATTTTCCAAGAAGTCAAATGCCTCGTTGGAGGAGCAAAATTGATTTCCATTAAAAATTCATCTACTTTAAGCTTTTACATTTGGGGACGTCTGCAGTTCTCTCTTGTGGACCACTGAACCCTCCCTTCCCAGCTTTAACAACCCAGGCCCTCTGCTCCCACAGTGCTCCTCGGGCAAGATGCCGGCAGGCACGTGAGAATCGTCCTGCTCTGCCATCAGCATAGGCCGTGCAGAGCGTGGACCCTTTGCGGGGTCAATACAGCTCGTGCGTCTGTGTGACCTTCCCGCCCTTCCTGGGAACTGTGTGATAGAAGACACCAGCTTAGCTCCGTCTTCACCAGACCCAGTCTCTCCTTCCTGAGCCAAACACCTACATGGCATAAAAAGGCTTGAGAACCGCAAATTCACCCTTCAAAGGCAAGAAACCATTTTTCAATCTTTTGGAGGTAATCTATCCAAAGAGGTTAATGAGCTATGGAAATGAACTTGCAAGCCAGGGTCTGAAGAGACTTAAAGGAATTTAGGCAGCTGGGGTATAACACACTCCTGCTTTCCAGAAGGCGTGTAAGCTACCAGTTGAAGAACATGGCCCAACTCAATTCTATCAAACCTCCTCACAGTCCTCCAGTCCTGGGAGCCAACAAGCAGCAGGGACTGGGATGAATCAGGGAGACTAACGTCTATGCCAGCTGGGCTCTGGGGCAGCTTCAAGCGCCGCACCCTGGCCCACTGTCATCGCCCCTTGATTCCATGCAGATGGCGAGAGGCAGAGTGAGAACTAGCTCGATGCCCGGAGCTGAGCGAGGGTGGGATCCGCGAGGACCATGGTCAGTCTGTTGTCACCATGTTCAGTCACATCATGGGCATCAAGGAACACAACACAGAGTCATAGAATGTGAATATCTGGAATGGAAACCAGCCCCTCAATGGTCTACCCCATTGGGTGATACTCGTGCAGATACTTCAGACGAAACAAAGAGAGGGAGCTGGAGAGGAAAAGATCTGCTCAAGACAAGGAGGTGCACAGGAGCCTCCATCCTGGGAATGTTAGGGACCACCACCCAACTCCCATAAAGTGAGGTCTCTGACAGGACAGCAAGGGGATCTTGGCAAGGGTCTAGGTGTTAAGGATCACGGGACCTGGTCCCTTTGGCTGAGGCCGGCATCAGGCATGTGAGAACATCTGGTCTTCTAGAGGTATGCTGACTTGGACAGGTGTCTGGAGGTTACTCTGACCTGAAGACCAAAGGCTTCTCCTGAATTCCCTGTTCCAAAGGAACCCAGAGAATTTCCAACAATTTTAAGAGGGGGGAGGAGTGACCCCAACACGACTAGGCCTGTAGTCTCCAGGAGAATCACCCGATTTAGAGAGACAAAAATATGACATTTCTAACCTCTCTTTCATTTCTCCCACACAAACTGCCCAGCAGAAACAGAACAAAACAACTGTCACCAACATCATGCCACACTTCACTCGCTGGATTGTCAGGGGCTCATGGGGAATCATGAAAAACCGTTCATTGTCATTCCTGCAGCAATACGACCCTACCCAAACTCCCAGACACTTGGAGCCTCTTTGAACATCCTCAGAGCATCTTGTAGGAAAGCAAATTTGGCAGAGAGCCAGCAGACAAAGAACCTGCTATGGAAAAAAGGAATACAAGACCTAACCTAAAGACAGCCGCCTTGTGACAGGGTTCAGTTAAATTATGGAAAGGACTATTTAATCCAACTGATTTTGCTCTGCATTAAAAAAAATTGCTTTCCTCGAGTGTTTTCTGGCAAATACTAACATAATTAATACCCTTTAACGGGCTTCCAGTTTTCCTAAAAAATGTGAAAAGCTTCAAGTTGAATAAACAAACATTTAAGAGACGGGGGACACCATAATCTGGCAAATAGTACTTAGTGTCTAAACTTGGATTTGTAAAGGGAACATTTTCTTGCAATAAGATTTAGACAATTAGAAGAGTTTAAAAGATGGCCCCACTCAGGGATTCAATATAAAGTGACAATCGAAATCACGTTTACTACTGAATCAAACTCGGAATCCGAATGTTCATATGGGACTGAATCCCAGCTCATGGTGTGGTGTGGTGCAGTGGGCTCTGGGGATAGGTGCCTCTCAGGCGTGCCTGTTATGCTAAGTGTGGCACGTTTGGACTGTGACCTGGAGCTTCTACGAAGAGCTGGTAATAAAGATCAATTGCTGTAAGTCTGTTGATTAAATCTCTGACTGTGATAGCAACCTGAAGTTAAGAGCGAGGAGCTCAAACTCTAGAGGGCCATTAAGAGGTATCTGTGTCATAAAATATGACATTATCTTCACTACACTTATTGTCATATAAAAAACAATCTCCACCATTGTATTGAGCCTTGAAAATGTTCTAGGGTACCAGTCAGAAATAAACACAGTCCCTATCGAAGGCATAAGATCGACCTTGGTACTTATACATCTCTATTTATATTCACCCTAAAATATTTATTTTTTTCTTTTCAAGCCTTTATTTGAATTCTAGTTAACATATGTGGTAAAACTGGTTTCAGATGTAGAATTTAATGATTCATCACTTACATACAACACCCAGTGTTCATTACAAGTGCCCTCCTTAATGCCTATCCCCCATCTACCCCATCCCCCACCCCCCTCCCTCCATCAACCTGCAGTTTGTTCCCTATCACAAAGGGTCTCTTATGGTTTGTTTCCCTGTTTTTCCCCCCTTCCCCTATGTTCATCTGTTTTGTTTCTTAAATCCCACATATGAGTGAAATCATATGGTATTTGTCTTTCTCTGATGGACTTATTTCATTTAGCATAATACCCTTGAGCTCCATCCACATCGTTGCAAATGGCAAGATTTCATTCTATTTGATGGCTGAGTAATATTCCATTGTGTGTGTGTGCGTGTGTGTGTGTGTGTGTGTGTGTACCACATCTTCTTTATCTATTCATCTGTTGATGGACATTTGGGCTCTTAATAGCCATAATGTGGCTATTGTTGATAATGTTGCTGTAAACATCGGGGTGCATGTCCCCTTTGAATCAGTAGCCCTAAAATATTTTTTTAGTCTAAAAGAATCTACTCTGGGTGGACTCTGTGTGTGTATGTGTGTGTGTGTGTACGTATGTATTTTATAAAATGGTTAGGGAAACGATTGTGTAGAAGATGATTTTCCAGAATTTAAATTTCAGGCCAAGGTTTCTCCTCTTTCTCCTTATTACTGAGTTTGGATAGGGAATGGCTGAAAGAGTCATCTCGCAGGGCAGGCAGGGCACAGCTGGACAACATGACGGGACAGACCGGGCAGCAGGATGTGATCCACCACAGGCGTCCGGAGCTGTAATTTACTCAGCTCCACTTGGCTTCTCCAAGGATGGAGGCCACTTCAGTGCTGTTGGAAACCCTGCAAAGGTGATTTAGCAGGTCTCAGGTTATGGTGTATCTGTCTTTTCCTTTTAGGTCTGAAACGTCACATGGTGGACCTCAAAGTCGGCCTGCTCCAAGTCCCAAAGGGGGCTCCCCTAGAGCAAGATGCAGCTAATGAGTGCGCCACGCCCCACACGGTTCCGCGTCGTCCCAGCACACCGCACGTGCGGCTGCTATCTTTAAGGGCCACTCACTTCTCCATGCTGACAGCTCTGGAGGCCTCCCCTCGCCTCCCCCTGCCTCTCCTCATCTCCCACCAAGGATGTCCACTGCCCCGGTTTGCTAATACGTGACACTCAAAATGAGAGAGCAAAGCCTTTACTTGAATGTTCTGGCCCCTGGCACGTTCTCATGTCACAGACAACACGCTGTGGGGGCTTAGGCTACTTGCACCTGAGTGTACATTCCTTCAGACCCTGTCCAGGAGAGGACGAACTTGGCTGACAAGTGAATGCCTACGGCCTGTCAGGGCTTCTGCCAACGGTGTAACCAGCTGTCTGCCGCAGAGACACCCTGCGTGAGTCTGGAATACAACTTTCTCTGCTCTTCCTTTTAAACCTGCCCCTGCTCCTGCGTAAAAACCCAGGCAGGTCCCCTGACGTTTCCAGTCATGAGAAGAAGGGGACAGGAAGTCCTTTGGTCACTTGAAGCAGCAAACAGTGTCGTTTAAGTAATTAGGTGTGTAGCAATCCCAGGTAATGGTGGAAACTTCTAACTTGGTTTTGAGTTAGGCCTCCTCCCCAGCTGGCCGGGTGCAGTTTCTAGTCCCTGGTGGCTGGACAAGAGAGGACAAGGGGACAGGGGGTGGGACGGGGGGCAGGAAGGGGGACTGGGAAGTGCTGGCTTGAAGAGCTCAGTTCCAAAGTGGATTTGCACTTTCAGGCCCCCCAGGTGTTTAAACCTGGCTCTCTGGAGTCTGTGAACTCCGCAGAAGCCCCCAGGGGACTGCCCTGTGGGCACCGCATCGTCCCTCCCTCTTCCTAAATAGAGAGGAGGCAGCCTTCCTCCTGCCCGAGGCCCATCCTTCCACCTCACTTTGTCCCATTCCATCCTTGCAGGCACCTCACGGAATAATTCCCAAGCACCGCATTCCTGGGCTTCTCCCACCCGGGGGCCAGCTCTCTGCCGGCCAGGTTCCTACTTCAATCTGCCCGAACCATGCTGCCAGCTCTGGGCCACACGCCTCAGCCCCAAAGCCTGCAATGACTCCCCTTTTCCTGCTAAGTTAAGTTCCTCTTCCTTCTCAGGCGTCCATGACCTCTCAGACTTCCCAAACAGGCGCTTGCTCACCCAGCCCTTGTGTCTGGAATGCCCTCATACCCAACGTTCAAGATCCTATAAAGACTTTGTGAAAAGTTTTTCTTGGCTCACCCCCCAAGCAGAAGTGATGGCTTCTTCCTCTGAACCTCCATACTATTCTGCTTGCTCCTGTCTGTGGCACTCGTGGCTGTTGGTGGACACGTCCCACGTACCCGACCGGACTGGAGGTCCTGGAGGGCGACACTTGGCCCTGCTCACTGTTGTGTCCTTCACAACACCCAGCACAACGCCTCACGCAGGGCAGGTGTTTGGAAACACTTGTCGAGTGACTAAATGAATGGGCCTCATTCAACTGAGTTTTATAATAACACGGAAAAGAGAAGGAAAGTCAGATCAGCCACACCGTCCACCTCAACAGTGTATCTTGTGTCTAGAACTCCTTTCTCTGTCTTCTGAGCCTGCCAGGGACAAGCTTAGGGGAGTTGCCAGTAACTTCCTCCACCCAGGGGCCAAGGCTCTACAGTGCCCAGGAGGCTTCCCTGGCCAAGGGAAGGAGCAGATTTTCCGCAGTTCGCTGAGTCGGGTGCGCAATATGGACACGCCCTGTAAGCATTAACTAGCCCTCCACGCCCTGAAGTCCCAGCAGATAAAGCTCCTTATGTTGGTACAACTTTGGACAATACTAAATGCTCTTGACCGTCTCCCTGTCCAACCAGCCTCTGTGTGACAAAGACCAATGTCTAGTTTCTCTCTGAAATCTTGGACAGCACTCTTCATAAAAAGCAGCAGAATTCACGGCCCTAAGCGCACGGTGAGATCAGTGCCGCGCAGAGAGAGCGGAGAACGTCTGCAGTCCTTCTGGTAAAGATAAGGCAAAAAGCAGACTGCCCACGACAGGGATCGCTAGCCCTCCCCCTGGAAGGAGGCAAGACTAACGGGAAATCCCAGCCAACCCACAGTGACCAGCACAGCTTCGTAGCCCAAGCGCTGCAAGTAGCCACGAAAATTCCTAGCCCGAGCTCAGACGACTTGAAAATGGCTCCTTCACATTTCTGAGCAACTGTGGCTGGGATCTCCAACTCTGAGTGCCATCTGTGAGGAGGAAGCCTCCTTCCCCCGAGGGCCTGGATTTGAAACAAGTTGCTGATGCAGCTGCCAAAGATATAAACACCAAATGGAGTCCTCTCCCTGTCGGAACAATTGTGACCTACATACAACCCAGGGCCTGCAGAGAACAGGCTACAAGCGTCTCAGTCTTCATAAAGCTCAATGGGAAAGTGACAGGAGGGGAAAAAAATAAGAATCTGAAAGCATGTGCTTTCATAACATGAAAGAAATGAGCTAATTTGGCACCAGGCCAAGAAATGCTAACCTGACAAAAAGCTGTCCCAGGGCCCCCCTCCCCACAGAGCACATCATTGGGGGGGGGCCGGTAGGCTCGGGCTGTGGTGACTGGATACCAGTCACATCGTTGTATGCCAAAGGTAAAGAGTCCTTCCAGGTAAAAATTAGAAAATGTAGCATTGCCGAAAGGTTAGAAGGGATATTCCCCCTCCCTCCCTTTCTCCCTCCTTTCCTTCCTTTCTTTCTTTTGGAGAGAGGGGCACCCGGGTGGCTCAGTTGGTTAAGTGTCTGCCTTCGGCTCAGGTCATGATTCCAGGATCCTGGGAGCAAGCCCCACATGAGGCTCCCTGCTTGGTGGGGAGCCTGCTTCTCCCTCTCTCTCTGCCCCTCCCCCTGCTTGTGCTCTCTGTCGCTATGTCTGTCTCTCTCTCAAATAAATAAAATCTTTAAAAGAGAGAGAGAGCAGGAGGGGCAGAGGGAGAGAGAGAATCCCAAGCAAACTCCATGCTCAGTGTGGAGCCTGATGTGGGGCTTGATCCCATGACCCTGAGATCACGACCTGAGCTGAAATCAAGTCAGATGCTCAACCGACTGAGCCACCCAGAAGCCCCTAGAAGGAATGTTTTCACTTCTACCAGCAATCTTCTCAAATCTTTGTAAGAAATAATGATTTGTGTTTTGGTGTTCATTGATGAAGGGTGGAGCTGTTGTCTGGGTGCTATGTTACCCGAGCCTATGCAATCTGGATGTTTTGTCACTAATTCTGACAACACTATTTTGCCATCAAACAGATAGTGACATCCCAGAATCAATTCTGTCATTAATTCTGCATTCCTATTTAGAGACCGGCTCTCAGGTTCGAATGTGACATACAACTGATTCCTTGGTTAAAACTCCTTGGGCCACATTAATTTCTGAAACATTGCAGAGAGGAAATCTGGATTTCATTACTGGGTAGCCAGGTCTCTCAGTTTCTCCACAGGACATTCTTTGGGGGAAGATTCACTTTACTTAAAAAGAAAAACAAAACAAAATAAAACATTAACAAGATGTGGTAAAGACATTAAAACCAGGTGGCCTTTGGAACAAAAAGCAGAGAATCTTTTCCCATGTCAACACAATTAGAATCATCTTTTAATTTTTTGCCTGCAAATGGATACACATACAGAAAAAAAAAAAGTCCCGTTAATTGTAGCTCATGACCCCTGACACCACAGGGCCTTGATAATTGTCTTATACGTGTGGAAGCATGAACACTAGAATCGCTATTCTTTACACAGAGAAATGAGGCACGCTGTGGACATTCATACAGAGCGGGGGGCGGCCTTGCCTCTGCGATGCTACAGCAACAAGAGACGTTTCTATGTTTCAGGAATCATAACGTGAACCCATTATTTTACATTCCAGAATCTTGATTGCAGTGCATTTCGGTAATAGATAGCTAGGGCAAATGATCCTAAAATGAAATAATCTGAGCCAATGACTCACATGTCTGAAATAATAACAGAGTAGCCTTGTAAGGAATGGAGGTTGTAAGGGTTATAATAAAAATGATCTTTTTCCTTTTCATATGAGTCACTGTAAAATAAATGGATTTTTCATTTATAGGCAGGGACATAAACACCATTAATTGTATGATTTGTTCCTTAATCACATACTTAGAAATAAATGTACCACTACAGGGCAAAGATAAGCATATTACCTAGAGACAAATAGAGAAAAAAGTGGATTCAGAAATAACATCTGCTTACAACTCTAGAATGGGGAAAAACGATGATTTCATAAAACTCTTAAGACTGTCATTTCCCTGAAAGAGACCTCCAGTGTCTGAAAAGCCCCCTTCTTGCTAATTGCACATAATGATAAATTACCAATATGATCTGGAAGGAGGGAATTTTTTAAAAACGATTTTATTCATTCATTTGACAGAGAGAGAGAGAGAGAGAAAGCACATAAGCAGGGGGAGGGGAAGAGGGAGAGGGAGAAGCAGGTTCCCTCCAGAGCAGGGCGCCCCATGTGGACTTGATCCTAGGACCTTGGGCTCATGACCTGAGCAGAAAGCAGATGCTTCACTGACTGAGCCACACAGGCGCCCCTGGAAGGAGGGAATTTAAATAAATTACCCCAGGGACAAAGGCGGTAAACATAACAAGAGAAAACTGGAAGGACAAGCTCGGCCCAGAGAGAAAGGCTGGGTGAGGAGAGAACTCCACAGACACATGTGTAAACTGTAAAGGTGGCTCAGAGTGTCATCGGACACTCCCCAGGCTCATTTTTACACCCATCTACTTTCTTGTCTGAGAACTGTAGCTTTTAGCTTTCTGGGGGTTAGGAGACAGGTGAAGTTCAGGGATCCAGGAGAGGACAGTCGCTAAGGAATCCAGCTGCCTTCTTCTCCCTGCAGGCCTCCTAGCTGGGCGTGGTCTCTGCAGGGATGTCCCCAAATAGCCCCGTCTTGCCTGAAGCCTCCACAGCTCTTCTGTGGCAAAATCCATGTCATTATGCCATACTTGGGGCCTCCCAGACCACCCAGAGAGGTCCCACTATAGACACTGAACCTGGGAATCAGCCGTTAAAAATACAGGTTTCCATGCACAGTGTGTCAACAGCCCAAAGTACCCACCCACTGTTGAGAAGTGCAAGAGCTCATCAGGAGGGGGTGGCATTTCAAAGTTTCTGCCAAGTGATTTTGAATTTGATTGAAAATTCCAGGAAGCCAAAGGCTTCGGGCTAGTGTGTGACCCACAGGGCGGAAAGCCTGGATCTCTCAGTCCTAAAGACTGGCTTTTTCATGATCTACCGTGAATACTTAGGCATGGTGACCATATGTCCCAGCTTTTCCATTAGAGTCCTAACCCAGATGACTGTGTCATTTGCAGGTAGGAATATGGCCGCTGAACTACTGGGCCATGGTAACGCCACCACCTTGCTTTCTGTGCATCCTGGACCCAGAAGAAATGGCAGGACCAGAGAGGTCCGTGCGGAAAGCTCCCTGACCCGGGAGGTGCTGAGAATGGGGGTGGGACGCGGGGGCTTGGACAGAGTGGCTGGAGGAGAGACCGCCTCGGCCCTAGCCCTACACAGAATGAGAGTGTGACTGCTCAGATGCCATGTCACACACGACAGCGTGTCCACTCCAACTCCATTTTGGCAACTCTGTACAGGAGACTCTCCACAGAACTTCAGCTCGATTCCTAATCCTGTATTTCATCCAACCTAAGGTATCAACATGTTCAGATGACTCATGAAGCAAAAATGTGCCAGATAAGACAATACTCTCTAATCACTTAGAACCTGTATTTTACACTTATGGCGAAAGCTATTTTAGACTGATTTAGACAGCAGTTTGAAAATCATATATTGTGCATATATTTTTAAAAATGTGAACGAAATAAATTGGTGAAGGATTCCTAACACATCTTCACACTTTTCTGAATTGCTTTTCTACTCAGAGGGGTCTGAGGTGGGTGGCACAGTCTGGGCCTGATGCCCTCCCTCTGAAGCAACATCTTCTGGACACCCCCGGCTTCCACTCCTGCCCTCCACGCTCTGTCCCATCAGCAAGAGCCACGGCTGTGGAAGCTGTCAGGTCCTGCGCCCCTCTGGCAACCAGCCACCTGGCTCATTACCTTTGACCTCTTCCACTCCCCTCCTTCGCACTCTGCTCCCTCCTCATGCCCCTTTGCGGTTCTTGGAAGCTGCCAGTCCTGCTTGCCTGTGTGGCGCCCTCCACCTAGAAGGCGTCCTGCAGGGAGCCACAAAGCTCCTTCGCCTCCTGCCAGTCTTTGCTCAAATATCACTTTCTCAGCAGAGCCTTCTCTGACCACACTGGGTGAACTCCCAACCCTCCTACCGCCAACACCCCGCGCTCTTGGCCCTTCTGGACTTTACTTCCCTCCTATCACTTAACCCTGCTTGGCCTGTTGAAGTACTGTACATTCTCACTTCTTCACTGTCGGACTCCCCTGCTAGAGAAAAACTCAAAGGCACGAGGAATTTTGCCTGCTTGGTTCACACACGTAACCCACACTGCCTAGAATGGAGTCCAGCACATAGTAGGCCTTCGGTAAATATTTGCTGAATGAACTGAATAGATATCTAAAAAACACTGGGTACAAAGTAGATATGAGATGATCCCATTTTTATTTCGGATGCACACTTATATTCATAACTGAAATCATGTGCCCTAAAACATTAGCTCATTATCCACGGTGAAAGATAGGAGGGTGATTTTGTGCGTAAGTGCTTTTCGGTAGTTTCTAAATTTTCTTAATTAAACATGGCTTATTTTTGCAGTGGAAAACATATGATTAAAAATAAATGCATAAATTCTTATTGGACTGAAAAAAGGGGGGAGGGATTGTCCAATATTAAAATCTGTCTCTGCTTCAAAAAAAAATCAACTATCTCTGGAGAAGATGCTTGAGAATAACGCATATTCCAGGTTAGACGAAAACCTCAAAGGGCTAAAGCCCCTGATTTCCAGGTGCGTCTAATGAGGTCGGCATGGTGCAAGGTACAGGGTATCATATATTTAAAGATACCAAAGCTGAGTTGTCTCACATCTCTGGTCTATCCAGTTTCCCACAAGTGTGTGACAGGAGAAAGTTCTCCTCTAGCCACCCTCATGGGTTTCCATCTTAAACTGGACATTTATATATTAACAGCAGAGACAACTACAGCCTGGTGTTCCTACGTCAGCGGGAAAAACAAAACCAAACCCAAGAGACAGCCGAGAACGAGGCTGCAGGGTGCAGGCCCACACGCTCTAGGACACAGGCACCATCATGGCCCAGCAAGCTCTTTGGAGATCTGGGGTTCCAGACTCACTGTACTGTCCCTCTTCCTATCCTGGGGTTGGGGTTGGGTCCCAGGATGGCAGGATGGGGAAGAAGCCCTTCTGAAATGAGAAGGTATGAAAAGCTATACAAGTTAAACCTCCCAAACACTGGCCATGTTCATGGAGTTGAACCCAAATGGCGGACCGCTCTGTTGGGAGCATCATGGCTGAACGGACGTCAACGCAGAGACATTTTCAACTAAATACAAATTAGTCTAATCATCATATGTTCAGGAAAACTTTTCTGGGATGAAAATCCTCTGCCTTGTTTTAGATTGCACGGTGAATATCAATGGGCCTTCTCTTCTGTCCCAGGACACTGGGGGGCATCAGGTTCTCTGCTGGGATGTGGCCCCATGATGCCCACAGGCATGGTGCTGCTGGTACCACTCACCATATAATTGTTGTTTATGTGGTCTGTTCTCTTCTCCCTCCTGTTAGCTGTTGTCCACAGCAACCCCACCCCCAGGGCCTCAGTCTGCTCTCCTGGGTTTGTTAAAGCAGCAAACAGAGCTTTACGCATCACTGATGCCTCTGCTGCAGTGTGCCCCCCTCCCCCCCCCCCGCCCATCACATTGGGCGAAGTCCTCTCCTTCCAGCTTCCAGAAGCTACTGCCATGGGAAAGTGGCCTTGGGTGTCATGAAGACTACCTCAGAATCATTTGGCCTTTGTGTGAGTTTTAGGAAGTTTCTACAGATGGAGAGCAAGTACTGTGGATGCTGTGGATGTCTGATGTCACCGAGCATCATTCCTTCCCTCATGCAATCGCTCCTCACACTTTTACTGAGCACGTCCTACATGCCAACACATGAGGCCAAATGCCAGGGATACAAGAAAATCAAGACAAGATCCCTGCTCTCTAGGGGCTCACCTTCTAGTAGAAGAGACAGACCCCGAATCAGGTAACTACACACACAACAGCAAGTTTAGTGATGGGGTACAGAGTATATGGAGGGAATGCTGAAGGGGACCAGCTGGCCTGGGGCCTAGATGGAATCAGCGAAGGCTTTCTGGAGCGGGTATCGCCAGCTAAGCAAGAGTTAGACCAGCACAGAGGAGTGGCATCTTCAAGAACACAGAGCCACAAAACCCTTCACTATATTCACTGTGTCCAGGCCTTCTGTGGTCAACAGCCAAGCAAGAAGGTGGGGCTTTCTGAGACCCAGGGGCAAGTCCAGCAGGAGGGGGCCTATGCAGGTTATCAACTCACTCCTCTATCCCCAGCACCCCAGACACTTCCTGCTACAGGCGGGGCACTCTGCAAATATTTGCTGAATTGAGTTTAATAGAATCATCGGAGCAGACCCGAGAGCTCGAGGTGCACACGGTGGGTGGTGAGCTGCAAGGCGAGGTGTAGCAAAGATCGTCATGCTGTTCAAAGTTAAAGAAACCGCGCATGAAGATGAGCAGACACTCATCTCCGTGTATTCCCTACATCTGCTGACAGCTCTCTCCTACCCTGCTAAAGCTCTCCTCACCCAGACGTACGGTTAATTTTCTCCTATTCCTGGGGGAGAAGGAGGGCCACCTGCTTCCTTTTGCAAAGTAAATTTCCTTTATAATATTTCTCTAAGATTGAGGAGGAGTTGAAGACTTGGTTTTTAACTTACCCATCATCATAAACGTCTTAGAAGTAAGGTAACAGGATGAATACGGTTGAGAAACAGCCCATCATTGGAACAGAGACGCCTGTGAGTTTGGATGGCAAAGCTACTTGGCTCACGAACTTACAGAACAATGTTGTTTTCAACAGCAGAGACACCATTATTTGAAAAAGAATACATGATACTCACACAAAATGGAAATGCGGTGCTTTTGAGGAGAGAAGAAAAAGCCTACACACGTATTTAAGAAAAAAAAGTTCTATTTCCCGAAAGGAAAGAAGAACAAAACAAGGTGAGCAAATTAACAAGCCCGTGAACCTTTTGACATCCATCAAGTGAGAGGCCATCAGGTTAGGACAGTTTCAGGAGTGTATATTTGGTAGAAATAAAAACAAAATGAAATTAAAAATGAACAAAATGGAATTCACCGAGAGTTCTTAGATACTGGGTTGCTGTTGGGGTTGCTGATTAATTTTTCCCTTGTCTAAAGGGGCAACACTTAGTGTTCATTAACAGATGACTCCTTTTGTCCCCCTAAACACTGCCCGTGCTACTGATTATTCTGTATAAAACGCTTTTGCACTAAAAACAAAAACCGTGAAGGCATTTCTCTTCCCTGATGGTGGGGAGGACTCCTACCATGTAATTATCCAGCCTATTAGAAGGTGAGGTCAGATCAGACGATGCAGAGGGGAAGTCCGCCCCTGCAAGGCACACAGATGTGGTCACACAGTTTTTAAAGGAACAGGCAGTGAGACACGGAGATTGCAGGGAGAGGACGGAAATTTCCAGTTTTTGATCAAGAACCCACATTTCAAGCAGTTTCACATACCATATTTCATGAACTCTCTACAAAAAGTCTATGACCTTGGCATTATTGAGACCATTATACAGGCGAGGAAACAAAGTTGTAAGAGGTTCACTGATTTGACTGAAGACACCCAACCCGTAAATTTCAGAATGAGAACTTGAATCAGTTGTGGCTGTCTTCAAAGCCCACATGCCCATGGCACGTTCTCTCAATTACACTGCAATGAGGTCTGCATTTTTTTAAATCAAAGAATAATTGACATACAATATTGTATTGGTTTCAGGTGTAGAACAGAGTGATTCGATATTTATATTACAAAACGATCACTACAATAACTCTAGTTACCATCTGTCACCAAAGTTGTTGCAATATTACTGACTATATTCCCTACCCTGTACATTACACCCCCAGGTCTTATTTATTTCATAACTGGAAGATGGTATGTCTTAATCCCCTTCACCTATTTCACCCATCCTCCCCCCTACCCTCACCCCCGGCAACCACAGTTCTGATCTGCATCCTCTATATTTTCTTAGTAAAATATAGTAATAGTTGTACTTGTTTTTACCTTTTTATAATGATCTCAATTACCCTCATTATATGTAATTAAGAATGCCTAGAAAACCTGAAACTTGATTCCACTTGCGGGTGCCTTGCCCAGTTTGGGGAGAAGAGAGGCCCAGGAGTCATGGGGACATGGTACCTCTCAGTGATGGGTCACCAGCAGCTGGACAAGAAAGGAAACAATTCACAGACCTGCCAAAAAGACAGCTAAGCCCAGGATCCTGTGCTGTGAGCACGGGCTGCAGCCCCGACCCGGGGGGTAAAGATAGCTGCTTCAAAGGGACAGAGAGCCGGAGCCCCTAACACGTGTGACACAGGGAAGGCGTGCAGGCCATATTTTGGTTTCTGCACTTCCACAGACACACAGATCTTTAACTGCTTAGGGCACTGCCCGAGCTTCAGTGAAGACTAATGCGGGAGAACACCTTAGTGCTCCAAGGTCAAGAACACTGCTCTTGGGCTCTGCTTCTCACTTCCATTTGATAAGTAACCAGCTCCATAATTTCTCCCTAGAAGAGTGCGTGTATGCCCAGAGTCCCCGTGAAACAAACTTTGACACTGAATGGTGATGACTGTTCCTGCTATTTCTAAATGTACTTAAGCCATACAAACCCAGCACAGGTTAGCTCTGTGTCAGTACTCGGGGATTCTGAGGGGTACAGCGCTAAAGCAAAACTCTCATCGATGAACAATGAGAAGCTTCCTAAAATTCCCAGACTACACCCAAGGAGTAATCTGCTTCCCATGAGAAGAGGGCGGGGTGCAGAAAGTCCAAAGCCCCCATTTCTGAGAAGCCAGAGTGGGACTGAATCTACTGCTCTGATTTAGAATCCTGTCGAGCAGGCGAGACAATGAACCTCAGGTGAGAACAGGTGGAAAGTGCCAGGCATCACCCAGAAGCCTGGGTGTTCTTACTAGATTCTACTGAGTACAGTGATATACTTTTTATGAAACTCTTCGAACTCATTGGAAAAAACCTGAAAAATACCATGCCGACCAATTAATGCCTCGACCACCCTACTTAACTACTTGTGCTTTTCCAAGTATATTTTTCTGTGGCTAAACTTTCATACTGTCTCTTTCTTTTAAGCCATGCGCTTCTGAGATAAAGGTCTTCTCAGTTCATTTTTAAATAGAACAGTTTCCTGGGGCTGCCCAGTGGCAAACATGACTCTCAATTCTTAAAGAGGAGGTCAAAAGGCAAATAGTGTTCCGTAGTTCTAGGGAAAATCACGGAAATAACCTTACAGGATACAGTGGGATGACATCTGGGAAATGCATATTTAATGAGAGCCCAACAACAGGGGTTTAGGCAAAGGAAGTCATACCTGGCTATCCGGATGGAATTTTTGGAAGATGTAACTGTCATGAAAAGCACAATAAATTAAATCACTGCTACACATTCCTTGAACTTTGCCGAGCAGATGGCAAAGCTGGAGAATCAATCGGGAAGCTGAAGAGCGATACAATGGACGGGGGGAAAGATCAGAAGGCGTCTCCCACAGGACTGAGTCCTCATTCATCTGGGGCTTGAGCCGGGCATCATCCAGTTGGTTTAAACTGTCAGTAGAATTAATGAAGTCCGAAGAACTGCCAAGTTTGGAGAATGATCTTTTACATTTCCAGGGACAACTACCTGAGGGGGGGGTGTCACATGACTGCCAAGAAAAACCACTTCATGTCTTAAGCACTGTGGGACTCTACGATGTCAAGAAGCAGAGGCCCACCTGCTGGCCCTCAATGCTCTAGCTGGACTCAGTGACAAAATCTTGTGGCTATAACGCTCATTCTGGACAGTTCCTGAGGAGGACTTTCTCAAGCAGAAGTTTCCATCAGTTTGGGTTTGCCTCGCCTTCTTCCCCAGTGGAATGTGTGCCTGCTGTTGCCCTGAGCAAGAGGACAGGATTTTAGGGGCGCCTGGGTGGCATAGCGGTTAAGCGTTTGCCTTCAGCTCAGGGCGTGATCCCGGCGTTATGGGATCGAGCCCCACATCAGGGCTCCTCCACTGTGAGCCTGCTTCTTCCTCTCCCACTCCCCCTGCTTGTGTTCCCTCTCTCACTGGCTGTCTCTATCTCTGTCAAATAAATAAAATCTTAAAAAAAANAAAAAAAAAAAAAAAAAAAAGGACAGGATTTTAATGTCTAAATATAACAGCAAGCTTGGCAAAAATGCTTTTTTGAAGAGAAGAGTTATTGGATAGGACATCTGGGTTGGAACCTAGGAAAATGGGTAAACTGGACCAAGGGGTATCAGTCACCGTTGTTCTACAAATGAGCTGAGAAGTCAGCCTCTCCTTAAGAGTAGACAAGAGGAGCCGTAAGTCTGGGAGGGGCTTGGCGCTCTGAGGAAGCCAGCTCTGCCCATGGGAACCTGCTTGTGGGAGGCTCCCAGCAACGGGAGAAGAGGCCACGCCTCACCTTTGGCCACGTCTTAATCTGGAGGTTATGGGCTTCCCAGTCTACTAGGAGAAGATCCATGGGTTCTTTAAGGGGTTTGTGACCCCAAACGTATTTCGAACTACTACTTTTAGGAAGGGAGATACGTACCCATGTACCTACAAAGAAGTACATCCTTTCTACTTGCAATTTTGTCTGACTAGCCGAGTGGTATACGGGGCTCTCTCTGAATGTACAGAAAACTTGCCAATTATTAGTTGGGCTCTGTCACTAATTAACTAAAGCTTGAGTTACGTCTCCATGGCCGGAAGGACTGTGTTTGAGGTGATGTGAACATTTTACAAAAGCAATGACCCTCCAAATCTGATTTCTCAATATGTAAAAAAAGATATATAAGGAATTAAGATGGAAAGGGAAGACGTGTTTATGGACAATCACAGGCCACAGAAGAGACCTTAAAATTCAGCCAGGGAGCTGGACAACTGGTACTGATGAAGAGGCTGCAAATAAATAGAAGTGAAGTTTGTAAAGTGAGCCCAGAGAAACCTCTGCATTTCCTACAGATCCTCTTAAACCCCTGTATTTACCCACTGCATGTCTTTAATCTTGTGCTACAGGCCACCGAACATCTCATTCCCCTCCCCTTTATTTCCATCTTTTATACAAAATTGTAAGGGATACACACTTACCAGTGAATCTTTGTTTCTTAATGAGCTTAAAGAACATTCTTTCTGGAATCAGGCTATGCCAACTTTTGTGCCCCTGTGGTTTGACAGGACTGTGAGAGGCATAAAAATTAGTCAAAAGTCTTCTTGGTGGGGTTTGCGTGGAAGATGACAGGGCATGTCTGGTATACCTGTCCCAGCCTCCTGCTAGAACCCCATAGGGACACCACAAGAAGAAAGCATGTCGAAGGCAGTGAAGACTAGAGAGAAGAGGACTCCACAGGCCGAAGTCCAAGGGGTTCCATTAACATACTGTGGATAGAGATGGCTGAGAAAGGCATTTTTAGATCACACATCACCTATTACATAAACCACGAAACAAAACAAAGCAGATGCCCCCCCCCAAGGGAAAGATCTTAACACAGAAGAAACTAAGATGGCATCAACCTCACTAACGATCGAAGAAAGGCAAATTGAAAATATCATTTGTAGATTCACATTGACAAATGCCCCCAAGGCTTGAGAGAGAAAACGAGACTGGGAGAGCGCGGGGAGAACCGTCCTCCCACCTGCTCCTGGGAGGACAGGCAGCCGGGCAGCTGTCCGAGGAGCAGCCTGGACACCAGTGCACAGAGACCAATGGTGTAAGGCCTCTGCTTTTTTAAACCTGGTCTGTATGGAGAGAGGGAAGCGGGTGGCAAGGAAATGGAAATGGAAAGGAAAGGAAATGGAAAGGAAGAAAAGAAAAACACAATTTACAGTTCATTTAAAAATTACTTTTAAGTTACTTTTCAAATAATGAAAAACCTTATTAAAAATGGTTTTCGGGAGGCACCTGGATGACTCAGTCGGTTAAGTGTCTGACTCTTGGTTTTGGCTCAGGTCATGTTCCCAGGGTTGTGATTTCAGGGTCAGGGCCTTGAGATTGAGCCCCCACGGTGGGCTCCTCGCTCAGGTGGGGAGTCAGCTTGAGATGCCCTCCCTCTGCCCTCCCCCCTCCATGCTCACTCAAGTGCGTGCTCTCTCTCAAATAAATAAATAAATGAATCTTAAAAAAAAAAATGGTTTTGGTAACTTTGGGGACCAGAAAAGAAATAATTCCTTAAAATCCATACCACCAGGAAGTAGACTCCTGGATTTCCTTTCCTATAGCCATGCTTCCCATGCCAGTTACTTCCTTAAGATCACAGAAGCAGAAAACGGGGGAGGGGAAGCCAACAAGGCCCATAAACAAGATGACACTCCCCGCACTTAATGAAAGAGCTAGTGTGAGAACCAGTGACACGCTGTCAAATCCATTCCCGTTTGTGAACGCGGATTTATCAGCTTCTCGCTAACGTCTGAATTTAACTTGAGATTATGTATCAAGTCTAAACTCTAATTATCTGATGGTGAGTTTCCCATTTTTAGTTGTGAAAGCCATTTTTATCTGTTTGGCTTTTGACATAATATTTGCATTTATAAAGACTGGCAGGAACGTGCTGAATGGATAGGTCCAGGGACCTGAAACAAAGCCTGCACTGAATCTTACAAGCCCGTGGTAGGTATTGGACTAGACGAGCACGAAGAACCGCTAAGCAACCTGCCCAAGGTCCTCTAAGTAGTGAGTGAAAAGGGCAAATCTAGGACCAGTTCATGCCAGAGCTGGGTATCTTGGCGCAGCCCGGCTTGGTGGTTTTTTAAATACAACTTATTACATTACACTCTAGCAATTTACAGGTTAATTAGGTTAAGACAACCATCTCAAAGGCTGCCCCGCCCCTTTATTCTGGGGCCTTACTGTTTCTCACTGCGGTTTGGGAGGCCTGAAGCCATCAACGCTGGACAGAAGAATCAAAACCGCTCTCTGTGCTCCAAGTCGGGGAGAGGCGTGGCTGGCGGCCAATGGCCCAACCAGAAATTTCAGGGTCAGGGGCGCCTGGGTGGCTCAGTCGTTAAGCGTCTGCCTTCGGCTCAGGGCGTGATCCCAGCAGTCTGGGATCGAGCCCCACATCAGGCTCCTCCGCTGGGAGCCTGCTTCTCCCTCTCCCACTCCCCCTGCTTGTGTTCCCTCTCTCACTGGCTGTCTCTCTCTGTCAAATAAATAAATAAAATCTTAAAAAAAAAAAAAAACAGAAGAAATTTCAGGGTCAGCACCTTCCCTTCACTGCTGCTCCTGAGCACGGCCTTTCCAGGAAACAGAGTGGCCTCTCCTGATCCCTAAGAAGCCTCCTGCTCCAAAACTAAGGTTCAGAGTGGAAAATGCAGGAGTCCCTTACTTAAGGCTGGTCTCCAGAATTTTCTGAGGTATATTACATGATGGCCACTGAGCTGGATTACTGTAACTTCAGAGTTGCCTAATAAGTCTGACTCCAAACCATAAAACAAAACAAAGATCTGACTCACTGTATGAGCTCCTGACTCTACCTACCTGGGTCCCTACTTCACCTGTAAATGAAGTTGAACTAATTCCCCAAATGAGCCTTTCAGCTCGAACATTCCACGGTTTTAAATATATATCTGCATGTACATTTCGTCTTTCCTCCCCCAATTCACAGACATATTGGCAAAGTGTAGGTACCTTTTTTGTAGATTTTAATTTTTGTGAATTTGAAATAGTAAGATCACAGAAGTATTCATAAAGCGTCATTTTACATGCAAAACTCCAAAGCCCTCTAAAAAAATTATCAAGAACCATATCATTTCAAAGTTAGGAAGTGAATTGTCAACCATGTCGCACTGCTGTCTCATTCCCCTTTAAGAACATGCATTCAGTACTACCCCAGGACAATGGAAATACCAGCTATCCTTTCTACCAGCATCCTACGACCAACACTTTTGCTCCATGTCTCAGAACACGTGTAAGTGATTTTAGTGATGATTGTGCTCTTTAAATATCTACTGCTATTATAAAATAAAATCTTTTAAAAACTTCCTATAGAAATGTCATTTACATGATCATTAAGAGGTAGGAGCTAGTGCTGACACTGGAAAACACTAAAGTTTTAATAACTTAGGAAAGAAAGATTGTAAAACACTATTATTATGTGTATATAATTATGGTTTTCAAACATTTTGCTCAAAACAAGCACAAATATCCTTTTAATGGCTGTAGATTTATGTCTTTGAAGATCACACCCCCCCTTTCTATAAACATATTTCTATGGAAAACTAGTCTCAAATTATGCGTTTTAACTCATAGGAGATCTTCAGGAACTCATTTCTTGCATAAACTAAGACTACCAGCTAATCTCCAATTAAATATGTTCCAGTAGAACTTCTGTGCCATGACACCTGGGGAAGAAAGACCTAGAACATGGACAGCCAAAGTGCATACAGGCAGGATTCCAGGGGGTCAACAGCTGAGTCTTCCTGCAGGTTTCTCCATCCAGTCAGAATGGGGAAGGGACTCTTTCAGGGGCCACTGCCCCAGGCCAGGACACAGCTGGGATGCAAAGGGACCGCCATCTGCTCAGAATGCTGCATAGATCACGCACCTCAATTAGACTCAACACTTTAGATCTGGAAGTGACCTTGGAAAACATCTCTTGTCCTGCAAATGCCCTTCCCTTCCTCTCTACTTGGCCCAAGCGCCACCCATTCCAAGGATTCCTTCCTGAGTGACCCTCCCAGCTCTTCAGTGCCCACCTCTATGCCTCCAACACATCCTGGGCATCCCTTCACTTCCCTGCTGTGCTTTAATTGTTGGCTTTGTTACTCCTCTCTCAACAGGGCATTGCGTTCCTTGGGGGCAGTGACCAACTGGTCAGCTCTTTACTCCCAGGGCCTAGCAAAGTGAACACACTCTAGTGGGCACTTGGTAGATGTCTGCCCGATGAAGCGAACCAGCTGAACCCTTTCCTTCTGTAGGGCAAGAGCCGAGAGGGAAGGGACTTGCCCAAGGCCATACAGCTCCTGAGGGCCAGAGCTGAGACTGGGACTCAAGGTTCCAAGGCCCTTACCTGCTGGTCATCGGGGACACGGATGGCTCTGAACCTTCAGTGGGTAGCTTACGTTGCTTCCAGAATCCATGTAAAGGCAGTTATGTTTCTAGAACAATCAAGCCAGTGCCTTCTAGAAATTATCTCACTTATGCCTGCTCTTCCCCATTAGCACATCTCTCTGGACAAGTAGACAGCTGCTGCTCAGCACACACTGACCATCTTAAGATAAGGACTCACATAAGGAAAATATCTCGTTTTTTCCATGCAATGTCCTACTTACCTTAGGGTTTATTAAAATTAGCTATTATTCCCTACGATTGCTTCAAAGCATAAATAAATAAATAAACAAATATCTACCTTTGTCTCTTTGCTTCTAATTTGAAGACATTATCATACTTTTAATAACAAGATTGGAAAAATGCAAAATATACAATAGGGCTGAGGCTTAGTTGCCATTTTGCTGAGTTTGGATCCCTATGATTAAGGAAGAAAATAAAAAAACAGCTCCACGTTTGCCGATGATTCTGGGATGGTTCTTGCTCCCATCGTTAGCAGCACAAGTTAACTGTGTGTCAGCCTACAGAGCACGGTACCGAACACCAGGGGCCTGCTGGGTGCGGGGCCTCCACAGAGCAACAGTGGCGACTTCCTCATGGCTCCACTGTCATGGTTGTCACCCGTCCAGACCTGCTCACCGGCTGCAGGGTGGCTGGTACCGTTCCTCCTGTTATGTGTCCCCCACACGCAGAGGAGAGCTCAGGTCACCAGGGTGTCAAGACTGTGCCCATCACAGAGCATGGGCCTGGAATTCTCTGTGGAAATAACCATGGAGACCAGAACAGGGTGGGGGACGGGGCACAAACGCCAGGCCTCTCTGGCTTCCGTCCAAGACCCAGGAGATGCATGCGGAAGTAAATCCTAAAAACCACAGCAGACATAGGGGAGAAGGCTAGGGATGGGCGGAGGTTTGGGCCTGACACTGGAGATGGAAAGGACAGCAGGAGAGGCAGGGGACAGGTTCGCAGAGCTGGGGGGCTGGGGCGCACCAGCATCACACATGGAAGGGGCTCTCAGCAACTGCAACGGTTCTAATTCCTGCCACGTCTCCTGTCCATTGTAACTCCTTCCTCGTCCTAGCTTTCCCCGCCTGTATTCCACAGGCACTGAGCCCACCACCAACTTGTTTCAGGTTGTTTGTCAACTCCCCCACCAAGCTGCCTGCAGCCCCAAAGCTCGGCAGCCACCCACGTGGCCCTCTGATGCTCGTCAGTGACCATTGTTAGGAACCACTTGCTTGAGTCCCAAATGTAACTAGTGGCGAACATCACCATGGCCTGGGGAAGATCTAGCAAGTGCCACTTCTTTTTTTTTTCTTTTTTTAAAGATTGTATTTATTTACGTGGCACACAGAGAGATCACAAGCAGGGGGAGCAGCAGGCAGAGGGAGAGGGAGAAGCAGGCTCCCTGCTGAACAGGGCTCCATCCCAGGACCCTGGGATCATGACCTGAGCCGATGGCAGTTGCTTAACCAACTAAGCCACCCAGGCACCCCAAGTGCCACTTCTTTCACACTGAAACATGACGAGACTCAGGGCTGCTGGAGATTTAAAAAAAAAAAAAAGAAAAAGGGAAAAGCAATGGCAGGTGGGTGGTCTTTGTTGCAGGCCTCCCACCAGGGAAGGGAGCCTCAAACTCCAGGAAAACAAACAGAGCTGCAGGCAGCCTGCTGTGTGTGAAGAGACCAACAGGGTCACTGCCCCTGCCATCCTCCTGTCAGGCTGTGTGTCCACATCCACGAGTGCTTGGGCACGCACACAATCGTGCACACATGCACACATGTGTGTGCTCACATGTGCATGCACATGCATGCTCACACACGCACACACACACCTGTGCACATGCACACACACATGCTCACATAAACACATGCACGCTCACACACATGCACGCTCACACACATGTACACAATGCATGCTCAGACATGTATGCTCAACATACATACACATGTGCTCACACGTGTGCATACACATGCCACACGTACACACACCTTGCACACATGCTTGCTCACACAAACACACATGCATGCTCATACATGCACACACACATGCTCACAGGTGCACACATGCATACACATGCACACTACACACACATGCTCACACATAAGTGCATACATACGATGTACACATATGCTTACACAATACATGTGCACACACCTTTTCAAGTTGTCCACAGGCAATCCTGTGACAACTTTCCCGACTGACCCTTTCTCAGTTACCAGCTCAAACTGGGCCAACATGGGGGCTTTGATAAAGAACACAGGCATTGCCTACAGCAACACTTTAAAAAAAACCTATCTTCTCTTTGTGATGACATTATGTTCTTGAAAAATAAAAAAGGAAGAGCAAATGCCAGCGCTGCTTTTGAAACCTAGTAAGTGCCACGACCATCAGCGGTTATGTGGACAAAGGATTCGGTACAGGGTAGGGCAGACGCCTCCCAAACAGCCCTCGTTCAGGTCTGAAGCCAGCAGATGTCTCATCTCAGGACCAGTTCGGGTGTACCTGACAGTTTTCAGATGCACCATGTGGCTGACTGCTCAGGAGATACTTTAGGGTGGAAGGTTCTTTGGGGCACACCCATCCCCCAACACACTGTAGAGAGAGCAGCCAGGGGCACCTGGGTAGCTCATTCAGTTAAATGGCTGGCCTTTGGTGTCGGCTCATGTTGTGATCTCGGGGTCTTGGGATCGAGACCCACATCAGGCTCTTCGCTCAGCAGAGATTCCCTCTCTCCCTCTGCCCCTCGCCCTGCTCGCACTCATGCTCTCTCTCCCAAATAAATAAATAAAGCTTACAAAAAAAAAAAGAAAGAAAGAAAGAAAAGAAAGCAGCCAATCTCACGAGGAAATCCAGTTCCCCAGTTTTGGGGGAAGAGTTCATGGCTCACAATGTCCTGAGGAAGGGTTCAGTGAAGTGGTGCTCGAGGAGACAAAGATCTCCACGGGCCTGGCGCTCACGTCAGTGCTATTGCCAGATGCCCGGGATGCCTGCCTCCTGGGTACCAGTAATCCTGTTACCCTCCCCTTGGAACTCTCAGTACTTAACCCTCACTACTTTGCTAGAGCTTTCTGAAAGGAACACAAAAGAAACCCTGCTGTTGCCCCCTCCCCCTGGCACCGCCATGTTGTGGTGTCCGTGTGTTACAGATGGGATGGGCACAGTGGGAACAGGCTGCTTCTGGAAATGATGGATACAGTGGAGTGGTTTACCTATTAATGTATCTCTTTGTGTCTAGTGATAAACGCACCCCCAGGAAGGACCACAGAGTGTCCCCATTTACTAGCCCTTCAGTTCTCTTGTTTGATTTCATCTCATACTTGACCTTCTTTCTCCTTCATTTATCCCTCCTTGCTCAATTTTATATTGCTTTGCAGCCCAAAATCTCAGTTCCAGTCCCTCATCACAACATTCAATCCACTAATAAATATGGATTACTTAGTAGGTGGGTTTACAGTCTGGCCAGAGAAGATTGGCCAGGTCCACAAATGGCATCATGGTATGGCTGAAAGAGCACGGACCAGGCACTTGGGGTCCTACAGCCTGTCCATGGGGTGACAAGAACATACTCCCAGAACTCTGAGAGAAGATTGTCTTAAGAGAGCAAACCTAGAAAGATTCAAAACATACCTAACGCCATATACAAGATGTTCACAGCAGCGCTATTTAGAATAGCGCCAGACTGAAAACAAGCCGAACGTGCATCACGAGTAGAATGTATTAATAAATTATATACTATTATAGTGGAATATTATACGGCAATGATATCAAGGTAGTATTTGCTGCACAAAATAGACACATCTTACAAATATAATGTTGAGCAGAAGATACACTGTGAGTTTCATTTATATAAAGCTCAAAACCAGGCAAAGTTAAGCCCATAACGTTAGAGGACAGCAGTTCCTCTGGAGGGGGTAGTGGCTTAAAGGGGGCTTGTGGGGTGCTGGCTGGGCTCTAGTTCTTGCTCTGAGTGCTGGCTCCATGGCTCCAATAACTGTGTGAAAATTTATCAAGCTGCACCCATAATTTGTACACCTTTAAAAAAAAGATTTTATTTATTATTTGAGAGGGAGGGGGAAGGAGAGAGAGAGAGAGAGAGAGCAAGTGCACTTGGGGGGAGGGTCAGAGGGAGAAGCTGACTCCCCACTGAGCAGGGAGCTTGATCCCAGAACCCAGAGATCATGAACTGAACTGAAGGCAGACACTTAACCACCTGAACCACCCAGGTGCCCTTGTATATCTTTCTGTATGTATAGTATATATCAATACTATATACACACACACACACGCAGTGGGTGAGTGTAGGCAGCTCTGGTGGTAACGCACGCACGGCTGGAAATGTGCAGCTAATGAAACCTGGGATGCTCCCAGTTCATTGTGCATGATTTGGCATGAGCTCAGAAGAGAAGGCCCGAATGTGATTATAATCATGTGAGCCAGAATGCAATCAGTTACACTGCGCTCTACTCAAAAGATAGTGAGAAAGATTTGGAGAGGGAGAGGTTTGTAGTGTCTGACCTCACTGTCCCTCAGAGAGGTGCTCTATCAGGAAGGCGGGAATATTCTGGTTACTAGAGATATGCTCAATTGCGGGTGATTCATCAGGCTTCGCCGTTCTTGGGTGACATATCGTTTAAGGTCATTTCTCCCTTCATTCTTGTTCCCTGCTCACAAACAGCTTTCCAACCGCAAATCCAATTTCCCCAGCCCAGGACACACTGGAGATTTGAAGAGAATATTATGGTCACTATAAAATGGCAGCACTAAACCACTGGCATCCTCTTGATACTGCAGATATGTGCAAGGCCCCTGCTACAAACGCTTCTGAAAAACACTGGGACAACATTGAGTCCCTGTACCTACCAAGTCAAGAAACAGACCTTGAACTGTGGAGGCACCCCCAAAGCACAGCTCCCCTGGAACCATAGCCCCAGATCTCCTACGCTCTTGAAATGGGCTACCTGGCATGTGTTCAGCATCCGTACCACAGGCAGCTACTTTACACCCACCTGGAGGAAGAGTCTGGTCGGCCTTCCTGAGGTCAAGGCTAGCAAGACTTTCCAGAAGTCAAGAGGCTTCAGGGCTCAGTCAGAGTTAGGGGTCTGCCTTGTCTCAGGGGTTCTTTCAAGTTCTGTGACGACTGTCATAAGTCACTCCTCTCTGTCCCACTGCCCACTAATTAACACGAAAACTGAACTACAGTAGTCCCCCCTCCTTATCCATGGGGGACACCTTCCAAGACCTGAAACTGTGGAGAGCACTGACCCCTGCATATACTATGTTTTCTCCTATCCATTCCTATGATAAAGTTTAATCTATAAATGAGGCACAGTAAGAGATTAACGACAATGATCAAAGTGGACAATGATAATACACTGTACAAGAGGTTATGTGACTGAGTTCTCTCAAACTGTCCTGTTGTACTGTACTCTCCTTATGATGATGATGGAAGTGGATTATATGCCTCCATGACGAGGTCACGTGCGGGGACTGACGGAGGCACTGTGATGTAGTGTTGGGCTACCAGTGACCTTGACGATAGGTCAGAAGGGGGATCATCTGCTCTGGACTCCAGTTGACTGCAAGTAACCGAAACCACAGATAAGGGGGGGGGACTGTTGTCTACATTGGGGGTCCTGAGGACCCTTTCCGATCTGACTTCTTGGTGAGGTCCAAACACTAAACAACAACAATCTCATCGGAGGACATTTTTGTTATATTGTCCCCTACAGCACAGTCTTCCATCCCTGCTGCTTACAGGAAACCCAGAGCCTGGCAGTCACAGGGGGCTCTTGGAAGGTGTCCCCCATGGCTAAGGAGGGGGGACTACTGTACTTCAGTTTTGGTCTGGGGCCAGCTCTCTGCACAGCCGACTGAGCCCAGGTGGGAGTGACCACAGGCGTGCAAAGAGGAAAACTCATGTCATACCAGACTTTTGGAGGTGGAAGTGAAAATCCCTCCAGGCCACGGCAGGAGGCCCCCCCTTGCTCAGGGCAGTGATTCCACGCTGTCCCCCGAGAAGGGAGGGGAGTGGCAGGCAGTGCTTGGCCCTGAGCTTGCTGGTTGGCTCGTCCCAAAAGGAACTGGAGAGCCCAGGTTCTCTACCCGCTTGCCTTCAACATGTCTTTTCCCAGCTGTCTTTTTCTTTTAATCTCTGAATCTACATTTTGTACACTTGCTAATGAAAACTCAACTCATTTTATTCCTAAACACAGAATCAATTACTCAGGACGACCTGGGTGAGTCATCAGCCACTGTCGGAGAGAAAGGGTGGGGACTGGGAGGCCGTGGGTCACGGTCATGGTGGGAGGTTCATGTGGTCTGAAGACCACTGACGCAAGTGAGACCCTGGGTGTGTCAGTCCTCCTGTCTGAGCCACGACTTGCTCAGCCAAAAAATGAGGAGCTGGAAATCAACATTTCTAAGTTCCCTTCAAGATCCACGATGGGTGGCTGAGGAGCCTCATCTTCAGATCAGAAAAGGCCTGGATTTTGATCTCCAATTCCACCACTAGCTGTGTGACTCAGGCAAGTTACCCAGCCTCTCTGGGCCTCTGTTTCTTAATGTGTAAAACCACAATAATCATCATCCCATAATAACATTACAATAATCATAAAGAATGATGATAGGGCATATAATATACAAATACTATAATAATAATAATAATAATAATGACGTAAGTGAAGTAAATCTATGTGCAGCATTGAGTCAGGTGTCCCTTACAGCATAAATAATAAATAGGAAAAAGGAAAAAGAGCTGTGAGTCTGTGCTTCCGTTGACGAATCCCAGATGGGACACAGACCGTAGTGAGGAACAGTAACGGCTTAGGTGAGAGCGTGAGATGTTCAGAAACGATCTGACCCCGACTCTTGAAACGAGCAGCGCCGGCTTTACCAGCAAGTACGGGCGGGCTACCGCCACATTCACAGCTGCGAAACATCTCGTCTACGGGCACATCGATGACAACTCCTGAGGTTTTAGTGCACATTTATGGAAGCTAATGACAGAAAGAGAGGAGAATGGTGCTGAATAGTCAATTTTGTTTACATCTTACAGAGAACAGTGAGCCATTAAGAGCAATCTGTGCTTTAGAGCAAGATGTAACCAACCAGCTGGGGCCATGTCTCCTGGCGTCCTCCGCTGAAGAACGTCCTTAAACGGAACAGGACCACCTACACTTTATCTAGAAGTGGAGGCTTTATTTCCTGAAGTACTGTGGAAACAATTTTAGGACATTGATAGGACAGGTACACACACGTCTTGTTCAATGTTCCCCGATGGCTAGGATTTCATTTCTTTTCTGGGCTCTTTTGAACTTTCCATCATTGTTAATGACATACTAATTCATACAGGAGGAGCTCGGGTGGCTCAGTCGGTGAAGCATCTGACTCTTGATTTCAGCTCAGGTCATGATCTCAGGGTTCTGAGATGGAGCCCTGCGTCAGACTCTGCCCTGAGCATGGAGTCTGCTCGAGATTCTCTCTCTCTTCCCCTCTCCCTCTGCCCCTCCCCCTGCTCGCTCTCTCTCAAATAAACAAATAAAATCTAAAAAACAAAAACAAAAACACTAACTGCATACAAAGGCAGAAACACAGGCTTTTCCTGAGGTTAGGAAAAATATTTAACTGGCATACATAAAATATTTCATTCCTCAATAAGAAGGAGAAGAACGCTTTAAGAAAACTTAGCCAAATCCTAAATTCTGATGAGTGTAGAAATTAGAAAATACAAATACTGAAAGACAGACATGTTTTCATATGTTCCAAAAAGTTCACCCACTTCTAAATAAGCCATTTATTTATTATTGCTGTCTTTCCCCGAAGAAGCCCACGGTGTGTACGTGCTTGAGTGTGTTATGAACCACAGACTGTGTTCCGTGTCGTGCAGGAACATTGTACCATCTTTGAAAGATGGGTCACAAAGATCCTAAGGGAGCAAATGACCAGATCAGGAGCAGAGCTGCTGACATTCCAGAGCAATGTAGAGCTGTGAGCGAAGGGGAGGGTTCTGGAGTGGGCAAGGTGGCCTGGCCGGGAGCCCACCTGAGACAGCTGCCAGTGGGCACGGACCCTGCATCAGCATGACTGCATTAAACCCTGCTCTGTGCTTACTTGCTGTGACTTCAAATCACTTAACCTCTCTCTGCTTGAGCTTCCTCAACTCTGAAATGAGGATAATAACTGCAGGAGGGAGCAGTGTATTATTATATGGGCGCTCTTTCACACGTACGAGGCACTTGAGATAGTGTTTGTCACTCTCTTATTCAAGGTAGGTTGTTATTACCTTTTGAAACCCTCTAGTTCCCCACTTCCCGATCTAGAGCTTACTGTCTATGCATCTGTTTCTAATAAATCAGGACCACTAAAAGGCGTAACTAACACCTTCTCTACCAGCTATCACGATCCAATCAACAGCACAAGCATCGTTAAATATCGTTTGTTTATGCCACTGTGCCAGGTGCTAAACACACACACCACACACACACGGGTCCTCTAGAAATTCACAATATGGAAAGAAATGACAACAACACTGAGAACATGCATTAAACCAACATGGAAATAAGCCCTGCTGAGCATGGACAGTATCTGGGAGTGGACATTGTTTACATAAAAACCCTCTTCTTGCACACCCTCACCCCACCACCGTACTCCACACACAGCTCCACTTTGCACACAGGGTTAGCTGTAGTTCACAGAGAATGACCCCAGGAAGCAAATATCCTGAGATAAGTACCAGGCACAGGGAAACTCCTCTTCCTGCTTCGTGCCTGAAAATCCTTTCTGACTCCAGCAATACCTGGAACCACCATCCAGGGGGAAACAGGAGGTAAGCAATCCAGGCCCTTTGCCCCCATGGTGGGGCTCTGGAACTCACACACAAAAAGATCTGAACTTTAGAAACAGATGGAGACAACTTTGCATTAAAAGAGGCAAGAGGCCTTGGCACTGAGGGGAGACTGGGATTGGTGAGGGTGGAATTGGAGACAATGGCTTTTCCACGCTTTTATTTCTAAACCATAAAGGTCAATTTTGATGAAAAAAATTATATTATTTGTATCATTTTTTAAAAAGATTTTATTTATTTATTTGTCACGGAGAGAGGCAGAGAGAGCACAAGCAGAGGAAGCAGCAGGCAGAGGGAGAAGCAGGCTCCCCACTGAGCAAGGAGCCCAACGCAGGACTTGATCCCAGGACCCTGCGATCATGACCTGAGCCACCTATGTGTCCCATTATTTGTATCATTTTTTAAAAAATACTGCAAGGAGAGAGAGTTTTCAAGGAAATAGCAAAACATCAGCAGCAAGCAGCCTAGGTGTGGCGTCGAAGCCTCGGAAGTGCCAGCGGAGTCTGGTGGCCCGTCAGGCCCAGAGATGGGCGTGGCTGCCTGGCGGGGCGCCGCGTCACATGGTGGATGAGAACCACACCTGTGTGCCCACCGCAGTCTGCATGGGCCCAGCGTCCCCGGCAACCCTGCCCCGTCGCTCGTCTGTGCTTCCTGTGAGCCCCACCTGAGCATCTACACCTGCTTCTCCTCTCGCACACTGCCAAGACAGCCAGTGGCAGAACAGTAAATTCTGGAAGGCAGGCAGAACAGGAAGATCACAAGTGCCCACGAAAGAGGAGTCAGAAAGTAGGAAGAGAATCCAAGAGAGCAGAAAGCCAAGAGGAGAACGTTCCGGAGCAGGGAGTGTCCATACTTACTGTCTAGTGCTGAGGGGTTAAGTTACACGTGGCCTAGTGGTATCCTGAGGGGGACGAAGAGAGAAAACCGATTCACCAGATACGTGCCTGTGTGTGTGCTCATGCCCAGACCTGCAGGACTCTAGACACTGAGGCGTGGGGACCTTTTAAGAGTAGGATGCTCAGGGCACCCTGGATGTCAGTGGCCTCACTCACTCTGGGTCGAAGGATCCAGGTATTTAGGAAGCTTTGGGCACAATATCCAGAAAGGTGGTTCTCCTTTAGCTATGGACAATAGCTCACGTGAACATTTCCCTTAGACCCGTATAAAATGCATCTATTGCTAAGTTTTCCATACGTGAGCTCACTAAAGTTAATGGGCTTTTTCACACACCATCTAAGTACTCTATCTAGTATGTCCTGGAAAGACTCTGGAAAGTTCTATCTTGTCATTGCTAAGTTTACTCTCATTTGCACGGTTTAGGGAAAAGTACCTGGAAGATAATTAATACAACTGAGAAACAACATTTTAGAGAATTATAGAGGTCTGCATTATAACTTACAAATTGGGGGTTCCCACCCAACAAGCACAAAGAACGGTATTAGAGGGCAGGCACATGAGCCTCTGCCGACTCCAGGAGCGGTGGGAGGACGTGGGGTTCTTTATGAAGAGACACCCAGAGTCACAGAACATTGGATCTGAAAGCGACATCACAAATCATCACCTCTTCCTTTTACTAAAGGGGAAACTGAAAGAGGCTGACAAAATTGCAATTGTTCAATGGAGTCACTGGCGGTTAGACAGGGACTCGAACACCGGGCTCAGTCTGTCTTTACATTTTGAGTGAGACATGGCAAGTCTCTCACGGGGCATTAAAAGATTGTGCTGAATCAAGCGAATGACACCAGAAGTCCCACCTCTACCAGAAACGGCACTTGTTATTTAACCGTGAAGAGACTATTACAGGCTCAGCTGACAAGAGCTCTCAGCCACGGAGCTACCGTGTTCTCCCAGCAAGCATCAGTGCCCAGGGGGAATTTAACCAGGGGTGGAAATCACCGAACAGGTGTGCTGTCCACACTAAAGCTCGTCCGCTGTGTTTCTGAGTCGCACGAGCCCTGATCCTGACCTTCAACCTCATGTGTCAGCATTTCACCACCTGGCTGCATGTGCCATTCCCTCTCACCAGGGGATTCTCTTGCTTGTGCGTTCCTCTTCCAAATCATTCATTAAAAATATGCGATGAGGCAAGTATTGACTGATCACTACAGAAACAAAGAGCTTCCACCTCTACACACAGATGAAGGCTCATTGAATTCCTATTTATTTATTTATTTATTACTTCTGATGGCTGCCTCCCTATCCATGAGTAAATATTTCCCCAACCCACAATGATGTCAGGGTTTTAGTAACCTACAATAGAGTCGTTAATCAGAGATTTTTTCAAGGTCTAAATAAATTCCAGCCACTGGTTCCCCCAACCATATGATGATTTGCTCCCTGATGGGATATTAATTGGTCCATCAGACACGGCTTCCTCTTACAAGAATCCTGTTACTTCATCACTCAATGGCAATGAGTCACATTTACTTAAGAGTTCAGTGAGCCCTACTTTAAAAATATTGTGTGCTATGTGATATGGATGATGGGTGGACAGACAGGAGGTTATGAGGGCCCAAAGAAAACACCCCCCCCCATCCTACCATCCAACTAAAGGTCAGCACTCATTACCAATTATTATTGGAGTCAACTTGCTACTTTTCCCAGATCCCGCCTTCCAGACCAACCCACCCTGGATAACTACCCTTGCTTGTAAAGATTTTATTTATTTATGTGAGAGAGCGAGAGAGAGGGGAGAGGAGCAGAGGGAGAGAGAGAGAGAGAACCTCAAGCAGACTCCCTACTGCGTGAGGAGCCTGACGTGAGGCTCGATCTCATGACCCTGAGATCATGACCCGAGCCAAAATCAAGAGTCAGACGCTTCACCCACTGCTCCACCCAGGCGCCCCAGCCACCCTCACTTTTAAAAATAGTTTTACCACATATGGATGTAACCTAACAACCTGTTGCTTAAATACACTTGCTTTTGAGTTTCATAAACAGGGTATTTTACTGTATGTGGTCTTTGGGAACTTGCTTTTTTTAACTGAATATCCAATTTTGAAGATATGCCTTTGTCATTGCACGTGGCTGTAGTGCCCTCGTTTTCACGCCGTACGGCCGTCCGCTGTGTGAATACACCACAGTACACATATTTGTTCTCCTGTTCTGGGACATTTAGATGGTTTCCAGGTTTTTGCTATGATGAACACTTTTGTCAAGAACATTCTCAAACACGTCTCTTGAAGAAATCATCAAATATATGTTTTTGTTGAGTCGAAGGGTACAGTCATGTTCTGCTTTACAAGATAAGACCAACTTTCTTTCCAAAGTGGTAAGACCAAATGACACCCCCCCACCCCCGCAGCAGTACCTGAGAGGTCCTGTTTCCACACACACATCAGTGCTGATACTTGTACTGTCAGATGTCTTAATCCTTGCCAGCTTAGTGGGAGTCGAGTAATATGTCATCGTGATCCTAATTTACATTTCCCTGATTACTAATGAGGCTGAGCATGTTTTCATGTTTTCAGATTGTCTACCACCTGGCTCCTAATAATTTTAGGCAATTCATTTTGTAGCACTGCGTGTCAAACTATTCACCAGCCCCAAATCCTGCTTAGGGGGGTTGGAAAATAAGACACACAGTATCTTACAAAACACTGGTGGCTCTGAGTCTTATGTAATGGATACAGCCTTGGGCTCTGCAAATCATTACACTTGGCCCACACTAATCAGCAGCCTGGGGCTTGGGGACTTGAGCTCGGCTTAAAGGCTAGGTACGCATGTTCTAAGGGAATCCTCTCCTGCCAGTCAGTGGTTCAGGAATGGCAGTGTGAAATCTGTTTAAAGAGATGCAAAGAGGGGCGCCTGGGTGGCTCAGTTGTTAAGCGTGTGCGTTGGGCTCAGGGCGTGATCCTGGATCCCTGGGATCTAGCCCCGCATCAGGATCCCCTGCTGGGAGCCTGCATCTTCCTCTCCCACTCCCCCTGCTTGTGTTCCCTCTCTCGCTGGCTGTCTCTCTTTCAAATAAATAAATAAAATCTTAAAAAAAAAAAAAAGAGATGCAAAGAGAGGCCCACTGGAGGCTTCTGGGAAGAGCCCGCCTTCTAGCCAGGATTGGTCTGACCCTAGAAGTGAGAGAGGCAACAGGCAGGCCCACAAGCAGCAGCCATCCTAAGTCCACAAGGAGAACAGTCCTAGAACGACATTATCGTCGTGGAAGGCAGAGCAGGCAGATGGAACGACCTGGGTCCTCGATCGCACTGCTGAGCTGCCAGATGAACTGACGCTGGTCCACTCTGACTCAGGGTGACAACTTATGCAAACCGATAAATTTCCTTGTTGCTTAAACCAATTTGTGCCTGGCTTTCTGCTGGTTATGTGGTTTATAAACAAAAAACTAAAGCAACGAAAAACCATGAGCTGTGAATAGCATCCCTGAGATGCTCTCGGGTGCTCTACTTGGAGAGGGACTGGCCGACAGCACGATGAGGAAGCTTGTAGAGGAACTCGAGCTGCCCTGACTGCACCATGCTGGGGGATGGGTGTGTGGCAAAAGGGGTGGGGGGACTCAGGCAGCAGGGACAGCAATCAGAAATTGGGGACTGCGAGCACAAGCTTTATTGCCAAGACAGGTTTTGGAACCCCTGAATGGGACCATTCCGAATAGTCGCTATTAATTAAATTCCCGCTAAGGTATCGCCTCATGTGCCAACTCATGCCACCCGAGTCTGACTGCTCTCTTACCCTCTCTCTCGGCGCTCATGGGAAGCAGTCAGCTTGTCGCCACGTCTACACAGCCATGTAAAGCTGTCTTCTTACTGTTTCATATCATCCCCTTCTTGGTCTTCCCT
Organism: Ailuropoda melanoleuca; assembly: GCF_002007445.2. NCBI lineage: Eukaryota > Metazoa > Chordata > Mammalia > Carnivora > Ursidae > Ailuropoda > Ailuropoda melanoleuca. Next base: position 100,317,775 of record NC_048227.1, on the reverse strand, counting down.
TCTAGCATGCACATACCCTGAAGGAAAGCACTGCACTGTCTTCTACTTGGTAGCCTCCCTGCCACCCGAGGGGACACTGGTCCTGCTGGCAGCTCCTGCAGGCCCTGAGACCGCCACCTCTGATCTCAGTTTCCTCCTTGTTATAGGGCAACACTGCAAGACCGTGGCGTGGACGGCGACAACGCAAGCCACGTGCTCGATAACTGGCAGCCATTACTGTTAACGATGTTGGGTTACGTGCACGGACGCCCCATGTGGTCAAAAGGTGAATTTTAGGGGGCGCCTGGGTGGCATAGCGGTTAAGCGTCTGCCTTCGGTTCAGGGCGTGATCCCAGCATTCTAGGATCGAGCCCCATATCAGGCTCCTTCCACTGGAAGCCTGCTTCTTCCTCTCCCACTCCCCCTGCTTGTGTTCCCTCTCTCACTGGCTGTCTCTATCTCTGTCGAATAAACAAATAAAATCTTTAAAAAAAAAAAAAAAGGTGAATTTTAGCCAAAGAATCTCTTCCAGCCCAGAACAGAAGAGTCTTATATCCTAAAGAGTCTAGAAAATGTCTCCCTTTTGGGTGAAGTAAAGCATTATTGTACCCTTATCAATAAGGGAGGATCTGAGCAACCTGTGTCCGCGGAAGAGTGACGATTTTATTCTCAAACGTAAAACCAACCACTGACACCTTGCCCCCAGCAGAGCTCCCAGCTCCAGGAACCAGCGGAATGTTACATCTTCACATGAGGAAATCAGTCAGCAGGGTGCTAGTCTTGTCTTTGTGTTCCAACATAAAACCATACTGGCTTTAGAAACGTAGAAACACCCTGAGCATGAGGGCCATTTTTAATGACTTTGTGTGTTCAGAGATACAAAACGAGAGCTGACACGGTTTTAATATCAAAGTTTAAATTTCAGTGCAGTGAAATACATCTAATCACAGGCTCTAAATGTAATTTCAAAGAACAAGAAAATATCCAGTAATACAGCTAATTTAGAGTAGAACAGATTCCTGGAATAATTATTCATTCAGGAAAAGATCAAGAAATGGCTGACACCCAAAAAATGACATTATTCCAATTTTGCACTTTTACAGCAATTTCTTAGTTGCAATAATATAATTGTCTTAGAAAAAACTGGAAGCTGTATAAAGTATGTCGAACTATTTTTTTGCAGGGGAAAAATCTGATAAACAGCCTTAGAGGCAGGAAGAAATAACAAAATTAAAAGAAAGCAAATAGAAAATCCAAAGTTAGTCCACCCAACACTGAGTATTGTTTCTATATGAAAATTAGTTAAAATTTCAAATACCAGCACTGAGGAGAAGAAACCCTGAATTTTTATTGTTTGCCTCCTTTACACCATTAACCATACTGATTCTGTCTAGGATTCGTCTCCTGTAGAAGAAACTGTAAATTAAGCCTGATCTTTCCAATATGCTAAATAATGAAGTTCATAATAAGCCCATGATAATGGGTCTTTTTTTGCTGGAAATTGCAATTTAGCTTATTTTTCTAAGGAACATCTGCTATGGTTTTTAAAGGTTGCTAAGGAAAGGTTTAAGAAAAGGTGATACAAAGCAAGCAACATCTTTATTCTATTCTTCACCAAAAATGCATCACATTTAAATTTTAAACTTGTATTTTAAATTATTAAAGTCATTTAAGGTTTTGATCATTCTTCACCTTCATGAAGGGGGTCCATGGACTCAGCTGCCATGGGTCATATTCATTCTGGGGTGATGGGATCAGGCGTTGGTGTTAGTGACCATGGCCCGTAGGCATCTCTAACTGGAAAATTAGAACAGAACTGATTCCCCAATCACCACATCCCAAATTCACCCACTAGCAAATCACGTCAACTGTCAAAATACCCTTCATCCCAGTTGCTCCCTATGAGTCCATTAATGACCCCGATCAGATCCACACTAGTCTGTCATCCGTATCTTGTGATGACTTCTGTATTTCTCTATTTGCTCCCATGCTCCTACACTCCATTCTGCCTATGCTGCTAAAGTGATTATGAAAAGCGACCTCCTATTGTACTTAGAACATAATCTAATATCCTCCATGTAGTCTATGAGGTCCTGCCTGCCCTGGTGCCTGGCCATCTTGCTGGCCTCATCTGCTACCACTTTCCCCCTTGTTCAATGCACTCTAGTCACACCAACTTTCTTACCATTCCTCAAATACACCAATTTCATCCTACCACAGGGCCTTTGCACTAGCTGTTCCCTCTCCCTCAAATGCCTTTTACCAGGTATTTGGAAGCCTCAATTCCTCACTTCTTCCCTATTCTGCTCTTCAAAGCAGAAAGAGGTGTCATCTCCTCAAAGATGCCTTTCCTGAATATTCTAAAACAGGCTAATCTCAATACCTAAGAATAAACATAACCAAAGAAGTAAATAACCTGTACTCTGAAAACTATAAAACACTGATAAAAGAAATTGAAAATGACACAAACAAATGGAAAGAGATTCTATGCTCATGGGCTGGAAGAATTAACATTGTCAAAATTTCCATACAACCCAAAGCAATCTACAGATTCAATGAAATTCCCTGCCAAAATATCAACAGCATTTTTCACAAAACTAGAAAAAACAATAATAAAATTTGTAGGGAAACACAGAAGACCCCAAATAGCCAAAGCAATCCTGAGGAAGAACAAAGCTGGAGGTACCACAATCCCAGATTTCAAGATCTAATACAAAACTGTAGTAATCAAAACAGTATGGTACTGGCACAAGAACAGACTTAGAGATCAATAGAACAGAACAGAGAGCCCAGAAATAAACCCACATTTATATGGCCAATTAATCTATGATAAAAGAGGCAAGAACGTAAAATGGGAAAAAGACAATCCCTTCAACAAATGGTGCTGGGAAAACTAGACAGCAACACGCCAAAGAACGGAACTGGACCACTTTCTAACGCCATCCACGAAAATAAACTCAAAATGGATTAACGATCTAAACTGAGACCTGAAACCATAAAAATCCTAGAAGAGAGCACATGCAGTAATTTCTCTAACAAAAGCCATAGCAACATTTTTCTAGATATGTCTCCTGAGGCAAAGGAAACAAAAACAAAAATAAACTAATGACTTTGACTACATCAAAGATAAAAGGCTTTTGCACAACAAAGGAAACCATCAAGAAAACAAAAAAACCTACTGAATGGGAGAAGATATCTGTAAATGCCACATTCAATAAGGGGTTAATATCCAAAATATATAAAGAACTTTTACAACTCAACACCACAAAGACAAACAATCTGAATAAACAAACAAAAAGCAGAGTCAAGCAGAGAACGACAATTATCATATGATTTCTCTCATCTATGGAACATAAGAACTAGGAAGATCCGTAGGGGAAGAAAGGGATAAAGAAAGGGGGGGTAATCAGAAGGGGGAATGAAGCATGAGAGACTATGGACTCTGGGAAACAAACTGAGGGCTTCAGAGGGGAGGGGGGTGGGGGAATGGGACAGACTGGTGATGGGTAGTAAGGAGGGCACGTATTGCATGGTGCACTGGGTGTTACACGCAACTAATGAATCATCTAACTTTGCATCAGAAACCAGGGATGTACTGTATGGCGACTAACATAATATAATAAAAAATTTTTTTAAAAAACTGCTTTTCAGTTGGACAACATAAGAAATCAGCTTTAAACAATAAAATTATGCTGAGCACTTAAAAAAAAAAGCAGAGTCAGAACTATGAATTTTTTTTTTTTTTTTTTTTTTTTTTTTTTTTTTTTTTTTTTTTTTTTTTTGGGGGGGGTGGGAGTTGGGCCAAATGGGTGAAGGGGAGCGGGAGATACGGTCCTCCAGTTATGGCGTGAGTCCCAGGAATGAAAACAGAGCATAAGGAATACATTGATACCATAACACCGATGTAATAGGGCAGATGGTAGCTATACTCGTGGTGAACACAGCATAATGTATAAACTTGTCAAATCATGAAGTTGTACACCAGCAACTAATGTCACATTGTGTGTCAACGACACTCAAATGTAAAAAAAAAAAACACATGAAGCAGCATAATCTCCCCACATCTACTGCCTTCTCCTTCTCAATTTTCTCCCAACAGTCAGAATTATCATGTGACATTATATTACACACATATTTGTGGATTTGTTGATGGTCTGTCACCCCTACTAGAACGTGGGTTCATCGAAGGCAGGGACTTTTTCTTGTTCCTTGCTAGACCAATCCCAGTCCTCATTAAATATCCGTTGAATGAATAAATGAGTGGATTTACTGGCTTCCTAAAAGGTGCAAACCTCACAAATTCTTACTTCTTAAATATCATATTATACCACGGTTATAATTTTAAGTGTATGCTAGGATGACCCAAGTAGCAAAACCAGGACATTATATGACATGGCACACAACCTTCCTGTCACTCTCAGCCCACGAGCCTGCCGCAAAGACGTCCTTGGGAAATGTCAGTAACTCACTCCTCCTACGGAGATAGGTCTGGACTGATGGATGAAGACCAAATGCTGCTTTATGGCAAAGGACACCACGGTAGTGGCCACACACCAAAAATGTTCTTTGATCCCCTGTGGAAGCTTAGCTCTAAGAGTTTTATGAGCTGCAGAAGGCGAGTGGGATTAAAACGAGGCCGACTGTCAGCATTTTCTGGGGTGTTTTTTCTCCAAGTTTTCAGAACTGAATATATCATCTAACCCCAAACAAACACAGCATTAAACACAGTTCTACTTTACCAAAGCCATTAGGAACCCATAGGAATGGAATCAATATTAAGCATATGGGGTCAAAATCTTCTCTGCTCTCCCTGCATAACAGCCGTGGAAGTCAATGTAAAGTAGATATAGATAGAAGTGATGGGTAGCTTTCATTTATTAATAAAGTCCTAAGTTTAAATTAACATGTTTTGGCACCACTTTTTGGATACACTACCACCTTTATCTGAATCTGCTATTTTTTACTTTAACTTTTATGCATGCAAAAGAAATAAACCAAATAGGACAAGAGGGAGAATGAATAAAGTGCTAACATCTGTTCCAGCAAGCTTCTTTTTCCTCCCCGCTCAATGGGACAGATATTTGCTAAAAGATTCCAGAGATAATGTGCCTTAAAGGCCTTCCAAAAATAAAAATAATAATAGCTGCACCATGATGATATCTATATTGATACTTTCCTGCACCAAATCCCTCAAGTACTCTGATTTGGACTTGACCCCAAATACGGGCTGGAGGAGATATAAGTCCCCATCCCAGCCACTGGAATCAATCTGCTCCCCGAGTCACACTTTCCCACCTCTGCTCATGCTCCTTCTTCCCGGACACGCTCCTCAGCCATCAGCGTCTTCTGTCAATGTTTTACCCCCTACGGAGGCTGTTCTCAGTCTTTCCCTCAGCAAGTCCACTTTGGTGTCTCATGTCTCTAAACTCCTCACTGCTTATAACACTCCCTTCAAAGTGCATTTTACAGTCTTCAAAATATTTTCACATAACTCGTTCTGAAGACAAATTTCCTTAATATTATTATTCCAGGACATGGATGAAGAAAAGGGGAGCATTCCAAGTTTGAGGATCCACAGGAGGCCCTGCTGCCTTCCACTGCCCTGCTTCAGCAAACAATGCTGGGATAGTGGCTTCGTCTCTTAGATTAGATTATAGGCTGTGAGAAGAGGAAAGTGTGTCTCACAGCGCTGGCCATACAGTAATTACTTTAAATTGCTTGTTGACTGGGATGGTAGAGAGAGGCATGGCACACGGGATTCTGGTGCTGACTCACTCTCTTCAGATGTATGACTGGTGGCAAGTCACTGAGATTCAGATCCCCCAACTGCTGAAATGAGGGGTTTGGGTTGAAAGCTGGTGCTAACACTCTGGTCCTAGAATTCATGATCAGTAGGCTTACAGACATGGCTTCTCCTTGGCTGACTCCTTCTGGCAGTACCACCACAGTATCTCCATAAATTCCAAGTTTTCAAGTCCCCAAATTCAAGTACTCTTGTGAATGTGATAGAGGTTCTGGGCTGCCATGTGTCCACTGGAACCAAATCCTCATGGGATTCACACTGTGGGACACGCATTACACACGTGACCCTGACCACATGAGGTAGCGTCATTAGACCCACCATCACTTCGTGTAGACCAACAGGCCTTGGGGAATACTCACGGGATAGTAAAAACTCTTAGTCCGAATCCATGAATGCCAACATTCCACCATCTCTTCGAGCGCATACTTTTCAAGCTTTCCATAACTACTGAACTGCCAGAGACCCCTTAAAACTCCACCTTTCCCAACTGATGAAATTAATCACATTGCCCGTGGAACCTATAGGTGTTCCTAAAATGGAAACTCCTTCCTACTCGTCTCATTATAGCCACCACAATCACTCTCCCAAGCAAGGAATAATTCTCAAAATCAGAGAGCCTTGAAGTTCAAAATCTTGGAGTCATTTTGTATTTTTCCCTCAGTCTCCTTCCTTATCCTACTCCAGGTGGGCTCTTGGCTTCCTCCCATCTCCGCTCCACCTGGACTCAACAGCCAAGGCCCCTGGTGCCTGTTCTCCCTGAAGCACAGGCTTCCAGCAACCTTCCCCCCTTTCCCTAATCCATCCTACCCAGAGCAGACAGAGTAACCTCGGGATCTCTGCTTTGCTACACTGCCCTCCCATGACACCCACAAAACGTTTTGTCATTGTGTTCACAAGAAGGGCAGATAAGAAGAAGAGATAAAGAGGAAGTGATGAAGGAAGGAAATAATGAGTGTGGTTTTTGTGACCTGTGTAAAAGGAACTCACCCGAAGCCTTATTATGCAAGTTGGCATGTGTAACCGTTTCCTGAGCTGCCATAACAAAGCACCACAAACCAGGTGACATAAAAAACAGAAATGCCCTGTCTGGCGGTTCTGGAGACTAGAAGTCTGACATTACGGTGCCAGCAGGGCCATGCTCTCTCTCAATGTTCTAGGAGAAAATCCTTTAGCTTCTGCTGTCTGCCAGCTATCCTTGCGTTTGCTTGTCTTGGAGACGCGTCACTACCGTCAGATGGCACCTTCTCCCTTATGTCTCAGTCTCTTTGGGCTGCTAGAACAAAAAGTACCTTATCATCAACAGGAATTTATTTCTCACAGCTCTGGAGGCTAGGAATTCCAAGATCAAGGTGACAGCATGGACACATTCTAGCGAGAACCCACTTCCTGTTTCATAGCTGGCAACTTCTTGCTGTGTTGTCACATGGTGGAAGGGACTCGGGAGCTCCCTGGGGCCTTTTATAAGGGCACTAATCCCATTCATGAAGGTTCTATCTTCAAGTCCTCCATACCTCCCCAAAGCCCTACCTTCTACTACCATTACATTGGACGTTAAGATTTCAACATAGGAATTCAGGTGGAGTGGGGGACAAAGAGACCACAGCACCTTGTATGCCTTCACACGGTCTACCCTCTGCATGTGTTTGTGTCTGTGTCCAAACGTCCCCTTTATATGACACCAATCATACTGGATTAGGTCCCACACTAATATTCCCATTTTCACTTGATTATCTCTCTGAAAACCCTATCACCAAATAAGATCATGTTCTGAGAGTTAGGACTTCAATATATCTTTTTGGGGGGGGGCAAAATTCAACCTTAAGAGCAGAAGGGTTGACTTACTTTCCAGTAGGAGAGTGGACCAGCCCTTGACATAATCTTGCACCCACATACCATATGAACCACACAAGGCCTACCTACTCAGGCCCTAGACATAGTCTTAGGTGAGCCCATGTGGCCACTGTGCTTGACTCGACCTTTCTTCCCTCCAAACTACACTGGGAAGATAGAGCTGCAGTCCCGAGAGTCCCAGAAGGTCTGTGATTCTTGGCACTAAGAAAGAATATGGCAGGAGGAAGAGTCGGCTTTATCAGGAGAACATGAAAGGTGTAGCCATGAAAGATGAGAGGACCACAAATGCTTTTTCACGTGTTCTTGTCTTTGGCCTGGTCCAACTGTTTTTTCCTGCCTTCTTACAGAAGCTCTCCCGTACTGTCCCTCACTACACGTTCCAGTTCAGCGGGCATCATGGTGATCTGCGTGGGTTCTTCCCTTTCGTCAACACTCCCTGCTGTGAGTAGGAATGTCTAAAACATCCTCCGTCCACACACTGCCTGGCTGGTGGGGACCCATCAAAATGGCAAGAAGAAAGCCCCAAGCTTGTTCTGTCTTCTCAAAGTGCGGCCTTTACTAGGATAAGAATATTATAAATGTTAATAATAGGAATGTTCGGTATTTTATTTGCTGAGTTCATGCAAGCTTGCTGAAAAATGCTGATAGATGTAATTTGTTCTTAAAATTTCTCATATTAAAACACTCTATAGACATCTATTTCACATCTCCCCCACCATACTCAAATTAAGATGAAGCCATTTAAACATTGCTTTGTGGATCTACTATAGAAAGTTTTTAACAATAATGCAAACTTAGAGCTCGCCCTAAGCAAAACATTTTTTAAAAGATTTTATTTACTTATTTGTCAGAGAGAGAGATAGCACGAGCAGGGAGAGTAGCAGGATGCTGTTTTTCAGAAAGGCTTACCTGGCTTAACAACGCAGAGGTCCACCCGCCACCTAGCATGCTACAGAATGCATGGCTTTCTGCCCTTAAAGTTCAGGTGTTGCAACCTAACCTTCAGTGGGCTGGTATTTGGAGGTGGTGAGGACAGAGCCTCAGGAATGAGATTAGTGTCCTCATATAAGGGACCCCAGAGTTCCTTCCACTTCTGCCCCGTGAGGACACAGTGTGCAGACAGCTCTCTATGGATCAGGAGGTGGGCACCGGCCAGAACTGATCTATGGCCATGAGAAGTAAATGTCTGTTGTTTGTAAGCACCCCAGGCTATGCTAATTTTGGTAGAGCAGCTCACATGGACTGAGACAACAGTAGTGAGGACTTTGCTAAAGGACAGCACCCAGAGAGGCGTTCCCTGTCCAGTCCGCGTGCTGCCTGCGCCCCCACGGACCCACCAGGCATGGAAACAGAGGAGAGCGCCACACAACCCCACAGGCTGAGCACTCGCCGCAGGCAAGCACAGAGGCAGGGGCCAGCCATCCAGAGGCCACACAGATGCAGTCCCCATCCTAGGAGGCTCAGCACTGAGTGAACACGCTGCTGGAGTCTGCAGCCTCGGATCTGCACCTCGACCTGACCTGCTCCTGCTGCGCCTTCTGCCTCCTCAGCCCTGCTCACCTCCTCAGCCCTGCTCACCTCCTCGCCCTACCTCCTCAGCCCTGCTCACCTCCTCGCCCTACCTCCTCTGCCCTGCTCACCTCCTCGCCCTACCTCCTCAGCCCTGCTCACCTCCTCGCCCTACCTCCTCAGCCCTGCTCACCTCCTCGCCCTACCTCCTCAGCCCTGCTGCTCACCATCCCCACCCATTCTCGCTCTGTCCTTTGGATCCAACACTTGCCAACATTTCCCCGCCCTTATCTTGTCTCTTCTCAACCACATTCCTGTTTCTTGGATCTTAGCAACCCCTCACGGCTGGTTCAGCTGTGTCCTGCATGGTGTCAGCATGGGCCCTTCTCCCTCTTCCTTGGGCCTGGGCCTGGCAGCAGAGAACTCATGGTCTGGGCAAAGTTCAGGCTTTGGAACCATATTTCTCTCACTACTGCCCACGTTAGCTGTTATTCTCCTGCTGGAAAATGTCCAACTACTTCCCACATGGAAGTAAGGCACAGACTCTTTGGTTTTTCTACTTTCTTTAAAGATTTGATTAATTGATTGACTGATGGGAGAGAGCACAAGCAAGCGGAGCAGCAGGCAGAGGGAGAAGCAGACTCCCCGGCGAGCAGACGGGGGACTCGACCCCAGGAACCCTGGGATCCTGACCTAAGCCGAAGGCAGATGCTTCACCGACTGAGCCACCTAGGCGTCCCCTCCTTGGCTTTTCTTATGCCCCACTTGCTTTCCAGTATTGCCCACATAATTAAGATATAATCAATACGGACCCCTCAACATTTCCCCAAGATGCTTTGCATAGTCCTCCTTCCTTTATTACTGCCGTTCTTTTCTGCTTCCTCCTCTTGATGAAATCCTGTGTCCCCTGGGAGCACACATCCACTGTCTCCCTCTCCAAACACCTCGGTTCCCATACATCATAAACACCGGTTAAGTGAATGAAACAGAAGTGCAGAAGGCTTGCATTCCATTCCAATTTTGGACTGCTTTAAAAAAAATCTCATAGCTACATAGGACAACAAAATTAGAGCCTATTTAAATGCTCCAGAATACGGAAGCCTGAATGTCTTCAGTGTTTGGCAAGGAATCTACAAATGGAAGCTTTGAGGGGAGGGGTTTGCAAAAACTCTCAATCTCCTTGGGGTATGCTTTTTTCCATCTATGTTAAAAGGAATGAAAAACAAACCCAAAGAGGCACCCTAGGAGGCCCTAGTCCCATTTTATAGTGTAACACAGCTATAACAAAAAGGTCCCCATTCCAAATCACATCATTTCTAGAGAAACATGAGGTAGGAAAATGCAGTCTGTTTATGGCCAAGAAGACAAGAAGAAACTTTCAGGTTGTCAATGAGCATTTTATCACTTGCCTATTGGTTTGGCTGTCTCTGGTATTGTTTAAATGTAGAATATGTATTCAGGATATGAAACGGATTTGAGATTATGCATTCAGGAAATGAAATGGATTTGGGACCTTAGAGCCTACAGAATGCAATTTAACATTTTCTCTCTTTGAATTTATTAGATTTTTAAAGACTTATTTCCTTTTAAACTGCCTTAATGAAACAAAGTGAACTGTGCTGGAATGAAAGATTTTATGAGAATGGGTGTCCTCAAAAGGGCCACAATCTACAAGGGAGGTTAAGATACGTTCCTCCTTATAAAAATCTGCCTACAGTCTTTCGTCTCTTGCCTGGATGCGGAAGGCGCTCCAGGAACCCTGGAGTCTAGTCCACGTGTTGCCCAGATGGCCCCTCAACATCAGGTCACCAGCTTTCCAAAGCAAATAGTAACCCATGCCCTGCCTCCCCCTCCAGATTGAGAGATTCAGATGAGAGAGTGCATCCTGGTCATTGTTATTGCCATCAGGATGTCCAGACTTGCAAATTCCCCAAGGAGGGTGCAGGAGAGGCCAAGGGTGGGGTCCGCATCCAAAGACAGGCGCCGCCCCCCGCCCCCAACCTATCACATAGTTCAGCTGGGCAGAGCCCAGCACTCCACAGCCAAATGGCCTGAAAGTGACCTCCTTCTGGCCTCGAACTTTCAAAAATTTAGGGACTTTACAGTACCTTAGAGAGGATCAAGTCCAACCCACTTGTTGTAAAGCTAAAGCAACCAAGGAAATAAACGCCCAAGGCCAACCAAGAATCAGCAGCTGAGCCACGACCCTGCAGGGCTCCTCTGGGGGACCACACTTCTTTACAAACAAGGGCATGCAAAGCCATGTGCAACGTTACCCAACGCCACGCTTTTTTGGGCCTTAATGCTGTGATATGTAAGTGGGTTGCTACAGTTAGCTGACTAAGAGGAGCCACAGAAGTCACAGAGACGTGCTCCGACAAGGGCAGCTTGCAAAAGCCACCAGCTTGAGGCCAGGGGTTGATCATGTGTGCATGCTGGTCTGCTGCGCAGCTGAGACGGTGATACCAGGTGGCCACCCCTGGGAGAGGTTTCTCCACCCCCCGCCCCACAGAAGGCCAGGAACTTCCCGAGCCACGCCCCCACAGCACTCCCCTGAAGGCGTCCTCTGCCTCAGGGTCACATTCACAGCTCAAGCTCTTCTGGGCCATCTCTCACAGCTGTGGATCCCTGGGTTCAGACGGCTTTCAGACCTTTGACTTGTTTTCCCCAGTAAACATGCCTGATCGGCAGGCTTTTGGCTTCAAGGATTTTTGAAGCAATCAGTTGCCAGGAGAGAATGGTATCACTACGGCACGCGGGGCAAAGCCCCTCTTCAAGTGTGCCCTGGCCCCTGCAGAGCCCCTCCCCCACCCGGAGGTCACAAGCCCAATTCCTTGGTCCTGAGCAGGTCCCAGCAGGACTCAGACTGTCCTTTCAGGCCAGTGGTGGTGGACGTTATTCTGCCTGCACACTGGCCCTCACGCCAGGGCTGTGGCGCCCTCCTCCCGCCTCCCCTGCCTCCCACTACATGATCCACACTACGGGGCCGGGTCACTCACCACCCTGACAAGGAGCTTCCTTCCTGCTTGTCATCTCCTGTGGACCCCTCCACTGACAATGGCTGCTCATGTCCCCCAAGGCGCCATTGGTCCTGCCCTCGGAGGAGGAAGAGAAACGGGGAGAGGCCCATGCGCTGAGGGTTCAGGAAGGCCAATTCCTCTCTCTAGCATGGAGCAAAGGGCATAGAAGTATCCACGAATGGGCCTGAAACCCAAACTCAGCGGGACGGTCTAATTTAGGCTCCAACCCCGACAGGGCACACAACACATGTGGCAGATCTCCTAAAAGCAGAGAGCAATCCCACATCACAAGGCGACACATGAATACGAACACTGCCATCGGAAGGTTTCCAGAGCTCCAGAAGATAACCTGTGTGTGGGGGGCGGGGGGGCAGACAGAGAGGGAGGGAAAGGGGGATGAGGGGAGGTAGAGAGAGTATTTGTGGAATGTGGAGGTCCCACCGCTCCCGCTATGTCTGAAGCATGAGGGGGACGGGAGGAGAGCTTCCTGGGTGAAGAGTTGTGTCAAAAGCCAATTACCAGCTGTGTCACCTGAGTTACATTCTTAACCTCTCTTGGCTTCATTCATTCATTCGGGCATATGTTGCATTCCTACTATGTGCCTAACACTGTGCTGGGCAGTAGACATAAAGCCCGGCCATGAAGGAGGGGGGCAAGGAGGAGGAGGAAGGAGGTGAGGAAGAGGAGGACAGGAAGAGGAGGAAGAGGAAAGGAGAAGGGGAGGGGAGGAAGAGGAGGAAAGGAGGAGGAGGAGGGGAGGGGAGNGGGGGGGAGGAAAAGAAGGAAGAGGAGAGAGGAGAAGGGAAAGAAGGAGGTAAGGGGAGGAGGGGAGGGCAGGGAGGAAGAGGAGGAGGAGGGGAGGGGAGGGAGTAGAGGGGACGAAGGGGAGGCGAGGAGGCAGTAGCAGTGGTGGAGGAGGCTCGGCTCTGATGAGCTTGGTGGTGAGAGTGACTTAATCAAGCAGTCACGCTAATTAACAGATGAGCAAACCCGGCAATAAGCACCCCAAGGAAAGGAGTGTTTCCTTCAGAACATGAAACCAAGGAAGCAGCCCAGACCGGGGGGCTCAGGGCACAGCAGGCCGAGCACCTTCTCTATGCAGGCTGTTTCTGGATGAAAGAGTCAGTGATCTGGATTCCTCTCCTCCTGGACCCCTCTCCCCCACATCCAGTCCCTAATCAGAGCCGGTTAGCTCCACCTCAAACCACATCTCACGTCTGAGCCCCTCTGCACCTCCCCCAACAGGGCCTGGTCCAAGGACTGCCATCTTTGCCTGGACTGGTGCAGTAGCATCTCAGTCAGTCTCCTGCTTCTGCCCTTTACAAGGGCAGGAGTTGGGGGGAACCTTTAAAGCATGCGAGGTAACTCCTCTGCTTAAAATCCTCTGACAGCTTCCCATCCCACTCAGAATAAAATCCCAAACTGTACCTCTGACCCACAGGACCCTCTCCTGTCATACTCTCCTTATGTCCTTTCACCCCCCTCCCATTACCCCCACTGCTGCCCTTCCCACTGCCTTCTTTGTGAGGCCTTTGCTCTTACAAAGCACTGTGCCTGGAATGTCTTACCCAGAGCATTCCCCCATTCCACAGAGGTCCATTCTCAAGGCCTCCCACAGGCCTTTTCATGCCCATTGGAGCTAAAATATATCCCTCCTGACCCCCGACTCCTAAACTTCTCACCTGATTTACCCATTCTTCGTCCATTTACTTTACACGCTGAGTGTCTGTGGTGTTCGGGCTGCTCCAGCTACTGGGAATATCGCACTGAGCTGAGCAAAGCCCCTCTTCTCCTGCAGCCGATACGCTAGGACCATGGAGAAACGACAGCACTTCTGTGTGTCAGCTGCCCCGCCCACCAAAGAGCAGAATCTGCCCCCAAGGCCCATGCCCCCAGTTGTAGAACTGGCCGTGCCTCCCTGGGAAGGGACAGCCGAAGGGGAAGGGCGGGGGACAGGCAGGGTGGGCAGTCAAGCCACAAGGTTTCTGAAACACAAGAAGGACAGAGGGCTGCAGCTCAGAGTGAGGGCAGAGGGCTGTAGGAGGCTGCAGAGGGGGCCCGGGAGGGACCCAGCGTCTCTCGTGAAGAGCCATCGCTAGGTCTGAGCTGGGCAGTGGCAGATGGGGTTTGATGTGGGAAGACTCTGCCTGGCCCCGGGATGATGTGGGGACACCTGTGCTTGGAAAGGAGGTGCCGGTGGTTTCGATGAAGGTGGTGGGCGAGGAGGGAAGCCAGGGGCTGGGTTTTTGCTCCTGTGAAGTGGGGGTAACAATGCTACCCACCTGGGGGGCTGTGGTATGGGGTGAGGTGGCACCGAGACGCTGGTGTGCAGTCACAGCTGCGGCTGATGTTACAACGAAGGGGAGGGTGGTTCTGGCAGGGAGGAGCACCCCGGCTTCTCTGAGCCAGCCCCGGTGCTGAAACTGGGGAGCCTCTGCGCCTGCTCGGGGGGGGGGGGTGAGCTCTGAGCGCTTCTGAAAATGGCAAATCAGCACAAGAGATAATTCGATAATCAAAATAAATAATCCTCAGGATTACAATTGAAATGCTCGCCACTTAGAGACTCTATCATTACAATAGCTCGCAGCCTATCCCCCGTCCATCCAACTCCCTTTTAGCTGCCAGTTTATGGAGCCAGAGCTGTTAATGGGGTGACAGCCAAGGCCACATGTCCATAAAGCGCCTTGTTATCAGACTTGAGCCAGATGACAGGGCCTGAGGCCTGGGGACTCCCCACCAACACAGTGGCTTCGAGCCTTTGATTTCTCAGTTTAACAAATTAAATTTAAATGCAGAAATTCACATTCAGCTCATTCGTAGAAGTTGATTTTTAAAAAGTAGAAGAGGAAACCTAAATGATCTCATTATAAATGTATTCCTCATGTCCTAGTCTTTCCATTTACAAAGTCTCTCAATTCATCTTCTTTCTTTCCATTCCCAGGGACACTAACCTGGTCTAATCAACCACTCCATAAATTTTGAGTGAATACGCACTAGAGGCAAAGCAGTGGGCCCGGTGCTGTGGGGGAACAGAGAATAAATGTGCTTCCTGCCCTTGACTCGAAAATACAGAAAAAGCTGCAAATGTAGGCTCTACCCTCACAAGATAAAACCTCACTGAGAAGAGGTGACGGGACCCCCTGTGTACCTCTCCTCCTTCCATTCACACGTTTCCCCTGCAGGGTGGGCACACAGCCCTGAATGTGTCAGTGAGGGTGGGGTGTTGATGGGGATACTGTCCAACGGGGAGATGGTGAGGTGGCATCCTCACTGTGAATGACTATGACCACGGCCACGGCCAACACTGGCTTTCACCCTCCCTCAGGACACATCCTCAGGAGGATGGCCTTCCCCTCCCCTGTCCCCTGCCCCCTGCCTCCCCTTGCCCATCCCACTGTACCCCAGCTCCAACCACTCTGGATCTACTCACAAATCCCTGATTTCTGCCTCACCCATCCATCTTTTCACACTGAGCAAGGTAGGTTCAGACAAAGTGCTGAAAGATTTTTCGGGGAGCTGGCCATTGTTGCAGGGTGATAAAGCAGGGAAGGGTCCAGGGAGGAGAGGAGAGGGAGGGGGCTGCAGGCCTGCTGGCAGCATAAACATGATTTTAAGGAATGGGCCACACTCTGTGGCTGGCACCAGAAGGCCTGGCTGGCCAAAGCAGGGTTTGCTCCCATGACATTCACAGAGGCCTGCCTCGTGCAGGTACCATGCTGGGCGCTGCAGAAGAGAGGCAGGCACCAGGCAGAGAGACGTTTGGAAAGGTACAGGAAACCCAGAAGGGGGTCATACTGTCCATACTGTTCTGGAACTTGCCATGTAAATACCGGACAGGCATTTGGACTGTTTGGGCATTTTTACTATGATAAACAATACTTCAATGAAAAGCCTTGTTTGTATCTCTTTGCTCACTTGTCACATTACAGTATTTTTCTAAGGGTAAATTCCTGGAATAGGACATTAGGGTCAAGGAGATGCTTTTTCTTTCTTTCTTTATTTCTTTTTTAGAACTTTTTTATTTACGTTGCTGAACTGCTCACCGAAAAAGCTATACCAATTTATATACAGATAAGGAAGTGAATGAGGTTAAGCAGTTTCCGCTATGTTTATCATTTACATTTTTTTGTGAATTATCCATACATATTCTTAAACTTGTCTTTCTATTGAGTCAATATTTTTGTCTTTTGTTCTGTATTAATCTTTTGTCTAACAAATACCTTGCAAATATTTTTCCATCTTTGTGGTCTTTAAAATTTAAGATGGTTTGTTTTGACCCAAATTTTAGATTTCTATAGCAGCATCTACCACCTCCTTCAGAGACCAACTCATGACTTAACTTCTCCAAGAGCCTCTTCTTGACTTAATGAATGTGCCCAAAACTGTCCTCTGTGTGTTCTCGCAACATTTTATATATAATTCATGTTGCTTGATTATATGTTGCCTTTAGAATTTTCTAGATAATTACAAGTGGCAATTGCTTGTTGGTTTAATGTAGATACACCTTGCCTTCCTAATTAGATTAAAAGCTTTTTAAGGCCAAAGATTAGAATTCCTCCCTATTTATGACCCACAGACCCCAGTCCCCTGAATAGTGACATGCATCCAGAGAGAGAATAGTACACGGACAAAATTACCCAGGTAATTTTCCTAATTCAAAGTCAAGCATTAAAACAAGATGGGAAAACTGAATGAACAATGATTACAGAAACTCTGAAAGTAATTTCTGAGACTCTCATAAATCTTCATCTCCTATCCCCTCCCCCCACATAATGGCCAGAAAAGATATTTCCTCTTCCCCCGTTCACTTCCCCATCTCAGTCCATGGCATACCCACTGTTTCTCCATTCAGAAACCTAGGGCAGCCTCGATGTCTCCTGTTCTTTCACTCCCGCTGACATCCCATCTCAGGAGAGACCCACCTCCTAGATGCCCACTCCATCTGTGTTCCCTGCCAGCACCCAAGTCAGGTTGGCGTCATCTCTCCTAGCTCTAGCCACCCCCGCCACAGCTTGCCCAGCCCCTTCTCCTTTGGGCCTCAGGCCTTTCTCATCGATTATCCGAGGTGGGTTCCCCACCCTCATTCAAACATTTTTCTCCATCTCAACACCCAATGAGCTTCCGTCCTCACAGTCTGGCATTGTGTTGGCTTACTTGCTCACTAGACTGTAAGCTCCAGACCCAATTTTAGACAGACCCACTTTCTTTCTTCCTCTTTTAATTAATGAAGTATAGGTGGCATGCAATGTTATATTAGTTTCAGGTGTGCAACATAGTGATTGGACAGTTCTCTATGTTCCACAGTGCTCACCACGATCTGTGCAGTCACCATCCGGCACCACACAATGTTAGCATGGTATTACTTGACCATGTTCCCTAGGCTGTACTTTTCATCCCTGTGACTTATTTCTTTTATAAGACACATACACTTTATTTACAGGCATAGTTCCCGCACACAGAATGTTCCACGCATGTTCTTTGAATGAATGTGGAAAGGGCACCAGTGCATCCAAGCTTTGTGACTTACCAGCCTGGGAAGTGTAAGCAAGCAATCTAGCCTCCTTGAGCCAGAGATTCAGTCCCTACACAAACAGAAACAGAGACATCGCAAGGATATTGTAAGGACTGAAGAAAAACTGTCTGGGACAGTGCTTGGAAATACACACTGCTTTAACAACGCAAAGCGTTCTTGTATGCCTGGTGGAGTCTGGCTTAGCTAGGCAGGGCTCTGGGTGCTAGTCTCACCAAATTCAGCCCCCTCCATAAGAATAACCACCGCTCCCCATTTTAAAGTCCAGACGGCAGCAGCACTAGAATGCCTTCACAGGATTGACCCTGAAAACACTATTAAAATTTACAAAGTCTAAGAAACGAGAATACGACTATAACGTTTTTTTTAACCATTCAATGAGAGCAATTGAAAGGGGGGGAGTGTTTAAAAAAAAAAAACTTGCCCGTTTTTTTCTTGCAAATTTCAAAACCAACACTTCCTGTCGGGGGATTTTCCTTGATGCAGCTTTATGCTGTGACCACTTTTACAAAGAAAGCAGTTACACTTGAACGTGTTTCGTGTGTCAGGTTAATGTTACAATGTAAGTCTCCAGCAATGTTTTCATTTTCTAAAAATTTCGACTCTAAATATTCCTCCTTGAGAAGAGCAAGAATACAAGTAAAAGGAGCAATCTGAGATTCCCTCTAAATTTGCAGAAAGCTTTGGTAATCAGATGAAGCAGGCTGTGTGGGTAAACATCTCGACCATTCGAGACAGACTCCTGCGGACAGCAAGTCCATTCCCTTGTACCAACCAGCACAGAGCTACCATGGAACACGGATGCAGGCTATCTTGTAAACCCGTAAGAAATGAGTAGCCATTCTTCTCACGCTCACAAAACGGACATCCTCAGTGTATGGGAGTGAAACAGGTGACGTGGTTGCTGCTGAGGCCCCAGCCCCACGCAGGAACCTCCCCCCAACGCTCAGAAAGCCAACTCCCAAGCCGGGGACGGGCCGCCCTGAGCCGGCAGATAAGCCCGTCCATGCACACGTGTGGGCTATTTTTAAAGTACAACCCAGGGGCGCCTGGGTGGTGCAGTTGTTAAGCGTCTGCCTTCGGCTCAGGGCGTGATCCTGGCGTTATGGGATCGAGCCCCACATCAGGCTCCTCTGCTATGAGCCTGCTTCTTCCTCTCCCACTCCTGCTTGTGTTCCCTCTCTCGCTGGCTGTCTCTATCTCTTCAAAAAAATAAAAATAAAATCTTTAAAAAAATAATAAAATAAAGCACAACCCAGGTAACGAGAGAACCCCAGGTCCAGTGAGCCCTGAGGACAGCCGTGCTCTGCCTCCAGGCAGCCAACTGCTGCACCACGACAAAACAGAAGTGACACGTGATGGTCCTGGGACCCTGGCAGAAGGCAGGCCAGGGAAAATGGGGCTACCCGGGATTTGAAATGAAAGCTCTGAAGTCCCCCTAAAAAGGGTAGGCTATTCTGAGATCTTGAGTTTCAGAGAAAATTTTCTGGCTTTGTCTACAGGATGACAATACCTATGAAATAAACACATGGTTCCACACCGTCTCCTAGAACCAACACAAAGTCAGGGGTTTTTTGGACAACAGGGGAAGTGGATTTCAGAGGCAAATGTCCTGAAATCCTTGACTTCAAGTCAAGGAGGAGACTGGCCCCATGGGCTCTCAGGTAGGAGATTCCCAGGCCTTGAAGTCCAATCCCACTAAAGCAGAGGTCAGTGAACACTGTCTCCAAAGGAAACCCCCGCTCCTCTCCCCAGAAAGTAAGACGCAAGTCAGCTGCAAATGCCAGTCAGGGTCTGACCGGAAAGAAGGAATGGGGTGCTAAGGGCCCCCAGAAGTGGGAGGGGGAGGCAAGGTGAGGCTAGTCGCCTTCCCTCTGGGAAGGGGTGGTGCCAATTCTCGGATCCCATGTGGATGGCAAATGGAGAATCTACTCTTAGGAGTCTGTATCCACCAGGAAGCAGAGGGGATGGTCCTCCAGCTCGTGGCCCCCACCCAGGACCTCTGGTAGCTGGGTGAGACCCAGGGAATCTCACTGACAAAGGAAATGGCTTCCGCGAGCTGGTAAAGCACAGGCACAGCCTGGATCTGCTCTCAAGACCTGCGAGAGCCTCTGAGCCACAGCGGGGTGGGGAAAACAGCTCCTGTGCACCTGCCTCGGTGGGAGAGGGCCCAGGGAAAGAGAAAAGGCCTGGGCCGGGAGTCCCAAGCCTGCTAGCCTGGGTTCCACCATCTTCCTTCAGCTCCTGCCTGGCTCCCAGACCCCATCCAATAGTATTAATATAATAAACAACTATAATCATACTGATAAAAGCTCTGACTCCCAATCACGCACCAGACACTAAGCTTCTAGAAAGAAGTAGGCTTAGAGGTTAAACACTCTCGATTGGGGTGTATTCCCAGCTCTACCATTTACAGACTGTGTGGCCTTAGGCAAGTCCGTGTCTGTACACCGGGGATGCTAATCATTTCCGCCTCACAGCGTTGTGAGGATTAAACGGCATGATGTTCAGCAAAGGCACGCAGTAAAGGTTCAATAACTACAAGTGGATGTTACTTTCACTTTTTCCCCCCCACTTTGGATTTTCTTTAACCCTCACAGGTTTGCAAAGAAATTTAGGTCCAATGTCACAAGAAAGGCTAACAAAGGATGGAAGACAGAAGACCAGGTCTGTGGGACTCCAAACCCCACTCACACTGTCCCAGGTGGTCCCAGCACAAGGGACCAGCTGACCCAGATCAGTTGCCATTTCCTGTCAACCTCCCGCCTAATCATGTTGCCCTCCTGCCTGAAACCCTTCTGAGCTCAGCCCCATCACCTCCAGGCTCTCCAGCCTCGCTCTCCAGCAAGGCAGTGGGGCCAGGGGGCAAAGGGGTGTTTCGGCGTCCCCCATCAGAGGGAGCAGCCAAGACAGGAGTTTGCAAGGAGGAAAGAGCTTGAGGTTTGGTCTCATAATGACCCAAGTTCAAATTGTGCTTTTTTTACTTACTACCTACAAGCCTTTCTGGAAGTTCCTCAACCTCTATGCCTTCACTTGCAAAATGATGCTAACATCAATTTAACTCAGCTGAGGAATGCGGTAAATAGCAGCCAAGGTTATGACGACCTTCCAGCCCCATCCTCTGCCATTGGCTCATGGTCACCTCACCCTGACACACAGGACAACTTCCCAGCACACCACATTTCCCCTGTTTTCTCCCATTTATATATCCTGTCCCTTGAGTCTCACCCATCCTTCCCAACCCTGTACTACCCTCTAGGGGTTAAATCTTATTTCCTTTCAAGATTCCCCTCTAGCATGACCTCCTCTAGGATGAGTTTCCCTCCAGCTCCCTCTGAGTTCCAGAGCGTCCATCGCACACTGCTATCCAAAGACTGACTGTATGACCCTATTCCAGAGGCATTTTTGTTCCTATCTCCTCCAATGGACCGTGTTCTTTGAAAGCGCAGTGGGCATCTTCCATCTCCGGACTCCAGTTCCCAGCACTTTGTAGGCACTCTCTATGTGCTTGCTAGAGGAAGAATGGAAACTTATGTAAGTGACTCACTTGGAAGATCTCACTTGGAGAATTGAAACGCACAGGAGCGACAACCAAAACTGCAGGATTTCAGAGCTGGAAGGAACATGCACATTCACCTTGTCTGTTACCTTCATTTGATGTGATAATATGTCAATCACAGTTTGTTGGCTGCCCAAGATAACGCAGGTAAGAGATGCTTGGCCTGGCGAGTTTAACCAGGACACAGAATACTCAAGTAACAGCTGTATCCTCATGTGGCCATGGGGGGTATGAGCTTAGTGACATCATTGGATAGAGAGATGTAATGATTCTCTTACACAGGAGAGCTGTGTTTGCTTCCAGTATCACCAAGAACATACTGGGAGGCAGTCACACAGGCTCAGCGCCACTCACGTAACTGACGGAACCCAGTAATCAATACCACTGACTGGAATACAAATAGGGTCCCCTCATTTCCTAAGTAGCGAAATGGAAACAAAATCAGAAACAGGGGAGAGATACAGGTGTGGATTTTAAATTATAATTTTTTTTAAAAGGTTTCGCTTTTGAATATTCAGTCGCTGGAAGCTCTGCTCACAGACCCAGAGACACAAAATCAATGTGGGAAAAGCGTGCTTTTCAGTTCAAGACGGGCAGGGAGAGCCAGAAACGCAATACAAAAACAAAAACAAAAACCTAACCACATAAACGAATGAGAAAAATTTATAAAGAAATAACACTTGCGCCAAGGCTCAGAAAGGAAAATTCTAAATAAAAAGGGAAGATACCGGCAGAACAAGGGAAGTGATATTCCAAACTTTCCGGCTTCTCTACTTCCTCATGAAAATCCTTTGACAAAAGAAACCGCCTCCCTGGGGTGGGTTTGGAGAGGTTACGTGAAGCCCGCATAGGAAGTAGATCCCTAAGCAGGTCATGCTGCAGTACTCTGGCCCCGAGGGTCTGCCGCGCCCCAACCCCCCCCCAGCACCATGAAACAAGTTCATCATCAGTCAGGCGTGAGGGCCCCAAGTTCATTGCTAGGTCCGAGAGTCTATGATTCCAACACCTACCTTACTTTAAAATGAACCAAACCCTCCCATTCTATCAGCTTCACTATCCCTAATCTTCGCGTCATGGGAAATCTTCAAAGGGAGAGTTTCTGGCTGCAGTTAAGTTCAATTGTGCCTGTACCCCCAAAGTCCTTGGATGTCGCTGGATTTTTCATTACACAGATTGTAGCAGATTACAAATAGAAATAAATAAAGAGAACACTGAGTCATGCATCTTAAAATCCTCCAAAATGAAGGAGGCTGGCCTCCTGGTGGAGCAAGTGTGTCACAAACACACAACACGGAGGCAGAACGGGACACGCAAGGCTTTACCCACGGTCTCACCTCCTGACCCACCCTTCTTCTGTGTCATTCTGGCAGGAGCGTTAATAATCACCCCACAGCAGAAGGAATGCTAGGAATTAGCTGGCAATGATCACAAAACAGTTTAGAGTTTGTGCTACAGCGTTCCACCAAGGTCCAGCATCGTTATTATTACAACTAATGAACTTCCATTCTCTTTGGCATTTTCCCACCGATTTTGTATAAAAGAAAGCAAGTTGCCACATCATAAGAAAAAAAGAAGTTTGCAGAGCCCATTTCATCTGATTTGAGGAGTACTTCTCCTATGAAGAGAATGCACTACAAATACTGCCCTGCCCGCAGTTCCCAGCCGGACACCATGTATTAGAACCAGTGCTTCATTAAGCGAGACGCCCCCTGCAAAAAACAAGGCTCACACTGAAATGCTTGCATTGCGTCAGCAGGTGGAAAATCAGTATTTCTAAGACTGAGTTGATTGGAGAAGGGCTGAGATGGCGGGGTTTGCCTTGCTTCCATGCAACAACACACTGGCTCTCAGGACAGCTGGGTGGGCCCCACAAGACTGTCACACTGGAAATGCTGCCTGGAGAGCAGACGATGATTGCACACGCAATCAGCGTGCTTATGGCAGCCGGCTGCAGCCGTTCACGCCCCCCCGTCTCATCTCGTCTGGCTGCGCCGTGAGGATGCTTAGATGTCATCAGATCCAGCCTTGAGGATGGAGCAACTGTTCACAGTGAGAGAACAATTCAGGCCAATTAAGCTGGGCTGCTGAAGAGCGTGTTGATTAGCTTGAGTGTAAGGTAGATTATTTTAAGGGAGAAACAGCAAGTGGCATACAGACGTTAGAACGTTCTCCATTTGTGAGATGTCCTCACTCTAGTTCAGGATTTCGAACCGGACGTTTCCAATTGGCTACTATCAGAGGCCAAGTTTATATATGGTGCCACAATTTCCCAGAAAACCTCCACTAACTCCCAGGACGTGAAGATCATGAGATCACTTTTCTGTGAGTCTTCTCTATGTGAAGCAGCATCAGTGGGCACGTCACGTGGCAGGAGCTGGCCAGGTTATGGAAACGTCTGCCTTCTTAATTCATTGCGATTCATTCTCCCAACTCAGATCTACTCTGCCCGCACATACACGGATGCCTGATCCCAGGACGCTGGTGATAAGACAGTGCCCTTCCCGGCCAGCAGCCTCGGCATAAAGCAAGCTTCATCACAGTCTGTGGTACAGACGTGAGCATTACCAAAGATAGGGCATCACCCCCCTTTAGGAGGATGCTTCATGGCCAACTCATTTATACATGTAGTCACAGAATATTTACTGAGCCCCTGTCATACGCCTGACACTGTCCTTGGGACTGGCATTGAAACAATGAATGAGACAAATAAGGTCCTCGGCCTCACAGGGTCCCAACAAATGAGCTAGTGGACTAGTTCAATGATAATGATGGAAATGATTGGGAATAACCAACCTGTGCAGGGGGAATTTAAAAAGGCAGGAGAATGCCATGACGGTCAGCCCTAACTTGCACAAGCCACATAAACCTTATGCCAAACTTAGGCACATGATTCTTTTCGCCACTCTTATTTCAAAACAATGAGACTAATTAAAAGCAATTTGAATAGCACACTTGAAATAATGCTGTGTGGAGAGACACGTCCACGTGACCAAGAGCTTCAAGGACGCGCAGACATGTACAGTACCCTAAGGAACTGTGGCACCAAGGTCAAGGGCAGAGAACCGCAGCAGGGCAGGAACGCATGCCATGATCGAGCGTTAAGAAGGGGTGATGGTTCTGCTGGAACTTGAGGTCAGGAGACCAAACAAGTCCCAAAGTCCCCCTGCCTGTCCTGGAGAGACAGTAACCTGTCATTACCCCCAACAAGCCACAATCAATCTTCCAAATGCATTTCACTTGGTTCAAAAGGAGCAGAAAGGGTTCACCCACAAGCTATCAAGAGCCACAGACGGCTCCAGTGGGGAGAGAAAACGCTCTGGAGGTCCTCCAGCCCCATGGCTTTCAACGAGGGCAACGCTCCGAACGCATATATACAACCTGGCCTCCCCTTGCCCTCAGAGCAGCGGGTCACAGACAGGGACCCCACCAGTGAGGGCCGCCCGGCAGGACGGGACAAGAAGGGACCCAGAGATGACACCCAAGAGAGGGCAAAGCCTGCTGGGCTGTGAAGGGACCATATCTTATTCATATTTAGATCCCCCCACACAACCTGGACCATGATTGTGAATGAAAACAAATGAACAACTAAACGAACAGGAGAGGAGTAAAGGGAATGAACACTGTTTCTTCCTTGACAAGGCGGCTCAGAGTTTTAAGTGAAGCATAAGGTATTGTGGGGATGAGCGGTCACGGTTAACAGAATCTAAGACACACTTCAGGAACAAATGTGCTCACGCAGGAAACAAATGCAATAACTCAACTAGCCCCGCCTGACTTGTGCTAGAGGCTGCCACGGTAGGGGAAGAAGTAGGACAGGTGAGCTGTCCCAGAGCCCAGCGGCCTTGAGGGGAAAGAGCTGGTTCTTAGCCAAGGCCCCTCACTCAGCCAGAGTGGGAGACCTGCCGTTGGATGCCAGCTGAGAGGGCAGGTACAGGGGGCAGAAGGTACAGAGGCCAGGTATGGAGGGGAAACTACAACACCCTGAGCTGCCCCGAGAGAGAAGCCACTGAGGCTGACACCTGCTGGGGACACCCCAAGTCATTCTGATCCCTGGCATGCATCCTTTCTCCCCACCTGTCTGAGTGTGGCTACCAACCCCAGCCCAGTTCATCCCACACCCTGTGGACTTAGGGTCCTGCTTGCCGGTCCCCGTAGGCTCTGGTGCTTTTACCTTGGATTATAAACTAGCAGCAACTCCCTCAAGATCCCCCAGACTAGACACCTGCCACTAGGGATGCTGCAGTCCTGCCCCACTCTTGAATCAAGGTTATCTCTTCTCAGGATCACGCTATGCCCCTCTAGATGTTGATGATCTCATAAGAGAGACAGCCAGACAGACAGACATAGAGGAGACAGATACAGATGATGATAGATGGATTGATGATAATAATTCCAAGCATCGGGTACTCTCAATGCTTTAAGAATGGTGCAAAAAAAAAGGTAATAAAGGAGTATATCAAGGACGAGTCAAGTTCACTGACTCCCAACTGGAGCGAGCAGTGAGGACTTCCTGGAAGAAGTGACATTTATGTTAGGTATCATTACTAAAGGTAAATTTCTGCAGGTAGAGGTAGTAGGGTGTGGAAGCGGGAACAGGAAAAGGAAAGTAATAGAAGAAATGATTTTAGTTAGGTGTAGGAACAGCATAAGCGAAGGTGGGAAGGTGCGAGTGTTCACAGTGCAGAGACAGGAACAGCCATGGGGTGTGTGGAAGTGGAGTGCGGGCGAGAAGGTCAGGAGGCATGCCAGGCCCTGTCCCAACCAGCACTTCACTGGAACGGATTACCCCACACGTGGGAACAATTCACTTGTAGCTACTCAACCTCCCTCTAGCTGACTGTCCGTTCTCTGCAGACTTTCCAAAAAAAGGGAGGAAAAATAAGATAAAAGCACTATCTTAAGAGACACAAGCTGCTCATCTCCAGAAAGTATTGCCTCACATTTCCAAAAACACAATAAAAATATCGACTCTCTCTCCATGGTTCACATAGCAAGACTAGGTGGGAGTGCCGAAACCTGTGTACACACAGAATTTCAGAGGGGGAGTCTGTGGATGAGATGGGTGAGCTCAGGTCGAGACAGAAAACAACGCCGTAGGTGGAACACTCCCTTGCCAGAGTTCTTCGCCAGCCTGTTTCAACTTCCATAGACCAATTTCGGGATCCTCTCTCTCTTAAAACAACATAACCGATAAAAATGAACAATGCAAAACAAATCTGTTAGAACCCCTAGAAAATTTTTCTTTTCAAGACTGAGAAAAAGAGCTATGTGATATTTACCCATTTCTTCTTGTAATACGAAAATTGTCTCTTTTATCTCATAAAAGCAATGGGGAAGCCTGTTCAAACATGAAACTCCTGCATCGGAGCATCTAATGCAGAATCAGAAGAACCAAGGGAGCCATTTGCATTCGGGGGGGTGCTGGTGTGCCCCATGACAGTACCACTACCCGCAGAGAGGGCTTAAAACCGTCTTCCTTAGAGGGCGCCGCTGAACCAAACGGGGTGAACCTTGGGGAACAGAGGGATGGTGGCCACAAACCTGTCAGTCCTCATGGTAGCAACAAGCCACAAGCAGATTCACCATCAGAGAAAAATCTAAAATCATCCAAAGACCAACCCAAAGCCTCTCAGCTGTCCAGCAGCACCGTGGGCACAGAATCTGAGAAAGTGTCAGGGATAAAATGTTCCGCTTCCTCGGGACCTCTCCCAATGCCCAACCCAGGTACACCACGGAACTCCAGAGCCTGTCACTTTTAAAATAGTTCATTTGCTCTTAACAGCAGCCTGTGACAGAGGCAGAGAAGGAGTCATCAGAATGAACCCCATTTTACTGAGGCACAAGCTATGAAAGGCTTCCTCTGGACCCCAAAGCAAGAGCCTCTGAGAGCTGGGAGCCCAGGCTCCTCCCCTGGCTTTTGCACCACACCTTGCTCCGTCTCTGCTGTCAAGTAGAAGGCCACACTGTTTGGACCCTGGGAGAGGGTGCTCACCGTGCAGCCCCAGGCATCAAGGCAGGGCTCAGCGGCCTTCTCACTGCCACTTCTTGCCGCTTCTGGCCCCCAGGAGCCAGGCTGCACCTGCCCGGGGTGGGGGGGGTCCGCAGCTGTCAGCAAACCAAACTCCCTTGCCCCCTCAAGAATACTGGCTGCTTCTCCTTTCTCCTCCTCCTGTGAGCGCAGTCTCACGTGATAAGGGCCTGTCTACTCTGACTCATGAGGTGCAAAGCTCTGTGTATCAGATTCATGTCAAAATCACAAAAATTACTCCACAGCCTCACCACCGCTGAGCTTCCAGCGCACCTCTGGGCTGGGAGGGGGACCTTGAGGTGCCCAACGAGGTAAGCCCGGTGCAATCCTACTTAACACATATTTGGGACTGAGTGAATTCTCTCCTTGACATATTTGCCCTCATAACGAGGTGCTCAGGTTCAAAGGTAAACATCTCCTTGCCACTTCTGTTCACACCTTCCAAAACAAAAACCAACCTCCTATGAGCTCAGAAGCCTTAGGCAAAAGCAGTGCCTAAAAATCTCTTTAAACTCTGAGAGATCCTTCCCTGAAAGAACAAGAGAGAAGCAAATTCCTTACGCTGGAGTGTGGCAGGAGGGCACGTCCACACCCTGAGAGAGGCTCCCAGGGCTGCCTGAGATGAAGAACCCCTCCCTTCCCCCAGTGGGGGTGAGTGTGAGGAACCAAGCTCCCAAAGGCTGGTGACATCCAACTAAAAATGTGAATAAAGTAAGAAAAAAAAAATCTTGAGGTACATGGAGTAATAGCAAATTTCTTTCACTGCACTTATGATGTATCAGTCACAGTTCAAAGAGTTTTACAGATCTGTACTTATTTATATTTTTTAAGATTTATTTATGTATTTGAGAGAGCGAGCACAAGCTCTCAAGGAGGGGCAGAGGGCGAGAGAGTCTTAAGCAGACTCCGTGCTGAGCGCAGAGCCCAATGCAGAGCTCGATCTCATGACCCTGAGATCACAACCTACGCAGAAACCAGGAGTCAGATGCTTAACCGACTGTGCCACCCAGGTGCCCCTGTATTCATTTAATCCTCAAAACACCCCTCTGGGGTAGGTGCTATATCCCCATTTCCCATAAGAGGAAACTAGGGCACAGATAGGTTTGGCAATTTGCCCAAGATCACACAGCTAATTAGTGGCTGAGCCAGATCCTGAACCCAGGAAGTTTGCTCCAAGGTCCACGTTCTTAATCCCAACACCGTGCTGCCTTTCTGACAAAGGGATTATAGAGGAATTACCAAAGAAGAGATCTCCAACTCAGTCCTGACAGTTGGCTGGCATTGGCTGACACTGTATCTCCCCACAGACCATCTCCTGGTGCCACTGGGTTGGAAGGGTCATGGATCGGACTCACTTATTAGATCCTTCAGAATCCATTGTTTTATATATATAGTATATAGTATATATAATATACACATATATATGTATATGTATATATTTTATTTCAACTGCTAAAACTGATTTTTTAAAAGGTTTATTACAGAGAGAGAGAAGACACACATGGGGAGAGGGGCAGAGGGACAGGAAGAGAACGTCTCAATCAGACTCTGCAGTGAGTGTGGAGCTGGACACAGGGCTCAATCTCATGACCCCAAGATCACGACCTGAGTCGAAACCAAGAGTCGTCCGCTGAACTGACTGTGCCACCCAGGCGCCCCGCCAAAACTGATCTTAAATGAAATGGTATTGAAATGATCTTCCACCTAAATTTTTCCTGCGGGCGTCTCTGAAATTATTAAAATAACGAACATTTGCTGAGCATGTACCAAGCCACAGGCACTATTCTGAGGGTCGGGGATACAAAGATAAACTTTCCGGTGGTTCTGATACTCAGGAGAGTGACTAACAGCAGACTCCGGTAACTAGGAACATCGCTATAACCGGACTGCTGGTGTCCGGGGGGAACGTCTCCAGACACAGCGGAGGGACCTCTCTGGCCGTGTCGTTTGTGGGGAAAGCCGGGAAACACCAGCCCGATCAATGTGCATACCCCTGACTTCATCGAAGGTCGCTTTCAGCAAAATGATTCAGAAGTGAGGAGAATGAAATGTGAAAACGGGAGACTCAAACCCGAATCTACAATGACCTTCTCCTTTAAAAACAACAACAACAACAACAACATAAAATTAGTCTCGTGGTGAAGTCCGGGGGAAGGAAAGAGTGCAAGATTGTGAGGCGTGAGGCACGCCCCAGTCCTTCGATTTCCTGGCCTATTTACAAGTGTTCACTGTATCCCTCTGTTTCCTAACTTACAGTTGCGCTATCAAATAGCACATAAAACACAAAGCTCTGTCACTGCCAGACTCTCCTTATGCGTGATCGCTTCCAAGTAGATGTTACTGAAAACTTCCAGTAGCCAACTCTGAACACACACGTAATGCAAAGTTCTCCAGCGCCGTGCTCCTCAATCGGGACCGTCTCATTCCAGCCAGGATGTGGCACTGAACTGTTCTAATTACCTAGTAGCTCTGTGTTAAAGTCAAATTGAGTTAAATAGACAGATATATTAACTGAACAGCAAAGGGCATTTAATTAAAGCCTACCCTGATTAAAAAAAAAAAACAAAACCCAGCACCAAAACACAGCAGGAAATTGCTAATTATCTTGCATACGTCTACAGAAAGTGAACCTCGTTCGTAAGACAGTATGATAAAGGTCCTAACATATTCATAACAGTGGAAAAAGCCTTTCTTACTTTTTTGTTCTAGCAACATAAATAAATGACAAAAATCGTAGAGACAAAAGACAGTGTTACGACTTCTACGTGTAAAGAAACATGACGGCTGTGTGACCCAGGGCAGTGCCGTGTGGTCCCACACAGGCCTGAGAGTGAGAAAAATGTCAAGTAATTATTTAGAATGTTACCTTCTTTGTAATCAATCTTTGCCAATGTAGGCCTTATAATAAGGACCATGTAGCCAAATCAATTTTTCTTATGATAAGGATACATTTAAAAGAAAAAGACATGTATGTATCGAAAAAAATACAAGAGACTTCCCCAGTATCAGCCAAGGAAAACAAAACACAAATGGTTTGGGGGCGTTTCTGCATTTATGGACTCATGGGAATATAATCAAAACTGAGTACCTCTTAAAATGAGCCATAGCTTTTCAAAAGCACCGATTATCTTGTTATCTTTATTCTTCAAAGCACAGTGCCCCCAAGATTCTAATTTTATTTAGAAAAGCGACCCGCAGCGTGACATGGCTCAGCACAGCGCCTCCAAGCAGTGCCATCAGGTACAAACGGGGCCGGGCTTGGTCTGCACCTGGTCCAGGAAGTGCTGGAAAATGTGAAAAGTGCCTAAGAGCAAAGCCGCCCTTTACGTGCACCTGTTAAGAACCAGGTAAGCCCTCTCCAAGCAGAGCCTTCAGCATTTCCCCGTAATAAGTCTGTGCAACAGGCTCCTGCCAGAACGTGTGGCTACGATTGCCTTTCCTAGAAAAGGACCGGGAATGACAAAAGGAGAAAATCACCTCTAGATTGATTTTTTTTTCTTAATTCACATGGTAAATGTGGATTCAGGCATTAAAACTGTGTTTTCTATCCCCGGAAGCAAGCCTCCACCCCACTTGTTTGATGAGCCAAGCAGCAAAGTCTGAAGTCAATGCAGGAATCACAGCTCTTGGTCCTGGAAAGACAGGCATCCACTTAATAAACATTGGCCTCTCTGTATGAGGCCCCATTGGCCCCCTCTCCATGCTCTACACACGTCCAGCTGAAGTTACGTGGATTTCAAGGCCTGTATTAACTTCCCCCCCACCTCCTCCCAGGCTGACGGGGACACACACTTCTGTCCCACCTCCTCAAGCCCCACTGTCCCTCCACCCCGGCTGCAGATGGCGGCTGTCCTGACCAGAGGCTCCCTTTGCTGATGGCAGAGTGCTCTCCCCCTGCCCAGATGGAGACCATCCCCACCTGCAGGAATGCCACGTGCGTGCTCCAAGGAGAAACATAACAAGACCATCCTGAGTGCTTTATCTACAGCATTTAATTTGGCTCTTACGCCAAGCCATGAAGTAGACACCACCCTAAAGCCCATTTTACAGATGAGGGACTAGCCACAGAGGCTCTCCTGCCTGTCTTCCCGATAAGCTCCCCTGCATCTGGCCACAAAACGTCAGCAGCACTGGCTCGGGGAGGGCATTCTCAAAGCCAAAAACAATGGAACTTTTGTTTCATTCCTCCCTTTCCACCTCCCAAGACCATCTTCTCTCCCTGGCTGTTTAATAACCACTGTGCTCAACAAAACAAGTGCAGTTTTCTACACAAAGGCAGCCACTTTCCCAGCTATTTCAAGCCCACAAACTCTTAATTTTAGACAGCTCCCTCCTGTGATCATCTCTTCCTTCTCCGGTAAGATGGCATTTACCAACACAAACCACTTCTGAACACGTGCTGGAATCCTCTGTGGAGGCCAGTTGTGCAACATAAACCCCCTTCTTCAGGGAGCCTCAGGGGAGAAGCAGGTGTGTCTGGGGGTGGGGGGTTTCCCGGCAGGGGAAGCTCGGAGGCCAGGAGTCCGTTGACACAGAAAACGCCAGGAAAATGCGAGAATTATAGACCAGCAGACTGTATTTAGAGCTGGATACCTCACAAGTCTTGTTAGTTTGGTCCTCTTACCAACACATCTTGGGGGGGGGGGTCCCTGCGGGGCACATAGTACTGCCTCCTGCACCTGCAGCAGATTCCTGGTCCCCACTCCAGACCTTTAGAATCAAATTCCTGGGGGTGGGGTACAGGAAGCTGAGCCTTAAACGAGGTCCTGGAGATTCCGAAGACCATGGAGCTACCCTGGGTCAGGTGCTGAAACAGACCCAAGCATTACAGAAACAGAAAAGACACATTTCTTTTTTTTTTTTTTTTAAGATTTTATTTATTTATTCGACAGAGAGACAGCCAGCGAGAGAGGGAACACAAGCAAAGGGAGTGGGAGAGGAAGAAGCAGGCTCCCAGCGGAGGAGCCTGATGTGGGGCTGGATCCCACAACGCCGGGATCATGCCCTGAGCCGAAGGCAGACGCTTAACCGCTGTGCCACCCAGGCACCCCAAGACACATTTCTGACACACAAGGCCTTCACATGTCAGGGGGTAGGGGAGCCTCACACGGCCACCCGCCGCTAAGTACGGATGCCAAGTGGTGGACTAAACCAGCTTCCGGGAATGGTCTGGAGAGTTTTCTACTTCTCAAGAACTCTGCAGGTTGCAAACTTCCTACTCACATTTGGAAAGCATCAGAACATGCGTGTGCATATGCCTTACTGCGATGTTCTATTATTTTTGCTTTCTAAAAACATTTTCCTTTACCTTGGGCCCAATTTCTTTCACTGGGTTTGCGAACCAGAGATCAGCTATGTAGAATTTTCATCTATGGCCACTATGGTATTAATATTTCTAACTTTAAAATTTCTTAATAGTGTCTCAGTAGATCAACAAATGCATTTAGGTTATTTTTCTGAAGTTTTTCTATCTGTAAAATAATAGTTTTTTTAAACGACATGAATAACATTGAAAAATATTCATAATTCTATAACTCTAATAAAACTGTCATTTTTGGTGTTTGCATTTCCAATCTTTTTTCATCTGCACTTACTTGAACACACTTATGGTTGATGAATATGTACAATGTTTAACACATTTCAACCAATATGCTATCCTGAGAAATATTCATGCTGTTATGTAATTTTCCATTATTTTTGTGGCTACATTACATTTCATGAAGTCTAGATGTCATTATTTACTTAATCATTCTCCTATGGTTGGATGTTTAGTTTGGGTTCCTACCAGTTCTTCAAAAGTATAAATAATCGCATTTTAAAATGCATTTTTTTCCCCTGCCCTTAGAATAGAATCCCAGACGTTGGCTTCTCTAGGGAAAACAGAATTGAAAGACAGTGGACTATCAGACATTTTTTTCAGCTATTGAGAAACCATAACTTTTTCAATGTACACCTTACAAATTGTCATTTACCCAATACCTACTATGTGCCAGGCACATGTAATCCTCTGAACACACTTAAAAGTAATATTGCTCTCCACTGTACAGAGTGGGGGGTCTGGATCTCACACTGTTGAGTGGAGGTCCGGGTCCCTCTGTCCAAGGCCCATCCCTGTTGTAATTCATGGTTGAGGGGAGGGGCCGGGGAGGAGGGGGCCAAGACGTGTGTGGTGGACATGGGCGCTGTTTGCCTGTCATTTCCAGCTCTCCCCCACACCCAGGCACCTGGATGGACTGTTCCTCTCACCCCTGCGGTTGGATGGAGCCAGTGAGTTGTGAGTGGAAGTCGTGTGTCACTTCCAGGCCAGAACCTCTAACTGATGGTGTCAACAGGTGAGGGGATTGTTATCCCATCAGCCTGGGTCCCTGACTAAGCTGCTTTTTTAGGGCAGAATCCCCAGCGGGCATCAGTGGTCATATAGCTTGAGCAAGAAATACACTTTTGTGGTCATAAGTCACTAAGATTTTGAAGCTGTTTGTTACCTTAGCACAACCTCACTTATCCTGCCCGAGACAAGAACACAGCTTGAAAAACCTACTGAGAAGGACTTCCATCTGGGGGGAGGGCTGTGGATGCGAACACTGAGCGCAACCGCGGGCATTCACACACCCTTACAGACACGGGCTCGTCAGCTCGCACAAGGGAAGGCAGCGCTTCATGGGCCGTGCCGGGGGGACGGTGAGGGAAGGCTTGGAGCCGGAGTGTCCGCCGGAGAGAGGACAGGCTCAGGATGCTGCAGAGGGCAGTGGCTCATGGGCCGAAGGGGGTAGACCGCTGCTAGACTCACCTACAGAACAAGTTTGGCCCAGAGAGCTAGGATCTGTCATTCATAGTAAGACCTCTTCCCGGGGCGCCTGGGTGGCTCAGTCAGTTGATTGTCTGGCTCTGGATTTCAGCTCAGGTCATGATCTCAGGGTCTGGGGATGGAGGCCTGTGCAGGGCTACCCACTCAGTGGGGAGTCTGCTTGGGATTCTCTCTCTCTCCCTCTGCCTCTCCCCCAGCTTGCTCTCTCTTTCTCTCAAATAAATAAGTAAAATCTTTGAACAACACAAAAACCTCTTCCCTCTCCAAAATACCACCTTCTGGATAGATGGGCTCAGAGGAACAGAGACCTAGCGTTCATCTGTCCAGGGCTCAGAAACAAGCTCTGCCACTCGCCAAATGACCTTGGGTTCTTTGCTGTGTCTGAGCCTCAAATTTCTCATCCAGTAAATGGGAATAAAAACATCTTCATCAGATGCTTGGCTAATTAAAAGAGGAAGAAAGGCCTTACAACACAGCAGGTCGTCAATAAATTGTACCTATTATTTTTATTATAAAGCAAGTATCACCCCAGGCTCATCATCTACAGAACACAGGAGAATGGGCAGAATCCTCCCATGAGTTTAGCAAAATGATGTCCCAGAACAGCAAGGCCTCCTTCAACTGGCTTCATCTTAAACTTAGTCATTCTGAAAACAGAGATCAGGGGAGCCTCCGGCCATCAGGAGAACTGTCTGAGGGAGGCATTATTTCCTGTAGTAGCCAATATCAAGGCCATGTGGCTTGCAGGCCTGGAGAAAAACCCTCTTCCTACCCTCTTCCTACCCGGGCAGGCCCACTAACCTAAGCAGGCCCATGAGAGCGGATGCCCCAAGCTGGCAACCAAAGGCACACGCGAGTCCTTCCCACCGGCACCCCGTGCAGGGCAGCCAGAGAGCCACACACTTCCACCAACAGTCGTTGGAGACTGTGCCCCCCTGCTACGCCTGTGTCCAGAGCCCAGACGCACTTCTCCAGGTGACTTAGCTCAGAGAGGCCGCTGCAGGTCGCACTCGGCCTCAGACCCCGCGGACCATGCCTCTCAGTAAGAGTCACCCCCTCTCCCGCCACAACGCCGCCACTGCCATGCTTTTCCGGGCTGGCCCTTTGCTCTCTGGAACTCAAGACCTGCTGCATTCTATTCCTCCTACTTACAGTAGTGATTTTCCAAAATTTTTGGTATGTTGATAACCCGTCCTTGTTTTTCTGACATGGAGTTTCCCGCCCCCATCCCTGACGTGCTACTTATTTAGTGGGATTGACAATCTTCTGGGCATTATTTGTAACAGCCCCAAATGGAAACAACCCAAATTTCCATCAGCTGAAGAATGGATAAAGACAATGCAGTCTACCCAGACAACAGAATATGATTCAGTATGAAAAGGGGAGAAACACGGAAACAGGCTACGACATGAATGAGCCTTCAAAATGCTACCCTAAATGAGAAAAGCCCGGCACGAAAGATAACAAATTGTATTATTCCATTGATACAAAGTGTCCAGAAGAGGCAAATCTATAGGGACAGAAAGCAGATTAGCGCTTCCCTGGGCCTGGGGTAGGTAGGACATGGGGAGTGACTGCTGATGGGCACAGGGTTTCTCTTGGGGGTGATGAAAATGTTCTAAAATTAGATAGTGCTGATGAATGCACAGCTCTGAATAGACTAAAAGCCACTGGACTGTATGCCTTAAAAGGGTGACTCTCATGTTATGTGAATTATATCTCAATAAGGCAATTATTATATAAACAAAAACAAAACCCTTCAGGTACCAAATTTCTGAAATACCCTGAGGGTGTTTGCAACCCAGAGATGACATGCCTTGTGGGATATGCTTTCTGGGGTTCAAGGAGGGAAGAGGTGGGTGAAAGTGGCAGCTGGGGCAGGTGGCCATTGGCCCCTAGAAAACCAGCCGACTGAGAGAGGACTGCTGTGCTGCTTCCGCTAATTATGGCCCCTCAGACCCAGCATTGCTGGGTTTCCACGGTTTTCTGGAAAAACCAAAATGCTTGATTTTTCATCAAAATTTCCCTATTTCAGTTCCTGTAACCTAATTCAATATTTTGAAAAAGCACAAACATGACTTCTACCTTTTACTGCTCTGCCAACAAACACTGCCTGAAAGCCTACTGTGTGCCAGGCACTGTCCCAGCGCAGGGACACAGTGGCAACGGGGGCTCAAGGAAGCAGCTCTCTTTCTTTCTGTGTGGACGGTGCTGTTATGGGGCCAACGGTCCCGTAGAGAGTATGCTGAGCTCCCAAGAGCATGGTAAACTGAGCCCTGTGTTGCCATGGGAACCAGTATTGCTGGTTCACACAGGTAGATGGGGCTGGCAGCCCAGAAGCCTGCACAGGGCTCTCCCCGTGGGGCCTTAGTTCTTCCTAAGAGGGGCCTGTGTGTGCTCGGAGGTGGCCATGGATCAGACCAGGGCAGAACAAGCCGAAACGCCCCAGCTCGGACTTCTGGAGCAGGGCTGACGCACAGAGGCTAATCTGCCCTCAGGGACAGAGTATCTCAGTACATCACAGTTTAACGAGAGCCTCATGGCACTTCATGAAAGGCCAACCTTGGGAAATTTCTGCTTTTCTTACCCTCTCTTGCTAAATAGAATGACGTTAACTATCTGGCCGTCGTGGTTCAAAGCAGCTCCTCCTGGAAAGGCCTCTAACTAGCCTGTTTTATTTAATTTCATAAGGTTCATGGTTTGGGGAAAATATTTTGTTACAACGGTGGTTATTGTTTTCATGGGCTTGGGTATTTGTACTGCGGTCGTTGTGACTTTCTGCCCCCCAGAAGTCCTGTTCTTAAGGAGAAAATTCTCAGAAAGGCTCTCATGAGTGCCGATGAGTCAGGACCTCAGAGCTGATATGTTGGTATCAGTTTCAAAGTGGGCACCTAAGTGTATCCACTTGGCTTATGACAAGTTAGGCCATATCTAAAATTACCGTCATCTAAAACTAAATGGCTCAGTGGAAGAACTGGCCATATTTGTGCTTTTCTAAAACAAAAATAAGTCTCTCTTTATTAATTGGTCCGACTCAATAATCAATCTCTAAAATGTAAAAAAAAAAAAAAAAAAGGCTACTTTTTAATATGTCATGTGGCAGATTAAAGATGGCTGCAGGTTCTTTGCTGCTCCTGCCACTGAGAGATTAAATCTAAGTGCCCTCCCCTTGAATCTGGGCTGGTCTTAGTGACTTGTTGGATTAAGAAAATGTGACCCGAGTGCTGTTCCAGAATGTCCAAAGCTAGCTCAAAGAAGTCTTGCAGCTTCAGCCATGCTGTCCTGGAACACCCAGGACCACCACGCTGCGAGGAAGCCAAAGTGAGCCACACGGAAAGACGAGATGCTCAGCCAGCCTCCTTGACTCCAGCCACCCTCACTCGGGAGCTGCACACACGTGTGAAGAAGCCATGTCTCTCAGTCCCAGAATAGCCTAGCCCAAAACTGCCTAGCTGAACCAAGTCAGCCCAAAGAACCGTGAGACGGTACAACAAAATCTGTGTTGAGCCATAAGTTTTGGAGTGGTTTCTTAAAGGCGAAGAGATGACTAGAAAAGGAAGGAAAAGAGAATGTGATTATTTTTCATAATCCTTCATGTACAGTAATTTCATAATTACTTAATTTACAACAAAAGGGAAAAAATGGTGAATTTGGACAAATGATAGTTTCACATATTCACCCCAAAATCTACTTCATAAGTTACAGACGTAATTTGAAGAGTGTAAGTAACCACTAACTCAGTCAAGTATTTATCGAACACCCATTACACATAAAACTAAGAAGTGAAGTACCCAATCGGGAGAATAATTTAACAATTTCAGGTCTGAATGAACCATCTGTAGTCATAGGAGTAGAAAAGGGCACAAAAATGAATTATTCAAAGTCCTACAGTGAAAGGAATTATTCAGCATATATAATTAAGAAGAATGTAACAAAAGCACGTGTATTAAAATAAACATACAAACAGAATATTCCAGGTTGCAATCTTCTCAAGAGCAGGGAATGATTCTCATCAGTCTCTAGGACTTTTGGACTTCCACGTTAAGGAAGGATTTTCCACATACATTTGGGCTATAACCGTGAAATATTTAAGCATGGACTGATTTTTAAATTAATTAATTAGTGTTTTTTACTGTTTTTTTAAATTAATTAATTATTTTGTTTATTTATTTATTTATTTTTTTGGCATGGAGCCGAATGCGGGGCTTGAACTCACGACCCTGAGATCAAGACCTGAGCTGAGATCAAAAGTGGGATGCTTCACCCAGTGAGCCACCCTGGGACTGGGGCCTCTCTATTACTGCTTCTTTAAAAAAAGAAAAACATTGGTTACTACAATTTAAAAATTTTTATCATTAGCATTATTTTAAAATCTGATCAAATCTGTGGGGATGGGACAGAGCTCAGCAACATCTGCTCATGCTGAGGACGATTTAACATCAAAGAGAAGATCGATCAGTGGCCATCTTCACCTGGAAGGACTTTCGCGAGCGGGAGTGCTGGGTGGACCCACTGGATTATCTTCCTTTGAAATGATTTTCCCTCAAGGCTCAATGTCTGTTTCTTCTAGTCAGGTGTTAGGGGGTGTGGGAGGTGTTTAGTAAAACATCGCTGGCAAAACACACATGGGTGAGACCAAGGCTATGGGCTCGAGGAACAATTTCTAGCAGTCACCATCCCTACTTCTGCCATATTCCAAACACCAAAAAGACAATAGAAACAGCAGGCTGTTTTCTTGTTTTCCTGTTTTCTTACTTTCTTAGGTATCTACTTTCCAAACCAAGCATTTCCCACCAAAGGATCTAGTTTCCAGCCACCCCACGTGCTCTCTGTGGTGTCTGCATATCTAACGACTGGTATTATAAACGCTCCATCATATAATGCACATTTGCCCGTTGCAAATTCAGCTGACACAGAATCCGGACACTGCTCCCCAGAAGCAATTGTCTTTATGGGCTTTCAGGAAATTTCATTAGTAATGAAATGAGACCATTTTCTTCTTAATAATTGCGTGAGGGTCACAGTTAAACAACTAAAACAGCACCATCCGAATCCGTTCTGTACAACACACACCCCCCACTTTGCAGGGGGTGACTCCAGCTTGAATCTGCATGGGAGTGGGGGGAAGAGCCCTCCCCAAAGCAGGGCAGGGCTGGCAGGCCCCGAGCCAGGCACTAGAACGGGGTGCCTCATCTTCTGTTCCTACATCTCGAGGGGCCGATTTAGAGAGCGGACACCTGGGGGTGATTTATAAACACCATCATTTCTGCTTCTGAGATCTGTAAGGCACAGTGACACGATATGCTTGATCCTCCATAGAGGTTCTCGAAGGGATCTTTAGAAGCCAGAGAATATGACACTTCTCGCCCTCACCAAAAAGGGCCAGACATTTATAAAAAGTCCTGGGAATCTGCTGCACCTGGTCAGGGAAAGCTCAGAGAACAAGGGGAGGCACTGCTCTTTCTCCATGCCGTGCTAGAACAGAGCGCCAACAACAACAAAGGGAAGGGAAAATACAGTCTGTCTTGTAAGTCAGGGTATAACACAGGCTTCTGGCTTTGAGGTAATTTTGCTGTTGAAGTTCTGAAAGGATCCCCTACTGTACATGTAACCTCAGAGATCATGAGGAAACCTAGGGTGAACCCCACCAGAAAACAGGTTAGGAAAAGCACAGAAAGGAAGGAAAGGCATGTCCATCTCCTCTGCAGTCACAGAGCTAAGGAGGCCATTTCTAGAGAAACAGAAGGAAGAGCTCACTTTACCTGGTGGCAGAAAAGCCATGAGACTCATGGCCCAGGAGACTGAACAGGCAGAAACTCCAAGGAAGCTCACAGAAGGTTTAAAGTCATGGCTCGACAGTGAGTGGCATCTCTCTCTCTCTCTTTCTTTCTTTCCTTTTTTTTTTTTTTTTTGAGTTCTGCTCTGATTTTTTAAATTGTGGTAGGAACACTTAGCACGAGACCTACCCACTGAACAACTTCCCAGATGTCCAGTACAGTACTGCTGAGCACAGCAGACCTCTAGAACTCACTCCTCCTGCAAAGCTGAACTTGACAGAATGAATAACCACTCCCCATCCCCTCCTCCTCCAAACCCCTGGCAACCACCATGCTCCCCTCTGCTTCTCTCAGTTCAACTATTTCAAGAGTCTTCACATAAGCGGTGTCAGGCAGTACCTATTGGTCAGTGACCCGCTTACTTCCCTTAGCATAATGCCCTCCGATTTCATCTATGCTGTCGCCAGATGGCAGGATTTCTTTCTTTTTGATGGCTGGATAATATTCCATCGCGTGTGTATACTGCATTTTCTTGTTTATTCGTCCACCCATTGATGGACACTTCGGTTGTTTCTACATTGTGGCTGTTGTGAACAGTGCTGCAATGAACGTGGGCCTTGCATCTGGGGAAATGGGGCTGCCCGATGCCCACCCACAAAGCCTCATTTGATGCCATGCCACGTGCTGGACCAGGATCTGACACAACAGGGCTTTTTAAAATGTTTTCTAAAGCATGAAAACGATCCTAAATTAGTGGCAGGCTCTTCACATAGGACGACCTCAAGACTCAGACTGCTCTACCGCTGACAGGGGCTGGGGGCTCCAAAGGGTGGCTTCCAAGAGTGACAAACTGCTAATTCTGGAAGCCCCGATTATGGTAATACATACAGTGACTGGCTAGAAAGTGCTGGCACTGGACTGCCCGGCATCCTCCTCACAGAGTGGAGAGAGGGTCAGGAGTGCCTAGCGGAGTATCTGCTCACCACCCACCACTGTCCGACCCTCTTCCTCCCCCTCTGCTCCTCTTATCTATCTTTCACAGTGGGAGGTGTCCACCTGCCCCGCCCTCAGACCTTGGATACGCACCGTCACTGGTGCTCACATTTTCATCTCATATCCAGGAGGAGGATGAGTCTGGAAGGGTGGGGATGGGGGCTTCTAATGTAAAGACCTGAACCCAAAATACAGCTGCTGTGGTAAAAATAAGTAGGAACTAGGAGGTGCATCTAGGAGACACGCTTTTTATCAATCCCAATGCCTTTGCCTTTGGGAATTACATGGGCAATGGGGCTTGGGCTGGTAATGACCTGCTCATACGAGTTTGGGAAATCAAAGTTCCAAAATCTACAGTGATCTGCCTGATGCCTATGTCTTGCTATGCACAGCTGTATTCTGATGTCCCTTTGAAAGCTATTTTTAGTAATAGTCATTATTTAATAAGGAGAAGGAGAATATCAAACATACTTAGAGAAGCACAGGAGACTCTGCCCACAGGTGGACTGCCTTTCAAAGGCATCTTTCCTCATAGAGACCCCCTTTCCCCTTGAACTATTCGAGGTTAGAAGCCTGGAACCTCTGCCACAATTTAATGAGATTAATGAGATAACTTCTCTGGCGATGGCCACCTGGGAATTTCCAAAGGCCCCTGGAATGTGTGTGTTATCTCAGACTCCAAAACCGAAAGTACACAGCAATGACATCAGCTGGTCCGCTACAAACTCCGTGTGCATTTCAACCAGCTCTTACTTTGCTTCTTCCTGAGCCAATCACTGTGGTTAGCAGCCCGTAAAAGGAGCCCTTGTAAGCACACGGACGTTGCTTTCATTGTCCAAACAGGAAAAAATAGATACGGGAATTATTTGCTTACCTCCTGTGGCCACCAGCCTCTGCTAGGGAGAAACAGAAGGGACCAGGAGACCGTGGTCAGAAGTCACACGCAACTACTCCACGCCTCTGCGTGCATTTCTGCCGCTTCCGTTTGCAACCCTACCTCTCTTATTCCCCCTCACGCATCTGCACGCACCGGCAAATGGGATGTTTACACACAGGCCCAGCTTAGCCAGATTATTTTCTGCCTCCATATAATTCAAGTGGCCAAGTAGAACCGGCACTCCTGATTCTAGGTGATCCAGAGCTCTTTGATTCTAGACTTCTACGAAGCTTTTCTATAGAAGGATTCTTACATGGAGTGGGAAACTGGAATCAATGATGTCTAAGACATCTAATGATGTCTCCAATTTGGAGAGTTTGTTTTTTCATTCCTCAGCAGCGAGCTTCTTGAAAACTTCTCATGATGGGAATTCAAGAATGGCTATGCAGGTATCAATAATGCTCTTTGCAGAAGTAGACACAGGAAGACATCCCAGTTCCATGTGGACCCAGCAACTTAGAGGAAGGAAGTGGAGGCTTTGTCCATTAACTGTGCCCCTTTCCCAGCCACCCCTGCACCCCATTAAGGAATATAAGCCCCCCCCTCCCCCACCAGGTTCTTCAGGCTTACTCATTCAGGAGATTCCAATCCTGAGGCTCTCTCCAGGTGCCTCTCCTTCAGCTCCCCCAGAAACCCCAACCCTTCCCATGTCAGCCGATGGGCAGCGTTCTTTAGTGAGTGGCACCTAGACACAGTAAAAGCTTGGTCAAACTCCACTGTCACAGAAAGGAAGATGTCCTATTCTTCTGCTTTGTGCCTCTCCAACAAAGCTTCCAAATTTCCAGCCACCTCCACGGAAACAAGGAATTCATCCCCCTCCTAACAGCTGGGGCAACTGTAGAGGCTAATAGGGAAGGGGATATAGGGAGAAACCAAGGAAAGGCTGACTTATTCTGTTTTTAAGGCTGATGCCACCATCAAAAGGTAATTTGGAGTGTTATCACTGAGAAACAGCAGAAGCTAGAGGACACACTTTCTACATTATAACAAATGTCAACCATTTGTTTTCCACAAAGTTCTTTCATAGACATCTTTGGAGGAATAGCTTTACCCTATATATCTCTACAGATCTGGATCAACACTACTCTGATAGACAGTTCAGAACAGTGGTCCCTGTCCATTTCAAAGACAGGAGCTATTTTTTAATGTTAAAAAATTATGTGCTAATGAATCATTGAACATTATATCAAAAAGTAACGATGCACTACACCATCGTTAATTGAACTGAATTTTAAAAAATTACGTGCATCCCTGTATGGTAGTAGTTATATTTTATACCTATTGATTATTGAGAAAATACTAATTATAGAAGGCTATCATGAATTCAGCTATGCTTTTAAATTGAATCTATGTCTGATTAGTCACAACTGGATCTACAAGCACTTGAAAAACTATAATAGCATACATATACACATAAGGTATGCTACTTATTGTTCACAGACAGTACTGGATTCTTGACCCCTTGCTGTGACCCTGCTGCCCACAGCCTCCCCGAGGCTAAGGCCCACAGACTGGGAACCTCTGCGGTCTAACCACTTTTGTGAATTCTGAAAACCGTAATTTTACCAGGTGACTCCAAAGGAATTTAGAGTTGACATTTTCAAGAGGAAAAAAGGCAAAAGCATTTACTAGTATTTTTTTTTTTTCCTTTTCATGATGCCCTTATATTCCTGTTATGGTATCAAGCAATGTAACAGATACCAACAGAATAGAATTCGTACCGTTTTTTGTCGTCTAACCATCAACAAACATTAAACAAGAGAAGATACTAAAGAATGACAACACTCTCTGCTCCTAGGGACTATTAGAGTCTAATTAAAACCCACAAGATCAATGCTACGCCAAACGAAAAAAAATCACCATGGGAACTATGAAGAGGAAAAAAAGACTTTCGTTAGCAATCACATAAAATTACCCTGAATAATCCTCCCTCGTCCTATCCCCCCACAAAAACACTCCTCTAGGCTTAAACATAAATAAATGTCAATAAACTGACTCTCATAGATACTGACTGCAGAAAGAGAAGAAACAGCCCCAAGTGTATGGGGTGGGGGATGGGAGAAAAGAACGCAGCTGTTTGCTCTTCCTCTCTGCAAAGCCAGGGTAAGCAGATGTCCTCATGGCTGTTTTATGTGTTGGTTTCTTTGGTCTTGTGTTTTAATTTGTCCAAACTTGCTCTTCCTTGTAACCGGGACAGAGACAATCCCAGGCCCACAACTAAAAGCTCAGCATGGTGGCTGAGGCTTCTTTGCTGGGGGGGCTCTCTCAATGTTGCATTTAGTTGAGAGGGAGCAGGAGGGGCCAGGCAGTGGCCGCTGGATGAGACACCCCTCAGAACTGAAACCGAGAACACAGAATCTATGCAGAACCAACAACTCAGATCTCAGAGGGATCCCCATGCCAAGGGCAACTCACTTCCAGGCATCACCTCTAACATGGATATCACCTACTAGCAGTTGACAGAAAAACCACATTTCTATAATTTCAGACTTGCAAAGAAAGCAAAGAATATAACATTTCAACCACTGGTAAAGCTTCCAGAGAATACAGGGATATCTTAATTTCCATGTATTCTTACTCACTGACAAAGGCAAAGGCAAAAGGGAGAAAAGTGCAGGCATTATTGTCCATTTTAAAACATTATAGGATAGTTCTGCTCTAGAATTCTTAGAGCAAATTGCCAATTTCATATTCTGGTTACAGAAAATACCACTCCCAAATGACCGCAAGCAACCCAATCCACAAACC
Source organism: Ailuropoda melanoleuca (assembly GCF_002007445.2). Taxonomy (NCBI): domain Eukaryota; kingdom Metazoa; phylum Chordata; class Mammalia; order Carnivora; family Ursidae; genus Ailuropoda; species Ailuropoda melanoleuca. Next base: position 100,273,236 of record NC_048227.1, on the reverse strand, counting down.
TGCATCAACTAACACTCCTGCTCCGAGCTCCAGGAATGACTCTGGACTCTGTTGGTTGTGGGCAAACAAATGAAGACCCTTGGGCCCAAGACTGAGTCACGAGAACACCTCACCACTGAGTCCCAACCTGTGGCCAACTCAGGCACCAAAGAAGTGTCCGTGACAGTGCAGTCTTTCTACCAGCATGTATAACAGATTACTAATGATAACATCATTTCACAGCAATTTAAAGGAGAGGTGGACGGCACCAAATGGTTAGGCGAACTGTCCGGATAATTGTAAAACTCATCTGAAGCCTCCCCTTCCTTGGCAAATTTCCAAACTTTAAAAAAAAAAAAGTGTTAAAAGTGTAGCCTGATGGGGATCGCTGCCTTTGTCAACCCCCACCTGTACTCTGGAGAAGCACAAATTGCCAAGGGAAGGGATGACAGGGCTTTGCCTTTCTTTAATTTCTGACAGTTTTAAAGTGCTCTCAAATAAATTACATCATGGCATGCCTGGAACAGCTGGGCACCGCACCAAGCAGCCGGGGTCCTTCCTGCTCTGCAAAGTCCGAGTTTCCATGGCGTAGGGACCGCTGCCCAGTTACGTGGCCCTGACTCAGGAGAGCCCAGGCTAGAGCGCCCGGTCTGCTGCTCGTCAAATGCGGGACAAGCAGGAGAGGGCCACCTGGGCCACTAACTGCAAGCTGAGCCTGTGTTCAAGCAACTGAAAACATCAAGAGTATTTTTAGGTCCTTGAGACTGATTACAAGATCGAAAGGCTCAGAGGCCACACACACTTTCAGAAGGGTCTTTGCTGAGTCCTGACCCAGCCCCAACGTTGGGCGTCTGGGCCACAAGCCTGCCTGGTGTCAACGGGAAGCAGGTGTCAGCAGAAGCCAACAGCCAGTCTCCCGAAAGCTGGGGGCATGTGTCCTCACGGCGGTGGCAGCAATCTGCAAACATGAACCAACTCCAACCGATCCATTGCCAAAAAAAGCAAAACTCCCATTTCCTCTGTTCCCTCTCTGATGCCGACAGCTCCTTCTCCTCTGTCCCCCCACAAGTCAGATTAAGAGGGCGTGGCGGTGCATGGCAGCTGTCAAAGAATGTCACTTGACGCTGAGATCAGCGCCAGGAGATCGCTGCTCCGACACACAATGGGTCAACATGTTTCTCTAATTCCGCATGGAAAACTGCCTTCTCTGAGGGGAAACGCCGTGTCCCACAGTCATTTGCTTTCTAACAAGAGCCGCTTGTATCCCCAGCTGACCACGGGAAAGATTCCATTCTGTGCCTCATGAAGAAAACGACAATGGTCCCTACATGGCCTGAGTCCTGCAGAAAAGGGTGGCATATGAGCTGGGAAGCCAGGGGCTCTCAGACACCCTGCAGCCCGACCCGCCAACTTCACTGCAACTCCAGGAGCTGGAGGACAAAACAAAAGCAAACAAAAGCAGGGCCTCTGGATTTAAGATAAAGCCTCCGAGTCTATCAACAGCCTGGTGTGGATCTCAGGTGCAAATTACCTGCTGCATTTGGGGGGAGGGCAGGCCGAGAAGGAGCACCGGGTCACCGTGAACCTTGGAGCCCTGCGGGCTTTCCTTCCTGGCTTTTTGTCTTTTTTTGTTCCAAAGCTCCTCTCCCCTAGGACGCAATGATCCATCACTCTGCCCTCTTTAGGCATCTCTGGCACACTTCCGCTGCCTGTGTAGACGGCGCATCCTCAGAAGATCCAGGCTGTCTGTATCAAGTACCCAGTGGTAACGCCGTGGTCCTCCTCTATCCTGCCACGCAGACTGGGAAGTGCTTCGAGAACTTGGGAGAGAAATGATACTGCAGTAAATGCTTAGCTCAGCTGACTTCTAGAGGCTTCCTGCTGCCTTTCAAAGTGGCCTGGCAGCACCTCCCAAGAAACATTAGGCCACAGACGTGCCCCGGGAAAGCAGCACAGACAAAGCTCTTCGTTTGCAATAAATCAGACTGTTAAAATGCAAGACAGCTGAGCGGAGGCCTGTTCTCTGCCCAAGGTACCCAACGGCATCATTCCCGGGGCTGTCAAAGGCACTCAGAGAGGGATGCTTCTGGTCTGACTGAAATCAATATTGTGCTTACACTGCAGCTTAGGGGGGGCGTTTAGACGTGATGTCAGTGTCATATACAGCATTAACAAGAGAGAATGCTGGCTTGGCCCGCAGGTGCAATCAAATACTCCTTCGTGAATATGGAGAAAACCATCAACACTTTCAGAGGCTTTTTAATGTGCCGGAAGAAAAATGGGAGCATTTATCTCTATTTGCTTTTAATTTTGTGAGTTCATTTTTAAAGATGCATTAGAAGCATTTTTAAAATCAGTAATGTTGTGTTGTGCTTTTCCTCTTTCTTTTATGGATAAACACGTTTCACAGCCAGGGATCTTCTGGAATTAAAAAGCATGATCCATTACCATAAAGTATTTAGAGAGATGACAGCGAATTACTCTTTGATATTAGAAGAAAAGTGCACTCACAAGTAGCAAAGATTGAGCACATGGCTAGAAAAAGAAGTACACAGTGCTTAAAGAATATCTGATGCAAATCTTTTAACCTTATTTCTTTGTCCTTTGACCTCTTGGGTGGCTGAAATGCAGATATGATGGCTGGAGCTAAAGCAGCCATTTTGGACTACGAGGTAATCTTGGAAATGGAAGCCAGCTATAGCTAGCGACAAAAAGGAGTCTGCGGCCTTAAGGACTCTAGGAGCAATACTGCCACACCAGCCCTATCTTGTGAGAGAAAGAAACATGTTTTGTCCAAATAAAGGATAGTTTTTCCTATTGCTCTCCAAGAAACCTCGACCTAAGTTATACACCCATCCCTAAAGCCCTTGAAATAAGGATAAGTTTTGGAATGACAGCTGCCAACTAATAAGGGCTATTTTCAGAGCCAGAATCGAAAGGAATGCATTTGCCACCAGAAGTAAGTATATATGTGGGGTCATGCATGGTCCAAAACAAAAAAAGAACAAAAAACCAACGGCCTTAGAATGAATGAGATCTAATACAAGTTTAGGCGGACCTGCCAGTCACCCAGCTGGTCTTTGGAGGAAAGATTCTGCAAATCTGGAACCTCACATTTTGTGTGGGACCCAGTGGACGCTCTGCAAATACCCATAGAATGAGAGAATGATGCTGAAGTCAAGAAAGTTCAGTAAACACCTATGAACAAATGAATTTAAAGTCCAGGATAGGGACACCTGGGTGGCTCAGTGGGTGAAGTGTCTGCCTTCGGCTCAGGGCATGATCCCAGGGTCGTATCAAGTCCCGCATCAGGCTCCCTGCTCATTGGGGAGCCTGCTTCTCCCTCTGCCTGCTGCTCCCCCTGCTTGTGCTCACTATCTCTCTCTCTCTGACAAATAAATAAAATCTTCTTTTAAAAAATTAAATAAAATAAAAAAATAATAAAGTCCAGGATAGCTGGTCAATCTATGCCCAGGATCTAATTATTAGAGGAAACTTATTAGCACAGAACAAAATAATAAAATATGAGACTCTCAAGTTTGTGTAAAAAATGTGCCTTAGAGTTAAGTCCTTTTGATGGTTCCAGTTTCGCTGCAGAGTGGCACGAGAGAAAGGAAAAGGAAAGAGTTCATGAGAATTTAAAGCTTTATTCTGTGGGATCTGAGATGAGTGAATTTAGGATTCAGGGTTGCTGGGTATTGATACCCTGTCATTCAGATTTCATAAAGCTTCAAAACAAAAGTTCAACACACACAATGTCTTTTGAATCTAAAGAACACAGGTGAAAAGTAGAGATCCCTTTGGAATGCCTGTCTGCAGAAAATGCCCCCGAGAATCCAGAAATACCAAGATCCATAACACCTCCAGTCTCCTAAATCAATCCAGCTCAGAGCAGAAGTTTTGTAGGACAGGAGATTTCTATCATGTAAAACAGCTAAATATAACAGGTAGTGGGGGACGGATGGAAAACAAGAATATTGTCTTTATTCCCTCCTCTAGAGGCTTAACCACAGTTTCTTGATTAAAAAGAACACTCCTCATGTCTTAGTGATCTTTGGGAGATTTGTCAAACATCTTTCTTTTTAATTTAGGTTATAAAACCTAAGCCCAAATTTCCTTGACAGTACAGAAAATTAAGGTATCATAAGGTCTATTAAAGGCAAAGGCTGAAATTATAGAATTGAGAGAACATGGGGCCTACTGGATTTTAAAATTAGAATAAGGCTCTGAGTATCTTTTAAAAATCCTTAATTGTGTTAGACAATTTCATACCAAACACACACAAACACACACATGTGCACACACACTCCTCCACCCCCTCCTCACAAAAAAATCCTACCTGAGCAATTTTACTGCTTAGAGACGGAGTATAAGCAAAGGTGGTCTATTTCAGTCTATACATGGGTAAGCCAGTGTCTCCCAAAGGCTGACTCAGAAAGCAGATGCTTTAAGTGGCTCACAGACAAACCTAAGTCCTTCAAGTGAGTCCATTTGTAGAAAAATACTAAGCACATTAGGAAATTAGTAGTACGGGTGGTAGGCAGTTTGGAAATGCCAAACATAAGTCAGAGACTGGAAATTTGTCTAGTCCAAGGTCAGGTTTGGGTGGAAGGAGGGGCTGGTGGGGCACCACGACCTCAACCTCAGAACTCGCAGACCAGTATCAGTACAGCACTAAATCAGGCCAGCGCCCTAGGCCATCCCAACTTTCTGGACCACTCCCCAGAGCTCACGGGACCGCAAGACTATCATCCCCCACGGTCCTGGGGACCCCACGCAGCCCTTGAGACCTCGGCAGGCACTCCCTGTTCCCTTGCTTGCTTTTTTGTTTCCCCTCAAAAGTCTATGCCATCTGCAATAAATAATATTTAAGAAACAAGGCTTCCAGAAAATAATCCAAGTATGAGGGTGTTTTGTGTTTTAATTTCTATAAAATGTTTTACCCTAAAAAAATTGAGTTTGGTTTATCTGAACCAAATGCTCTCTTAAATTATTCTTTCTACCATAGTCCAGAAGTAGATTAACCTATTATTTCAGCACCCCATGTATTCATTTATTAGCAGATGCTTATTGAAGGAATACATACTTACTACATAAATGTTTATTGAATAGAAGGCCTACTATGTGTTGGGCACTGTGCCATGAACTGAGGCTACCCTGCCCTTTTGGAGCTCATAGTCCGACGCATAGTATGACTCTGCTCTGATTGCTAACGAGCAGGTACAGACTTCACCTTTCTCCGTCCCAGACAACAACACGTGACATGGACAAGGTACAAGGTCATTATTCTTCCATTTGCCACTTCTCCAAATACCTCAAAACTTGTTATTATTTCTGATATTGATTTGTGCTAAATTTACCAAAGGAAGATGCAGCAAGGATTAGCATTTGTAAGCTCTGATGAAGGTCAAGATCATAGCAAAGGTTAATTGGTTTCTTTGGAAATCATAAGCATGGTGTAGGCATTCCTGTCCTTCCATCTCAACCTTCCACCCCGACAGGAGTCAGATCTCACCCGTCCAGAAGGACACAACCAGCTTCTGCAAATGTGCATAAACATAAGACCAGATTTTTGACATCCAAACCTCTCTCACAGTTAACAACAAATATTACTTAAGAACACTAACGTGTTTCTGCTTGTAGAGATCCATAATATCGTAAGAAGTTAAAATCAGGGTAAAACTCTGAACATGGACACACGCCTTGAGGAAATCTGACTTGGGAGTCAGCTCGTTAATATTTATGGGAAGCACAAGCTGTCTTCTACTTTATTGCCATTTGCGCACCTGCGTTAGCTGACTGGAGTCCAGTTTACAGATTTGAGGAGGGGTGTTAAAATCCAGTTGTCAAAAGGCTTAACTATACAACCTTTTTAGAAATGGGTTTGGTTTTTTATTTATCTCTTGAAGTCATAAAATTGATCCATTCAAGGGCTGGTTAGTTCCAGGCCCTTCAGTTTTCAAAGAAAATATTCTACGCAAAAGCGAAAGAAGAATATTGAGTATTCGGGAATTCCTTTGTTCGTGAAACAATTTGCTGATTTACTTCTCTTTAGTTCTGAACTCTGTGTATTTCATGGACTTGGAACTATTCCTCTTCAAATACATTTATTTGCTAACATTTATAAATATTTACCAAAGTTGTTACCGCGTGCCTTAAAAGCACCATCAGATAAGGCTCACAATCCGTTATGGAAAAATCTGCAAATTAGTTTGGCTTGAGAAATACCATAAATGGGTAACATCCTTCATTCTACCTTGTGGGTCCCTAGCAGAGGCGTCTGATTAGACAGAAAGCAGAAGTAGTAGCCATACCTCAAGGACCATCCTTGTTGGGCGCCTGGGTGGCACAGTCCTTAAGTATCTGCCTTCGGCTCAGGGCGTGATCCCAGAGTCCTGGGATCGAGCCCCACATCAGGCTCTGCTGGGAGCCTGCTTCTTCCTCACCCACTCCCCCTGCTTGTGTTCCCTGTCTCCCTGGCTGTCTCTCTCTCAAATAAATAAATAATATCTTAAAAAAAAAAAAAAAAAGAATCTACCTTGTTTGTTCTCATGACAGGCCAGACACTGCTAAGTCCGTTCCATCTAAAATCTCATTTGGCCCAAACGAGCCTATGAGGGATATCCAATTATTACCCCCACTTCCGAGGTGAGAAAACCAGGGCGCAGAGAAACCTGTTTACGTGTTCAAGATCACATAGTTAGAAAGTGGTAAAGCTGCCATTCAAGCCATCAATGCCTGACATTAAAGCCCATCAATGTACACGCGAGAAATGTCAGAGGGGCAGTTTGCCCAAGTCTCTGAGTGAATTTTCCCATCAGCAGAAAGTCAGAGGGAGTTAAGGCACCATCTGATTTCACTTGGAGAGTAAAGCCTCATTCATGTGCCCTGAGGACTAGAAGAGTAAAAGCAGAAACAATTAAAAGTGGGCCCTAAGTGAGTAAAAGAAGCCAGACACAGATGCCTACAAACAGTAGGACTGCATTTATATGAAATACTAGGCAAAGCCGGACTATCATGACGGCAGATCTGTGGTTGCCGGGAGCCAGGAGAAGGGCACAGAAGATCTTAGAAATTCCTTATTTGGAATTCCTTATTATGACTGCGGAGATGTTTTCACGACCGAACACATTTGTCCAACTCATGCAACTATACACTTAACATCGGTGAATTTTATTTTCTGTAAATTATACCTCAAAAAATCTGAATATTTTAAGTGACTTTAAAGGAAATTGAATAATACTCGTATAATATACAATGGATACTCTATTCCTTTTACTTTTTTTTTTTAAGATTTTACTTATTTATTTGATGGAAAGAGAGAGAGCACAAGCAGGGGGAGGGGCAGAGGGAGAGGGAGAAGCAGGGAGCCCAATACGGGGCTTGATCCCAGCACCCTGGGATCAGGACCTGAGCCGAAGGCAGATGCTTCACACTTTGAAGCTTCTTATTTCTTTACAAACCTGACCTCACCCCACAGGAAATTCATCTTGCTCTAACTGACAAATGTTTGTGACAGTCTATGATAAGATCCTGGGTGCCTGGGAGGTGCCAGGTGCGCACAGAGACCTGTAGTGAAAGCCAGTTACTTTCACTCTTGGCCTGTCCCTTCTGGGTCACAGCTCTGTGGCTTTGGGGAAGTCACTAAACTTCTCTGAGCCTAATTTTCTCCTTTGTAAAATGGGAATAACTGTGTCTGCCTTGAAGGGCTTATGAGAACTAAAAGGGCTACTTATAAATGAAAGCACTTCCACCTTTATTAATTTAAAATGTCAAAAAGATCTCACTTTTAAAAATAGGAAAACATTCTCTTCAAGAAACCCACAGTCTACTCTACTATAGCACTTACGGTTAAAGCCATAAAAAGTTTTATTAAAGTTTCTTATTTGTCCTCCCTTTGTTCCAAGTGTAGAATTTCAGTAGGGACCTCATGTATTTTTCACTGTGTCTGGCCACACTCTCAGCACACTTATTAATGATTTCTGGACAATTAACAATAGAAGGGAAGTAGGGTAGGATCAGTGTATGCAGGTAGAGGTGAATGCAATATAGATGGAAAAAAAAGTATTTGCTGACGTAAACTGAATATTGAGCAAAATTATTTTTTATGATTACTTGTGAGGTTGTATATTCAACTTTAGTCCTTTAATAGATACAGGGACTTTTATCCACTCCCATGCACATTATAGGCAGGAGAAACAGTCACTTGGTACAGGGATAAGCTACATGGTGGAACAAAGTTTCACTCAGTAATAATCCAAAATATATCCTTTCAGTTACTCAAAGTCAGACTTAAGCAACACAGGTACAAAGAAATCAAATAAAGGGGCGCCTGGGTGGCACAGCGGTTAAGCGTTTGCCTTCGGCTCAGGGCGTGATCCTGGCGTTATGGGATCGAGCCCCACGTCAGGCTCCTCTGCTGTGAGCCTGCACCTTCCTCTCCCACTCCCCATGCCTGTGTTCCCTCTCTCGCTGGCTGTCTCTATCTCTGTCAAATAAATAAATAAAATCTTTAAAAAAAAAAAATCAAATAAAAATATTTTTTTAAACACTGCTGACAAGAACGTATAGTTTCACTGGGGAGAAAAGCCCCAATATTTGTGGCATGAGGGTCTGAGGACAAAAGAGGCCCACTCACCCTACACATAATATGTAAACATCCTGAATCAAGGTAAAAACTTATATGAAATGGGTTTATTCCCCTTCCTTAAAAAAAAAAAAAGATTTTATTTTTAAGTAATCTCTACACACAACGTAGGGCTCGAACTCACAGCCCTGAGCTCAAGAGCTGCATGTTCTACCTACTGAGTGAGCCAGGCACGACCCCATCCCCCTTCCTTGACAAAATATATTCCATAAGGACTTGGAAGGCCAAGTTCTATCTAGGATTCTTGGACTCCCAGCTATTCCATACCCAGCCCTCAGCCCTGGCCTTCCTCGCTCTCCTTCCCATCCTGCCTCAGTTCCCTATCCCTTCCCTATCTCTTGCATGGGAACAGCCTAGCCCGCGGTCAAGCAGTCACCCCACAACTGTCCCCAACAGCCACTGCAGCCCAGCCCTCAGGCCTGGAGTGCATAGCCCCACAAACACCGGGAAGAGCCTGTATGGCCTCTAAGTGGGTTCAAGGTCATTTGGACAAGAAATTCTGAGTCCCAGGTACCCAGAGCAAGGTCTATAAGAAGGGAGAGGTGCATCCATCTGGCCCCATGGGGAGACACAGCAACAGAAGGACATGAACGAGGCCCTGTAAATCCCAGAACAGGAGACTTTCTTGCCCACACTGGAGACTAAATGCACAAATAAAACCTTCAGTGGATAAAACGGTATTACATTCAGACAATATATATTTATAAATGCATATATCTGTATGTGTATACGTACATATAAATACATACACAAATACATCAGCAACTAATTCTTATGTAGCAAGTTACTAATTATGTGATACAGAGAATGTGTCAAGGAGTCAGAAAAGGAAGAGATACAGACTAACTGAAGGGTCAAGGAAAACATTTGGGATGGGGTAGGAAGCGAGCTGGGGTTTTAGGAACGGTAGATACGGCTGCAAGGAGAAGGCTGGAAGGGGACAAGGGGTAAGTGCAAGGCTCAGTGTGAACACACTGTGTGCGTGAGGTAATAAAAGATGACTTTCTGGAGGTGGTACTTAGACGAGAGAATATCTAGATCCAGGGAAGGACAGAGCTAGCCGCCAAGTGTCGCTACCATAATAAATATCACCAAACACAGCTCTGATTGCAGGAAGTAAGAGGGAAGTATGGGCATTTGGAATTCTTTTTGGAAAAAGACTGTAAGCAGAGAAGTACGATCAAATTAAAGTCACATGGAATTGCTAAAACCTGCAATTGCTCCAGTGCACTCCACACCACTAAGTAACCTCCTCTTTTGGGCCGACACTGTGCGCAGAGCTGGAGCTGGTGGAAAGGCACGGGCCCCAGACATGGCTCTGTGCTGGGGCAACGGGGGTGCAAAGAAGATTAACTCTGACGTCTTGGTTTTATAACAATTCAACTCTTGGCATTTGGAATCGTTTAGTTTTACACCCTAACCCTCCACCCCCACACCACCCTTCTCTCTCTCAGGCTTTTTCCAAACTAAAACCATCTTGCCTCAGTTGGGTGTTTTGTTTTGTTTTGTTTCTGCATCTAAATATAGTTAAAAAAAAAACAGTATTAAAGGCCTGGAATGAAAAATGTAGAAGGGGGATGTTTCACCTTCAGACCAGAATCTCACTCTGTGAGAAGGACGTCTCCCCAGTCCTGCACCTTTGTGGCCCACTCACCATCCCAAGATGGCGGAGGAGGATCTGTGACTCACTGCAAGGAGCCGTTGGGCCAAAGCGAGGCGCTGCACCCCCCGCTCACTAACGCCGGCCCCTCTCACCCAAGCCTGAGAGCATCCTCTGTTGCTTTAAAAATAGACACTGTTTTGGTCAGACAACCACATGAAATGGAGATGTAACAGGAAGAAGACAGGGGCAGGACAAATGAACCAAGGTTCCATCTATTTCTAGCTCAACTTGGTTCTGTTTATTTTTAATAAACTATGATGGCCCTTGTCTAATCAAAAATGCCACAAGAAGCAGCCAGAAGACAGAGGCAAAATTAACTTCTAGAATCCTTCTGTCCCTTTGGGTAATATTGATTTATCTCCAGTAATTCAGAGCTATTATTTTCAATGCTTTTACAGATATACAAACTATGTATACAAACAATGTGTGTGGGGAGGGTGGCAATGATAAACCCTTCCCGAGGAGTCACTGGGAGTGTCCCCCAGACTCCCAGCCTAGCTCCCACCCCTGTCAGCAGGCTCAGAGTAGCTGCCCAAGTCTGGCTTCCACAGAGACTCACCCCACTGCAGTCCTGGTCCCTTCCACATTGAACCCAACTTCTAACCACGTGTTCACTTCAGACTTTGCCTTGGTCATTCCGTGGGTCGTCCTGCCTGACCCTCCTCTGAACACGGCCTCTTCTCCACCTGCCTCGGTCTCATCCTTGATCGAATGACCAGATCCTGGAGGAGTCCTCTGCCCAGCCTCTCAATGGGGGAAGTGATGGTCTGTGAATGACTTTTGATCAAAGGCGGCCCACAAAATGTCCCTGCAACTGAGGTAGAAAAATCTCCACCGACTTTCCTAGATTCAGAAAAGAAAAAAAAAAAAAAAAAAGGTCGTCTTCCTGGAGGATTCTCTTAGAGCTTCTTTCATTCTCAGAACTCCTTGACCAACAGCAGTTTCCCGGTGCCCACAAGCACCTATCAAATGCCGTGACACGAGGTAGAACTTGAAACCTATGGCCTGCAATTCTGCGGTTAGGAACGTTCCTCTCACCAACACTGGGTTTCACTGTGGATGTGCAGATTGTCCATGATGGTATTTTGGAAGTGTGGAATTTGGAACCAGACAGACTAACGTTAAAACTTTTACTCTGCCACTTACTAACTGACTTTGGACAAAGTGCCTGGTCCCCATGTTCCTTACTTCTAAAATATAAAGCTCACGAGATCATTGCGAGGACAAATGAAGTATCACATAAAGACTTAGCACAATGCTGGACACACAGAAGACATTTATAAATGTTAGCTGTCTAGGAAAAGTAATTCAATGACGACATTCATTCACTCATTCATTCGTTTGGGGCTTACAATACTTCAGGTGCTGTTCTAAAAGCTTTGCCTGTAGTAAGATATTTAATCTCAAATACAACCCCAAAAGGCAGATATCTCCAGCTTATAGAGGAGGAAAACTAAGGCCCAGAGAGTCAGGGCACTACCCAAAGTCACACAGCTATTCAGAGGCAGAACTGGGATCTGAATGCTAGCAGTCCAGCCAGAGTACTATCAGACCCATAGGGGCCGTAAATATCCCCATGCATCTAGTTCACCTTAGCTCATTGTGCTGGAAAAGTCTGTCAGTCGTTCCTGGGAAAGCTGGACGCGTGCTAATCCCCTACACGTTGACGGGCTTCCCCCTCACCAACAGCAGCCACTGTGGGTCAGGGAAGAACAGTTTCAGTGGTTCTCTGGCTGCTGTTTTTGGTCTTACTAAAAGTACACGTTCTGGGGTCTTTCCTCATCTTTGGATGAATGTCAAGATTGAGGCACAAGGGACTGGAGCAGAGTGGAGGCAGCGGGGTCAGGGACAGGATCACCCAGGCACGACCACCGTGCTCCCATGTCTCGCTGGCAGGGGGCCCCCCACCTAAGTGACGTGTGGACAATCTTACCTAAGCTGGCTTCAAACTACTAACAGGAAATGACTACCTCACTGTTGCCTAATGATGTTCTTTGATCAAGTTCTGGATAAACCTTCCTTGAAAACATCTTAGAATTGTTGCTTTAAAAAAAAAAACAAAACAAAACTCTACCCAGAGCGCTGCCCGTGCAGAGGACGCCTCCAAGAGCGCACCTGCTGCGAAAAAGGCAGAAAGCAAGGAAGACGTGACTCTTCGGGAGGCATCTGCCCAGGGCTTCAGGCTCGGGCGACCAGCTGCCTCTGCAGGCAGCACGGCCATATTGTTCGGTGCCCACCAGGGACGCTTTCTGCTTCAGGAAAAAAGAGCCCTGGGCAAACTGCCAGGGAAATGATGTATTGAAAACATTTTTTTTCCTCTTTGGTTAATGGAAATAATATTTACTTTGCCACCGACAAACAGGCACACTCAGAGAAAGGGGCTTAGAGGCCTGTGAGGAGTTTTGAAAGCCGGGGAAAGAGGGCTCTTGTATTCTGCTACTGATCTACTCTTTCTTCTACCAACTCTTTCTGTAATAACAGTCAGTGCACAAGTTTTCAGAGAACCTTCGGAATATTATGTGTACCTTCAACAGAACACTGCTTCTTCTGTTCTGAGGCTGGATAATAAGCATCCTTCTATCGATTTTCCAGTTAATAAAGCTGAAGCACCATGAGGATAAAAGATTGTATCATGAAGAAACAACAGGTGTTGGTGAGGATGTGGAGAAAGCGGAACCCTCTTCCACTGTTGGTGGGAATGCAAACTGGTGCAGCCACTCTGGAAAACAGTACGGAGGTTCTTTAAAAAGTTAAAAATAGAACTACCCTATGATCCAGAAATCAAACTACTGGGTATTTACCCAAAATATACAAAACACCAATTCAGAAGGATACCTGTACCCCTGTGTTTATCACAGCATTATTTATAATAGCCAAACTATGGAAGAAGCCCAAGTGTCCACCAATAGACAGTGGATAAAGCAGATGTGGTATATAGATACACGATGGAATAGTATTTGGCCATTAAAAAGAAGGAAATCCTGCCATTTGCAATGACATGGATGGAGCTAGAGAGTATAATGCTAAGTGACATAAGTCAGTCAGAGAAAGACAAACACCATGTGATCTCATTCATATGTGGAATTTAAAAAATAAAACAAATGAAGGAAAAAGGAAGAGAAAGACAAACCAAGAAACAAACTCTTTTTTCAAGGAGGCTCCACGCCCAGTGTGGAGCCCAATGTGGGGCTTGAACTGGTGACCCTGAGAGCAAGACCTGAGCTGAGATCAAGAGTCAGATGTTTGACTGAGCCCCCTGGGCACCCCAAGAAACAGACTCTTGACTACAGAGAACAAACTGATGGTTACCAGAGGGTGGTGGGTGGAGGGGATGAGGGAAATAGGGGATGAGGACTAGGGAGTGCACTGTCATGATGAAAAAGATAAAATGACAAAAAAATAAACTTAAAAGAAGCTGAATAGCAAAAAATGAAAAGACTGTATCATGAGTTAACTGTATCGCTAATGCTAAATTTTAAAATAGCCAGTACTTGGACCTGTACTAGCTCTTTTTATAAACTTTTTCTTCTTGCACTATTCAACTTGAGAGCAAAGACATTAATACTGATACAAAATACTTTTCCTATAGTATATTGAGTAATAAAATCTTACGTACTGAGGAACAAACATGTTCAAATGTAACACCTGTTGGAAGATTTCAAATAAGTCTGTAGCACAATTACTATTATTATTATTATTTATTTATTTATTTTTAGATAGAGGGGAAGGAGAGAGGGGGGAGAGGGAGAGAGAGAATCTTAAGCAGGCTCCACATCCAGCATGAGCCTGACTTGGGGCTGGATTCAGGACCCTGAGATCATGACCTGAGCCCAAATCAAGAGTCAGACACTTAACTGACTGAGCTACCCAGGCACCTCCAGCACAATTAATTTCTAATATAATTTTTGTACCATAGAAAGTTTTCCAAGTTTTCCAGCAACAAAGGGTCTATGGAAGGACAGACACACAAGAAACTAACAACGGCCTCTCAAGCAGAACTGAAGGAAGTTGTGAGACAGGGTCAGAAGGGAAACTTTTGCTGAAAACTTTTTTGTTCTTTTTGAATTTTGAACATTGTGAATCCATTACCTGTTGAATAAATGATGCTATTAACACTTTTTTTATTGTATGAATGCACCATAATTTATTCATCCATTCCCCTATTGATAGATCCATATATTGCTATTAACATTTTTTTAAATAAGAAGGTGGCTCCAAATATCTCTAAAAGTTTATCTGAAGTTAAACAGAAATGTGCCTTGTGCCTTTATTCCCCCCAAAATTTGCATCCAAGATCCACACACCAGAGCTGTGATTTCCAGGATGTGTTCACGTCCCACCCTCCCTATTTAATCCTGTGGCTACCAGTGATCTGATGAACTTCAGTTCCACGAACGTGACACAGTGACCCTACTCACAGCCACGGCCTCTGCTCAGCACCCACCTGCCTCCGTCCAGGCAGGTGCCCATGGAGATTCCTGTCAACCCACTGCCACTTCTCTTTACCCAGGCTCTGGCCTCTGTCGTAGTTCAGGGCCATGTGATATCTCAGTCTGGTGTGAGAGCACACTTGTACAAAAATACGCACCTGAGGACTCTGAAAGTCACGGTCACACGTCTTAAGTCAAGACAGTTCTCAGAGGTTCTTACACGAGAGGGTAGAGAATCAGCCACTTTGCTGTTTCCTATGGTTCCTAAAGCAGTTCCCAAAAATGGTTCAGATACTGAAAGTTAGAGCAAGGAATTGCAAACTTAGTTGCACAGAGCATATTTAAAACCGAGATCAAATACCTAACCCATGGTGGTGACGTCACTGCAGACCTCCTCTTTCCTTATCCTTACATGGGCCAAGACAGAGTGCATGCCCAGAGACCATGTCCAATGCCAAATAACCCACACACCCTTGCCCTTTGTCATGTGACCTGCAATGTGTCCTGGTAGCCTCAATAGACCTCTGGCCCCATTGTCCAGACTGGCCATGGAACTTGCTTTGGCCAAAGAATGTGAACAAGTGTGACACCTGCCACATTAGAGAAGCTTTGGATTCAACATTGTGGTTCAGTGAGGCATCTTGCTTCTGCCCTCTACCAAGAGAACAGCATGCCCGGACAACTGCTAGTTCTGGGAGGGGAAAACCCATCCATACAGGGCCCTACAGCCTAAAGAGCAGCCCTGTGCTATACGAGCAAGACAGTAGTTGTTGAAAGCCATAAACACTTGGAATTGTGTGTTATAGTAGCAAACCCTGCCCTTAGTCATCTGAGTTGCATAACTAGTGGGTTTGATATTCAACTTCCACGCACAGCACAAATGTGGTCCTCCTGGGGCTCGCTGGAAGGGCTCAGGTGACCAACAGTGACAACACGTTTGAGCTATTTTCAATCACACAAAAAAACTGGACTTAATGACAGTAGATAACTGATGTATATTTGGATTTAAGATATCCTTTAAACAGGTGCACCGCTGGATTGTTTGGACCAATCTATATGCTAAATAGAATTGAGTTATCTGGGTTCCTCTCTAGTTGAATCTGGACATTCTGGTATTCATTCATTATCGAAACTTGTTCCTGCAAAAATTCATTCTGTTAAGTATTTACCAGGCACTACCTGTATGCCAGGAACCATGTCAGGCCACTCTGTTGCTATACACTATGTGAATTTCACTACTGTCCAAAGTTATTTTCATTTTTATGCAAAGTGATTGCTATTATTACTATCTGCATTTAGGTGTGCAGCTGGTAGAGCAGGCTGAGGAGGCAGAGGGAGAGATGTACCTTTCTACGCCACGAGGGCTCTTTCCTCTATCTCCTGGAGAGGCAGTTTAGTGCAGGAAAGTGAGAACACAGCCTCTGAAATCAGACTGCCAGCTCTAAACACACGGCTCTACCGCTCAGCGGCTATGTGCCCTTGAGCAAACACTCTCCAAGCCTCAACTTCTGCACCTGTAAGAACATCGGTCTCACTGGCTTGTCCTGGGGAAGAAGTGAAAAATGCACGTAAAGCTTCGGACCTGGATCCCGGCACTGAGTGAGAAATCAGTACTGCATTCTTGAGTCTCACTAGGTCTGTGCCCGTGACCGTCAGGGACAGTGGTTTCACCTGACTTTTAACAGTTTTACTTCTCCCAATGTTCTCCATTCATAAATAAACTACTATAGTTGAGATACTGCAGGACTTTCTCTCACTAATTAAATCCTACACATGAGGAAGAAGTAAATGAAGCCCATCTATGTTTTGAATATGGGTTTCCATGAAACACGGGATCTTTTCTGTATGGAAATAGCGCGTGTGCGCGCGCACACACACACACTAAAGAATGGAGACGTCTTTTTTTCCTCTTTTATCCTGTACTTTTTTATACAAGAGGCTATGTCTAGATTTGCCCATGTGCTTGTCAGAGAGAAATTAACATAGGAAATTTTCCTTCCTTACTCCCACGCAACACATCTACCAATCTAACACTTACAGACTCAGTGAGCCACGAGCCTCAGAGAACAAATAACCAAATTAACAGAACTTTGGAAATAAGAACAAGTATTTGGTGTCTGGCTGGAAACAACCTGCAGCTACAGAGCTCTCTTCTCAAAGATCAGAAACCTGCCAGGACAGAATGCAGGATTTGCAAAGTCTGGAAAGATCCGAGCCACAGGCGATCCCTCTAGACAAATATTTTTATTTATTTTAATGCTTTTTTATTATATTATGTTAGTCACCATACAGTACATCCCTGGTTTCCGATGTAAAGTTCGATGATTCATTACATCCATTTTCCATCTCTGCCTTGACCTCTACCTCCTAAAAGGTGAGCTAGGCCCCTCTTTTCAACTTCTGCTAGTGACTTCCTTGCAGACACAAAACTACTACAGATACAAAAAAAGAGGCAGAAACAGAAATCTGGGGAAATATTAGGTTCACTGCATTAGCACTCAAATGGTCATAGACTCTAGAAACAGAAGAGACCTAAATAGGTTACACAGCCACTTCTCTCCCTGCAAACAGTTCAACTTCCAAAACAGGAGATTCTCTGTCCTGTTTGCAGGTGGAGGGTACCAAATATTTTACTGAGGACAGACTGTATGCCCTGCCTTCAGAGAACTTACACTGATTATGAGCAATATGACTCATCATTCATTCATTCAATATTTATTGAGCACCTACTATGTCTAGACCCTATCCTAAAAAAAAAAAGAAGATGATTTTATTTATTTACTTGAGAGAGAGCACGAGCAGAGGGGAGGGCCAGAGGGAGAGGGAGAAGCAGACTTCCCGCTGAGCAGGGAGCCCAACTGGGGCTAGAGGAAGAGCAGAGCCCCGGGTCCGCCGGCCGTAGGGCTAGCACAACGGGCTCTTCTCCAGACAATTCCACGTTACCTCTGAAATGGAAGAGCACACATGAACACAGTATTCAGATAAGGGTGTGATAGATGGCCAGCGAGGAGATAACTCCCGGTCCGACCATGTCCTGCCGCTACGGATACACCGAAGCCCGCCTGTTTGAAGGAAACACCACAGTCCTACACTCGGCATCCAGAGGGATGCCCAGATCTTCCCAGGCACATTTGTCTACACCCATGGCAGTCTTCCCATGTAGGACGTGTGTGTGCCGTCTCTGTCCAGCTCGCTGCTCTGACAGAAATTTCTAATACATCGTTTTCAATATTCCCATCATTTGAGGTTTAACAAATCCACCAAATTTGGTGTTATCTGTACATGTTACAAATAGACTCATCTCAGTCATAAATAACACTAGTCATTTAGGACACAAATTCTAGGACATGAAGAAAGGCTCTCTTCCCCTTCAGGAATCACACGAATGAGGCACCAGGAGCCGCCGAAATGGAGGGCTCTATCATCACCAGAAAACCTCACTGCTCTGAGCTCTCGCTAGGAGAAGCACACAGCACCGTGCTTAAAGCGCAGGGCTCTGTAGCAGACCACCAGCTCTTCCTGTGGTACTTCCATCAGACACTGGATAAGTGGCTTACTCTCTGTGACTTAGATTTCCTATCTATAAAATGGGGATAACCTAGGACCTACCTCATAGCAGTGTTCTGACGATGAAATCAATCTGTGCATATAAAATATTTAGTAGAGTGCATCCATACTCAATAAATTTGTACACACACTCAGTAAATTTCTCACCATTTGTGGGCCAAGAATAATGCTAAGCTCTTTGCATGCTTTTATTTTCACTTTTTAAAAACAAATAATGATAGGTTCACAGGAAGTTGCAAAAATAGTAGAGAGAGGTTCCATGTACATTTCAGCGTTTCCCCCGATAGTAACATCTTTTTCAAGCTTTATCTTTTTTAATTGTCACATTTTATGAGGCAAATATCCCTATCGGCCCCTTTGCACAAATAAGGAAACTAACTAAGGCTTGTAGAAGTTAGATGACTTGCCCTGCGTCACACAGCTAATAATCATACAGCTAGTGATTCCAGAAGCTACACTCTCAGTCACCCGCCACATCATACCGCCTGTGGAAAAGGACAGGAAAGATGGAGGGAGGAAGATTCTCCGGGAGAAGCCCCTGAACCCTGAAGTCCAATAAGCTAAATACACTCCTAGCAACAGGGGCTCTTAGGTAGGTGGTCAGGATTTCCTGATAAACATGTTACAGAATAATTATAATTATAGCAAACATTTATATACCACATACTGTGAGCCAAGTACTTCACATGTATTACCTAATCCCTCAACATCCCTCTTAGGTAGGTCCTATCATCATCTCCATTTTATTTCTTTTTTTTTTTTAAAGATTTATTTATTTATTTATTCGACAGAGATAGAGACAGCCAGTGAGAGAAGGAACACAAGCAGGGGGAGTGGGAGAGGAAGAAGCAGGCTCACAGCGGAGGAGCCTGATGTGGGGCTCGATCCCGTAACGCCGGGATCACGCCCTGAGCCGAAGGCAGACGCTTAACTGCTGTGCCACCCAGGCGCCCCCTCCATTTTATTTCTTATTTTTTTAAAGATTTATTTATTTATTCTAGAGAGAGAGTGACCTAGTGGGAGGTGGGGCAGAGGGAGAGAGTTTTCAAGCAGACTCCCCATAGAGTGCGGAGCCAGACATGGGGCTTGATCTCACCACCCATGAGATCATGACCTGAGCCCAAGACCAAGAGTCAGATGCTCAACTGACTGAGCCACCCAGGTGCCCTTCATCATCTCTATTTTAAATATAGGAAACTGAGGCACAGGCAGGTTAACTAGGTCACCTGAGGTCACACAACTGGTAAGTGGGAGAGCTGGGATTTGAACCCAGGCAGCCTGGCTGCAGAGCTCATGCCCCTAACCACTATTCCTCTTGCCTCTCTAAAATACCTAATGAACCCCAATGGACTCCTGCTTTTCCCCTTTTCACGTGGCTCCGTTCGATGCCATAGAGGTTAGCTGTCATTACTTTATTGCTCGTGCGTGCATACCTTGTCTTCTAAAATGGCTCCGTGGGAGGACCAGGAGAAGCTCCTCCTTTCACTTTTCCTGTTGCTTCCACAAGCTTAGTCCAGTGAGCAGCACTTTCTGAGGGCTGAAACTCTGCGAGATGCCCCTAGGACATGCTTGCTGCATCGCCCCTTCAGCTCCTCCTCGATCCCCGGTGGTCACATCTCGAGACCCTGGGCACTTCTCACTGCCTGTGTATAAACGGTGTATTGCTCTAATTTGGGGCCATAAATCAATCCCCACCAGGACTAAAATCAGTTCTCCCCCAATCATTAGAAATCCTCCCCCATCTTCTTCAAGTTCTCAAAAATATTTTCAAGCACTCTGCAATGGTAGTTGTGCTTCTAAAGGGCCTCTAGATACTTTGGGAATGAAGAAAGGAAAAATTTTATTAGGAAATAAGAGATGTGAATGGCTGCATGAGATGGGGGGAAATGACGGTTCCTTTGGACAGGGGACTCTCCCAACCCTAAGTGACAGAGTGTTAAAGTCACCCAACGACCCTCGCACTCACTGCCACAAAGACTCTTTGTTTGGCAATATGATTCTTTAGGCAGTGAAGCGGCTAACTCAGCATGAATGCTCAATTCTAGATGAATTCAGCCCTTGGAACTCACCACAGTCTGGACAATACCCTGAATTTATTACTTATAAGATATATTTGTCCAAAGCTTTCCCTACTATCCCCTGTAGCCAAGTACATCCATACATTCCACAGCTTTGGCTCAAGCTGCATTTGGAAATAGCATTCTAACTTCCTGACACCAACACTAATATTTTGGCTGCTTCTAATATGACACCCAGACTTTTGAATTTCAAAAACAATGCCTGGGACAAGGGAGGGACATCCTGTGGCATAAAAGAAGGAAAAATATCTTTTTATTCCCGGAGAAAGTCTCTTTTACAAAGGCACAAGCCTCTTTCGCTAACAATGTTAAATGTAAATGTTAACATAGATGTTACTATGGTGATGCTCACATTTGCAAATTCACGTGAGATCTTAGCATTGTGTTGTACTCTACATACCCGTGAAAATGTTAACTTCAGCTAATGAAAAATACAGAGCGCTGTCTATACCTGACACTTGCTTTCAAGAGTCTCGATGATTTTCCATAATTCACAAATACAACTCAAAGTCCAGATTTTAATCTTACAGTCTCTAAAATTCTGAATTTGGCTACCTTGGAGATTTCCTGAGTCCGCTAGCAAAATAAAAATAATCACCCCATTTAAAAAAAATTCTGCTTCTAAAATCTATGAGAACTTTCCATAAAACATTGTTAAATGCTTACGGTCTTCTTGGCTAGGAAAGCCCCAGCACCTCAGAATTCAATTCAAGAGTTATATCTTTCCAGGTAAATACTTTCTTATAATCTTTTCTGCTTTCTCATTTCTTTTGGAAGATTTAGAAATTTTTCACAATGGGATTAGTTAAAACTACACAAGATCCTTAATGTCACAAGATCCTGAAATGTATACTTAAAGATGTTTAAAACAGTACATTTATTATATTTCACCTCAATCAAAAGATTACCCGATAGTACACATAACTTTTAATTAGCTTAATCCCTATTTAGAAAATCAAACCAATTATCAAATAAAGAGAAAACAGACCTGCATGTATTTCTTATTTTACTCTTCCATCCCATAGAAACACGAACGTCTGTAAATTCAATCAACTTGTGCTTTCCCTGCTTCTGCAAAAATCCGACCTATATGACCCCATAATTTCATGTGCAAAAGAATGAATCCTAGCATTCACAGGACCGTTTTTTGAGTTTTAAATACACAAATCTGCTATCCCACAGCAATCAACAATACAGTTACCAAGAAGAGCTAGTAGCCTACATATTTGAATAGATTTCACCTTGACCTAGACGGTCATTTTATTAATAAGAGGAAAGGTCTGAGGCTAAGCCTTGAAGGGAAGGTTTCTTAACCTGAGGGCTTCCAGGGAGCCACAAACCACTGAACTGACCCAAGAGCTGTACATAAGCACGTGCAGGGATTTTTCTGGGAAGGAGGCTGATGACCTTCCTTTCAAAATGATGGAGAACCTGAATCTCACTTCCAAGACTGCCCATGCAGGACTGGGGCGAGCCCAGAATGAGCCTGTCCGGGATGCTTGTGAGCTCAGCACAGCGCACGCCTGCCCATGCAGGACTGGGGCGAGCCCAGAATGAGCCTGTCCGGGATGCTTGTGAGCTCAGCACAGCGCACGCCGTTCGTTTGCACGATACCACTATAAAGAGAATCTAGGTATCCTCTGGAGGGGACGTGGCCTCCTTACGGAAGGACACAGCCATTAACCTAATTTGTTATTCCAGCACTCCCTCCGTCAGCGCTGTCTGAAAATGAAAAGGTGCTGGCCAGCGGAGAGCTTCATGGGACTGGAAACCAATGAGCCTTGAACAAAAGGCCCTTGGTGGGACTCCTGATGCAGCGCCCCCGGGCTCACCAACCCTCCTTCCAGCCACAGAGATTATGGGAAAGATCCGGGTTACCCTGGGAAGACCTGTGGTTCTAGGGCAGGGCCATCGCGCAGAGCTAGCGGTTGTCACCATGTTACATGCGTGACCACAGCTCCCTGCTCTTTCTCAGCGGCTGCTGAGTCTCATTAACAAACTCACTCAGCAGCTGAAGGCCTCCTCTCTTTCTGCCAACCCTACCACCTGCCACTCCAGCCCCTCCTTGCCAACTTATTCCTTCACCCCCCTCTCTGCACTCCCTCCAGACGCCTCTGTGCAGGTGATTTCCCTGCCCAACTTCCCTCCAGAGTTCTAAAACGGGGTCTCTCACCTCCCTGGAACTTCTACAGCTGGAAATTCCACAGGCACCATGGAATCAACACAACCCAAACTGAACTCATCATCTTTCCAAAGCAAACCTGCTTGGCTCCCCTCTTTCCGTGAACAGGATCATGATGTCTTTAGGAGCTCAGCTTCAAACCTTCACCCTCCCCTTTAGTGAGTCACGGAGCCCTGCAGACCCAGCCTCCAGGAAGCGCCTGGCACCTGGGCCCACCACGACGTTCTTGCTCCAGCCCTCATGACTGCTCACGCATGTGCTCCAGAACCTACTAACTCATCCTCGCATCTCCCACGGGGTCTTCGCCTCCACTCCAAACCATCCTACTGCCACCAGATTAATTGACCTAAAGGCTCAGCCCAGCTCACGCTTCCTCACAGGAAAGCCACGCTCTCCTGTGGCTAGTGAGTTATGGACAGTAATAGACAGGTGGCATCGAGCACTCGAGTTACTGTACGGAGACACAGTACTGAACACTAGACAGGTCTTACGTTCATCTTCCAAACGATCTCAGACGGTTGTACCTTCATTATCTCCATTTTACAAATAAGGAAGCTCTGGAGGACAGAAACATTAAATAAGTTAGCCAAGGCCCCAGAGCTAACACCAGGCCTCTACAGCCCCTTTGCCTGGCATCCAAAGGCCTCCCACAGCGCCATGGCCATCTGCCTGTCCTGCCTCGTCGGCTACCACTCCTTGCCCAAGACCCTGGCCCACTTCACACCCGCTCCATTCTCGCTGCCTCGGGTGCCTCCAAATCCACATCTCACCTAACTGTCCATTCAAACAGTACACGCCGAGCAGAAATCCACTGCGTGCTAGACTCTCGGCCACTCGGCCAGACCTTTGGGGTGCATCGCAGAATGGAAAAAGGGAACAAGTGGACGGAAAAGGGGAGGCCCCTGCCCTATTCAGCTTACAGTCTGAGGCCAGAGACAGACAATGGTCAAGAAAGCGCATATTCGGGGCACCTGGGTGGCGCAGTCGGTTAAGCCTCTGACTCTTGATTTCGGTTCAGGTCATGATCTCAGGGTTATGAGATCGAGCCCTGTGGCAGGCTCCATGCTGAGCGTGGAGCCTGCTTAAGATTCTCTCTCTCCCTCTGCCTCTGCCCCTTCTCCTGATCTCTTTCGGAAGGAAGGAAGGAAGGAAGGAAGGAAGGAAGGAAGGAAGGAAGGAAGCAAGCAAGCAAGCAAGCAAGCAAGCAAGCATATATTTGTTTACATCTCAGCCTTTCCTCAATGTTCATCCCAGTGTCACCTACTCCATAAAAACTTTCTGGAACATGCCTTCTCCCCCTCCCTCCTTCACACCTCCACACATGCTAGCATTTTCCCCGTGGTGCCCCCTTACTCTTGCCTTCTTCCCAACGCGCATGCTTACCTAATCTCCTGGGACTAGGAGGCAAGCTCCCCGGGGCCGGGCATGTGGAGGCAAACCCTAGGCCTGCCTCTTACTACCCGGTGACTCCCAGAGCCTCAGGTTCCCCATCTGTAAAGCACTTGAGGTCGACATGAGGATTAAGTGGGATCACCGTCTGCAACTCCCCGAGGCCCTGCTATGGCAATTCCTTCCCATGTGAACACGACCTTCTCCCAGCTTGGTGGCAGAGGTCCTCTGTGCTCAGTGAGAGCCAAACAGCTAGCAGAATCCTTCTGTGTAAAGATCAGAACAACTAAGCTGTGGGAGAAACCCGGAAAGCTCATTCTCGAAAGGCTCTGCTGGCAGTCGAGGAATGGACGCCCTGAGCAGGTCTCCTCTCCCGAGACCGTGGCCATCCAGACAGGGCTCTGCCAAAACATGTCACTCCAGGATTCTCTCCATCACAGGGCAGGTCCAGTTTCATTAGGCAAATGGCTCGCTCCGTGCCCACGACAAAGGAGGGAGAGACCCGAGTTGCCCTTCTTTAACCTGGCTCCTCCTTATAATGGAAAAGCTTGGAGACTGCTCGTCTCCAAGACATGGCTGAACCCACACCCGCAAAAACTTGATAAACCAGGTAAAATTGGGTGAGAGATCCATTTTCAAAGCACCCAGAGGATAGTAAAAGAAAACGCGTTTACAGCTATTACTGTGGCCTAAATGATTCACAGAGTTGTGTTTTCAGTGACCCAAATACAATGTTTCAGGGCACCTAGAAGCATTACAAGGGGCACTAGTGCGAGGTTGCCACCAAGTTGAAATCGTCTGATCACATGAAGTCCTCATGGGGACTTTCGGAGCGGGAGAAAGGAGCATGCCGGGACCACTCCAGCCAGGGATGGGGCTGCTATGATACACCACAGCCCTGTGAAAACAGACCTCAGCTCCCAAGGGGGTTCTCACCAGCCGGGGGGCCCTCGTAGGACGGACTGGTCATGCCTCGATTCCATGCCCCTGGCCTTAGTCTGTTCAGAACATCAGAAGAGCTCCCTGGCCCTGAACTCAAAATGCAACAGAACTACTATATATAAATATATGATTTATAAGCGAGCTTCCCTTACTTTTAGATGATTGGCAATTAATTACACAGTAGATATAATACTGCTTTTCTTTCCTATTTTCTTTTTGTTGTTGGAGGCTGTGAAATCTCAGAGCTGGATTTTTTTTTTTTTTTTAACAATCGTTTGGCTTATGTCTTGGCAGTGTCAAAAACCACATGCCATGCATTGTCCCTGGCACCACCCGGACTTACGGCTATTTATGATGGGTACCCTTGGCTCAGTCACATGCTGCTATAATTACCGGGAACAGAGTGCGTGTGTGCAGAAGGGTGATTCTGGTTTTCCCGAGTCACTGCTATTTCCTTTGCCCAAAGTCCAGTGCTCCCTCAGGAAAGATGTGAGCCAGCCAACTGGAAGACGTCAAAGCACCCTCCCTCTCCACAGCACATGTCACGTCACAGTTTGTTAACATCTCCATCGGAAAAGAACACTTGTCAAGGTCACTGAGGGCCACCAGCTGTGCTCTGAATCCCGAGTGGGGGCATCTGTGCACATGTCTGCACACGCCAGCCACTCTGCCCAGCTGCTGTTAACAAAGCCTGTCCTTGCAAGAAGCACGGTCACTCAATCGAAGAATCTTTGGAACTGGCGCTCACCTGGTCCACTCCTCCCACCCTCGAAACCAAAACAAAATAGTCCCAAGGAGATGAAGCGGTTTGCCCGGGAGTCTGCAGTTGGACAGCTGTTTCCGAACATCTCAGCCAGGCCGACCTCTCAGAGCCCAAGGATTCTTGCCTTAGTCATGACTTTTGACTTTTTCTTCCTTTATTCAGAGAACATCTATGAGTTTCTGCATTTAGGCAAATACAAAGCATTATCCAAGAGGGGCTATAATTATTCAAAGAAAACTAGCCTCCTTTCAATTATCAGGAAAGACACATAACGGTCTTTGGTATTTAGCTTGCAACCATGTGCCCACATAAAATTAAAATTATTAGTTATGGGGGCCAACTTAATTCAATTATAAATTCTTATTACCCAAATAAGTCTCAAGAAATAGAGGGATCTTGCCAGCAGTGTGCTAGATTTCATGCCCAAATGCAAACCTGCCATCTGCCAAGGCACATGACAAGGTTTTCAAAGAAAAGTGACCACAGGCCATTTAAAATCTTCATTAGAAACAGACACCCTGCATCTTGGGAGGTGAGATGACAGCAAGAGTAGGGCTACCCTCCAAAGTGGATTTTAATGCGGAAGGAAACTTTTTTCTTTACTTCCCACTTGATCAGCAGGGACAGTACTCCTTTTGGAACAACCATCTGGATCCAAAAACATAAAAATGATTCCCCAAAATTGCACATGCTTAAATGTCAAGAGTTATGGCAACTTCAAGAAGCACAGAAAAGCTGCTTTTCCTACTTCGTTATTCTACATTATTTAAGTAATCACCATAGGTTGAAACAGTTGGCTCATGTCAGTGGCTTCAGTGGCATGAAAGCTATTTCTCCATTCATAAAATCATGTGGAAATAGCTCTCATTAGATTTCTAGTACAAAACAGGTCTGCTTCCACGCAATCTTAACACCTTTTATTCTATCTTAGAGAAAGTCAAATTTTAAATTAAATTATAATGGGAATTATCCAGGAAACCACCTCTTATTGGAAGGCTCCCAGACAAAGAAAATAAATTGCTCAGGAGCTTTCGCAGCAACGCAGACGAATCTTAGCTGACTTAGGAACTCTTCCATAAGCTTTACAGCTGCTATGCAACTACTAACATCCTTAGAAAAAAGCACTGGGCAAATATATTTGCTAGACAGGAAGCTCCCTGAAGTAAGGACTCTACCCTGTTCTCTTTTGTCCCACGCAGTCTCTTACTGAAATGACATTTTATTAATAAAGGAATGAATAAAGTGATTATTCATTAAACACAATTGTCGAGCATCTACTCCGTCAAGTACTGGAAATACCAAGATGAGTAAGACAAGTTTCTTTTGTTTGCCTGGCAGGTTTTCGCTTACTTAAAAAATTAAATATATGCAGCCAAAGAGGTCTCATGCTGCATCTTACACAAATTTCACCAAAAAAAAAAAAAAAGAAGAAGAAGAAGAAGGTGCAAGTGAGTTCTGCTCCTCCCAATGGCCTTTTATGAGGCCAATTCATGAGGTCCTCTACTTTGGTGGATTGTTGCTGGCTAAGCATTTATTTCTACGGGCCTAAAGGGGACAAAAACTCAAGCAACATTTCTTTAAAAAGCCAAAGGGAATGTGTCAGGTAACTTGTTTGGTTTGTTGTGACCAGCAGTTCAGACTAAATTTCCTAAGGAGTTGAAGTAACCCTGGATACCCTCAATAGTTAGGAGATTTCAACATAACTCACACTAATGATAACGCAGCAATTTGCTCCCTAATCACAACAGATATACTAAGGTCATTAATCCCCAATCTCGAAAACAGAATTCTCATCCACAGAGCAGCTCCTTCGCTCCTTCCTATCACTGACACCTTTCCTTGCATTGGATGTGGATTCCGATACTGCCATCCTTGTTACAGAGGTGGGAAACCTGAGTACACAGCTGACGCAACAAAGCTTCTCATCCAGTACTGGGGGCCTGGTACTGATCTCCCCTTTCTGCGTGGTTCCTGAGAGGGGAACATCAGGGCTGGAATCCAGGCTCTGCCTCTTAGACCAGCTGAGTCATCTATTGGATGGATTGCTTGTCCCCCTGCACCTTGCTCACTTCATCTCTAGACAGGAATAGTAATGACACCTCCCTCGGACAGCCGTTCTGAAGATTAAATTCAAATAATACTACACAGAGCCTGATGCAGGCACTCAGTCACTACTACCCATGCTCACACTTCTTTCACCCTGTGTTCCATATATAATCTGGTAGATGGGAGTAGGTGAGCCAGCTGAAGACAGCTGCTATTTACAGACAACTTCATCAAGTAGATCAGCAACACGACAACAGCTCTGCAAAAGTACCACACAAGAGCGTATCGCAACCTGGCTGTCCAATTAACCCTGCCAAACCAGCTGTCAGATCAGTGTTTCTCCTGGGACAACTACCCAGCTCTGTATGAATGGAATTATTTATCACATGCAGGAGATAGTCACAGCACACATGCCCTGCCCAACTGTACTCTATACAAATACCAAGGCTTTGGCAGGGGCTACCAATGATTGGCAATCTTAGAATAAACCATATGTGGTAGACAGAATGATGGCCCCCACAAGATGTCCATGTCCTAATCCCCAGGACCTGTGAATCTGTTAGGTTATATGGCAATAGAGAATGAAGACTGCAGATGGAATTAAGGTTGCTAATCAGCTGACCTTAAATAGGGAAATTATCCTGGATTATTCCGGTGAGCCCAATGTAACATCAAAGGTCCTCAAAAGCGGGAGAGAAAATCAGGAGAGAGAAGCAGAGAGAAGGCAGCACCAGAAGGACTCAGTCCAATGTTGCTGGCTCTGAAAATACAGGAAGGGACCACAGGCCAAGGACAGCCTCTAGACACAGGAAAGATCAAAGAAACACTCTCCCTTAGGAGTTCCAGAAGGAATGAAGCCTGCCAACATCTTAATTTTAGCCCAGTAAGACCCGTTTTGGACTTCTGACCTCTAGAACTGTAAGATAATAATTTGTGCTGTTTTACACCACTCAATTTGTGGTAATTTGGTGCAGCAATAGAAGTTTAAGGCAACATATTACCCCATCAAGATCTCTTGAGCAGGATGACATAAACCCTTAAGGAGAGCCTTTTCTCAGACATTCTCCTTTACTTGTGATGAGTGGCTACTATTCTGATCTTAGGGTTTTGGTTTGAAGCTAGTTACCTCTCTCGTCTTGATACCTGTGCCTGAGTGCCCCTCATACAGATCCAGGCGGATCGTCCTCAGAAACTTCCTCAAGGCATTAGTCAACCCCAGACCGTTCCCTTCTCCTGCCCACCACCATCCACACAGGCTAAGATGACTCAGACTCAACATTTAGATTCCAGTCATTCTGATAATAACAGTCACCCACCTCTCCCCACCCCTCTCCCAAGCATGCGCACACAATCTCATCACCCCTGGAAGGGAAGGAATTAGAGGTACTGCATGTGGAAAACTGTGACTCACTGTTCCTGTCAACCAGGTACATGGCTATAAATGTCACTCAAGTGAGATCATAGCAAGGGGCTCAGAGCCACGAAGGATGGCACCTGGAAAGCAAGGGCTGGAAGCTGAGACTTCTGACCATTCAGATAGAACCAAGTAAGGAGATGAGATCTGGTGTGAGGAGAAGCACCGGCAGCACTTGAAAGGAACACCATGTGACTGACTTCAGTGAACACCCAACATATTCGGGAAGGTCGCTAGTGAACATGCAGAAGATCTGGCCTCGGTCCTCAGCAAGCTCACCCGTGGGGCCCCAGGCATCAGCTGCAGGGGGCACGCTGGAAGGAGCAGCTGAGACAGTCATGGCACCCTTTTACGTAGGAGTGCCTGATTTGCACAGAGACTTTTCTGTAAAAATGGGAAATTTCACCCTCAATTACTTGTCATTTCACCTAATGACACATATTAAAGCTTATCTTTTCACAGGCTAATTTTAGTCTGATACCAGTTCACAGATCGCTAGTTTAGAAAAACACTACCCTGCTTTGCAAACCCAGTCCACTCCCCCTGGCAGATTCCTACGACAGAAGAGCTGACAAGGCCAGAGAGAAAAGACGAAGCCTAGAGCCCCACCATGTATTGTCCTTAGAGGTCAAAGTCCAACAGAATCCTGATTAAGAACTGTTACCAAAAAAAAAAAAAAAAAAAAGAGTTGTTACCACATTGTAAAAGAAGGGGGGTCAATTTCATATCATATTTCTGACTCCTACTCCTGCAGGATTAACAACCCTGGCAGATATGCTTCTCTGAAGTACAATCCAAGGCAGCTCTCACTGTGATATCTCACCATGCATCCTCCCCATGCCTGTGGACCCCTGCTCTCATTTCCGTCTGCCAGCCTAGACCCCCTGGGTCATCACTGGTTGCTCTCTTGCCATTGGCTTTGGCTTTCCAGCCACCAGATCCTGCATTTTCCCTGCTAAATCTTCCACCCTGAATGAATCAAGCCAGCCATGCCCACCGACACACCAGCCCAATGCTCCGATGCCCTGCTGAGGAAGACCACAGAGCAGAGAGCAGATTCTCCAAAACATGAACTGTCTCCTGTCCGAGAGGCTCAGGAATCTGGCCTCACTCTCATAGATGGGTTCGCTTCCTATTTCATGGAGTAACACTTGTAAACCTTGAACTCTCAACCCTCCTATCTCTTCTCACTTGGCCTCTGACAACACCGAGAAGATCAAGGCCATCAGTGAGAGCACCCCCTCCCCCAGTTGCCTTTGCACCTCTCCTTTCTCCATGTCCCCTTGTCTTGGGGCAGGTGGTGCTCCCCTGTGTAAGGCTAATGCCACACACTGTGCCCTGCTTTCCTTCCTGGGGCCCCTCTCTCCAACAACTCCCTTTCTCACTAATATTTTCTACCTTTCTCTCGAGAATGACTATTCCCGTATCTTCCCCTCCAGATATTATCTTAATTTCTCCTTCCCATTCATGAACAGGAAGTCTACAGTGGATGTCACCATTTCCTAGCCCTCGGACACCCAGCTTTTACTCATCAACCTCCTCCACTGATATCCCCATTTTCACTAAAAATGCTCTTGTTCAAGGTACCATCGCCCCCAAATTGCCAAACACAGTAACCCATTTCAATCCTCTTCTCACTTACCATCTCTGTGAGATTTGACTCTGGTTTCCACTCCCTGATACTTGAAACTCCCTCCTTATCACATGGTTTCCAGGTCCCCATCCTCTCCATTTTCCATAAATGATTGCTAAATGAATGTCCCAAACCAAATTCATTGTTTTTTCCCTCAAACCTGCTCCTCTTTCTGGAATTCCCATCTCAGTGAATGGCACCATCAAACCACCCAAGAAGAGCCCTCAGGGCACCCTACATGACCCTTTGCCATCCCTCACCCCCTGCCTCCACTCAGTGGTCAAGCCATAGAGCTTTTAGCTGCACAATGTCTCTTGTGTCTTTTCCCTACTTCCCAACTCCAGGACCATCACCTGATGTCTGGCTCTCATCACCTGAACATGAACCAGCACGATGGCCTCCTTTGGACCTTCTGCCCCTGGTCTGGCCACCTGGGATTCACTGCCTTGGCACCTGGCAATCTGACTTTCCCTGGCTCTTTAGGAGGAAGCAGGGCACTCGGTGGGGATCTACTCAGATCAAGGGGTCAAGGAGCCTTCCATGAGAGAGCGACTACTGAGAGGAGCTTGGAAAGAGAGTAGGGGCTGTCCAGGGTGATGAACAGACAGAAGGTGCAGGTGTCCAGCATGCTAAGCTGGGAAGGGGTATGGCACACTCTAGCAGCCAGCATGGCTGGAGCCGGGAAGCAAAACGTAGCCTCACCTGAGCCTGGTGAGGACCAGGGGCCAGACTGCCCAGGACCCGGGGACGCAGGTGAGAACAGTTTCCTCTTCAGAGCAATGAGAAGCAGGGAGTGTGACGTGATCAGGTCTGAATTTTTAAAAGATCCCTCTGTAAAAATGCTAATTGATGAAGCAATAATGGATACTTGACTAACATGATAAGATAGATCTAATTAAACCTAAAACTCAGTATTTATAATAGGAACTCTAGAAGCATTTCGCTACTCAGGAACAAGATAACATGTCCACTATTGTGGTTCTTTGAGGAGATGGCCAACGCACTTAGGTCAGAGAAAGAAGTTAGAGATTTAAAAATCAGGAAAAAAGAGATAAAGGGGCGCCTGGGTGGCTCAGTTGGTTGAGTATCTAACTCTTGGTTTTGGCTTAGGTCATGATCTCAGGGTCGTGAGATAGAGCCCCATCCAGCTCTGTGCTAGGCGTGGTGACTGCTTAAGATTTTCTCTCCCTCTCCTTCTGCCCCCGCCCCCCACCAGGCTCACTCACCCTCTCTCTCTCCCTCTAAAAAACAAAAAACAAAAAAAGGGGTAAAACTGTCACTATTTGCATATGATATTCTCAGATAGCTAAAAACCCAAAAGAATCCACTAAGAAACTATTCAAACCATAAGAGAATTCACTAAGATGGTAGGAGCAAATTCCTATGTAGAAATCAATAACTCACTTGTATACAAACAATAACCAATTAGAAGAAGTATTAGAAGAAAAGGTCTCCATTTATAAAAGGAACAACAGAGTAAAATTGTTAAGAATAAATGTAACAAGAATTGGACAAGAGCCATAGGAAGAGAATTTAAATTAACCTGCAAGATTCAGGGGAAGAGCTTGAAAAGTCTACAGGCAGGAAGGTTCAACAACATAATGATGTCGATTCTTCCTAAATTAATCTATAAACGTTAATGCAATCCCAATAAAAATAATAGGATTTTTTTTAAAAATTCAGAACAATCTTATTTTAGAGTTCCTATAAAGGATCCCTCTGACTGTAGTGTGGCCATGCATTGAAAAGTGAAAGCGGAAGGGGCTGGGGGGACTGGCCAGGCTGTGCAGTGGTCCCCAGTGAGAGCTAAGAGAGCCGGGTCCAGGGCCTGGCCTGGGGTCTGGGGCTAGAACGCAGAGAAGGGCATGTATTTGAGAAATACTTAATTGGTGAAATTCATAAGACATGGTGATTGGCTGGACATGGGAGGTGAGAGATCTCCAATGATGGCTCCTGGTTTCAGGTTCGTATATTTAATAACGAATCAAACCTCCTGCCAAAGAATCCCCCTCTTTCCTAAACTCACTGCTCATGCAGTGTTGCTGAGCCAGGGGCCTGGCAACAGATTTAGCAAGGTCCTCCACAAAGGCTTGTTAACCAGCTGTTTGCTCACAGCAAAGTGAAGTATCAATTTTGCCTCCTGACTCTGTTAATTAGGTGTTCGGCATAGGTCTTCGGTGGACACAACGGTTTTCAGCTTCAGAAAGCCTGCTGACTTGTTCTTTCCCTCTCAGTGCTTCTTTTCCCCTTGTGATTCAAAACTGTGCTAGAAAAAAATAGGGCAATGATTATGTTTGAGTTTGACCTAAGCAGACAGTGTTTACTTAGCTGGGGCTGGACAACATCCCCGCAGAATCCTGACTTTCCTATTTAACAAACAAACAAACCCTCCGTGGTCAACAAAACCCCTCACCTCCATGGCCTGACGCTCTGTCAAGGGCAGCTTCCCCCTGAGGCTGGCTTTCTCCTCTGTTCAGAAATCCTTCCAACGGATTTTCAAACAGAACAAAGTGAGTTTAAATGTGTCACACAGTGGTGGCCTCGCCAGCCTCGACAGAAATGATTCCAGTGAAGGCGTTGTTTGATATGAAAAAGAAGTGTGTTTGTTTTCAACACAAGGCATGGATGGGTCTGTTAAAACTCAGGTGAAATAAGCCAGTGCTTTGGCTGGAACCAGTTTAGACCCAGTTTATTTCCCACAGCTGCCAGGTCACGTTTTCTGCAGTGTCTACACAAAGCACAAGTGAGGGGCCCAAACCAGGGCTTTGAAACTTGCCCTGCACCAGACTGCCTGGGGTCTTAGCGCAGAGTCTGAGCCTGGGGGTCGAGGCTGGCGCCTGAGCGTCTGTATGTTTAATGAGCTCCTGGGTGATGCCATTCTACAATTCCACAGATGGCACTTAAGTGTAGCAAGAGTTTCAACGATTGGGCTAGGCCGGTGATGGGTATTAATGAGGGCATGTATTGCATGAGCACTGGATGTTGTACGCAAGCAACGAATCATGAAACACTACACCAAAAACTAATGATGTACTGTATGGTGACTAACATAATAAAAAATTTAAAAAAAAAGACTTTCAATGAGCTCAGCAACTCACAAGCTACATTTCTCTAGAGCTAACCTGCGGATTGTAATGTGTTCTCCTGATTTACAAAACAGAGACTTTGCTACTCTCTATGTCAAAGAACCTCAGATATAACAAGCGAATTTTTTAAAAAAAATGTTTAAAGATTATTTATTTATTTGACAGAGAGAGAGAGAGCAAGTGCACAAGCAGGGGGAGTGGGAGAGGGAGAAGCAGCCTCCCCGCTGAGCAGGGAGCCCAATGTGGGGCTCAATCCCAAGACCCTGGACCTGAGCCGAAGGCAGACGCCCAACCAACAGAGCCACCCAGGTGTCCCACAAGTGAATGTTTTAAAGTCTCTTCAGACTTTAAACATCTGGAGGTCAGAATACCTCATCCCAATCTAATCCAGACGTTATACTTGCTTAAAAAAAAATTCAGAGATGCCTGGATAGCTTGGTCAGTGAAGCATCTGCCTTCGGCTCAGGTCATGATCCCAGGGTCCTGGGATTGAGTCCCGCATAGGGCCCCCTGTTCAGCAGGGAGCCAGCTTCTCCCTCTGCCTGCTGCTTCCCCTGCTTGTGTTCTCTCTCTCTCTCTCTCTGACAAATAAATAAATAAAATCTTTTTAAAAATACTGAGAAAATCCTACAATACCTAGTGAAACCTCACCAATTTGGATTAAATAAAAGGAAAGCTTTAATGACGAGATTTTAAAAACATAATCAAGTGTATTACTTTCAATTTCAAAGGATAAACAAGTTTCAGGAGTTTGAAAATAGTTTCCTCTTTTAAATATTTCATATATTTCCCTTTGGATCATGGTGACCCTGTTTCATTTACACTGTCTATGAAAAAAGAAAACACTGGGTCTTCCCAGGCCCTACACAAATTATCACAGACCCTCAATAAAAGGAAACAGAATTTCAAAAGTCCTCCTACATTTAAAATGAAAAGCTTCTAAAACTTAAATATCACTGTCAGTTCCTTTATTAAAATCCATGCTTTTAGTGGGCTTCATTTAACCCGTTTTTGAGGTAGAAAAACTAAGGCCTACAGTCACAGGAAAAGTCAGTAGAATTCAAGGTCAATGCCATATTCAGGACCTTATTAAACTAAGGAATGTCAATTGCGATAAATTCTACCCACTCAAGTACCAGCTGCCTTGAGGGAAGGTATGTGTGTCTCCTGACAAACACATAATCTCACAGTCTAGTTGTTTGGCCTTGGAAAACATTTTCCTTATCAACTGAGAAGTAGAATGCATACAGAAGAGTGCATTAACTGCTTTTTTAAAAGAAGGGAAGTAAATAAAGTACACACATTTAAGCTGTTTTTCCTATAACTACACAGATCCGGGCGCCTGCATACAAAAGGCCACAGGGTAGTCATATTGTGAAAACAGCTACTCTGTTTTGCAAGGAAATATGCAAAATACAGAATAAAAAGGTACATAATAAAAAATACAAAAAAGCACAGCATAGTCTATGCAAATACCTTACACATACTGTCTTTTTCTGCTCCTAGTTACAATGAATAGCGCTTATCCTGTCTGTCCTGATTAAGGGGGGTGGGGGGTGTGCCTTAAAAGCATGAGACATCTTTAAAAATCATGAAATGAAAATGGAATTTAAAGTATACCCAAATATTAATGACTCATGAGAAATTTTTAGTTAACTTGGGTTTTATTAAGACTAGCAACCTTTGGGGCATCTAGGTGGCTCAGTCAGTTAAGTGTCCAACGATTTCGGCTCAGGTCATGATCTCAGGGTCGTGAGATCGAGCCCTGTGTCCAGCTCAGTGTGGAGTCTGCTTGAGATTCTCTCTCTCTTTCTCCCTCTGCCCCTCCCCCTGTTCACATGCTCTCTATAAATAGATAAATTAAATAAATAAATAAAATCTTAAAAAAAAAAAACTAGCAACCTTCTATTGATCATCTTCCCACCATATGATCAGAGCTAATTGCCTGCCTGGGTAACCCCGCACCAGCTGATAAGTGAGTTTAGCTCTATAAAGATAAACTGGCCCCTCTAACTCATTTAAACCTGGGATGGGTGGGATGAAGGCACAGAATCCAGACATCAAGATGGAGTTTTGAAAAGTCTGGACTATTCATTGGACAGGTATGGGAAACATCGGGCAGAGAGGAAACACAGTTTGTGTGGCTTCTCTGCTGGGAACACTTGGACCGATGTCATTTATCTTCACAACATGGAGTTAGCTGAGTTCCAACCAATCCCACATTCCAGGGCTATTCTTAGCCCTTTGATTAAGAAAGCTGAATGAACTGTACCGGAGGGGAGTCTCCATGTGCCTGGAAAACACTCTTCCTACGAGGCTGAGGCTGCAGAGTGACCCGTTGGTAAGGGCTCTCTACCAGACGCATGGGTTCTGGTTACTCCTGGTTCTCATCAATTTCCTTACCTGCACAGTGGAGATAAATTAGTGGTCCCCACAAGTAGTTTTATGAGGCCCCTGAAACCTAGAAGGGGTTCAATGAATGTTGACTGAACTCTCAGATGAGATCATTATTTCAAACATATAACCCAAATGTTACTTATTATTATTCTTTTCATACTTTTCTAGCAAGTCTCTCAAAGCACACAGTACTCCAATCATTCACAGTTCACTAAGCAGGCAGTTGCTTGTATCTTGATTTCACTTTTGGACTCAAGTTGTTGGTAGAAAGTCTTAATTTCTACCCTGGGCTCTACGCTGGGAGCCATAATAACTACAGTAGGATACTATACTGGTGGGTGTCCAGCACTATGCATTTGCCGCAACCCACAGACCTGTGCTCCACAAAAGGTGAACCCTAAAATACACAGCAGACTTTGGTTACAAATAATGTATCAAGATAGGTTGGTGGGTTGACCAGTTGTAACAAATGCA
Organism: Ailuropoda melanoleuca; assembly: GCF_002007445.2. Taxonomy (NCBI): domain Eukaryota; kingdom Metazoa; phylum Chordata; class Mammalia; order Carnivora; family Ursidae; genus Ailuropoda; species Ailuropoda melanoleuca. Next base: position 100,236,546 of record NC_048227.1, on the reverse strand, counting down.
CCACACTACCAACAAGGCCAACGATCAGAGGGACAACCCCAAGAAGAAGGAACCAGGAAATCAAAGCCCCTTACTTTTGTCCCCCTGGGAAGCCCTCAGCCCCGAAGCAGAGACACACTTGAATTTCCAGCCCTATTCCCAGCCTGCTGCTCCACAAAATGGCCTCCACACCCATGAGAACACTTTAAATTTAGCACAAGGGCTACACTATGTATGACATTCTAGCACACACCTACTAAAATTATTTGGAAACAGATCTCTTTGAAGAAGTTTGGCAGCACACGCACTCACTAAAATGTTTCTCGGAGGTGGGGTAGGCGGCGGACAGCAAGACCCAACTCTCTGTTTTTCACTATGGAGTAAAAACGCACACTCAACGTCATGAAGCAACTTAATCATTTAAAAGCCTCTGTCTGCCCTCAAAATAGGAAACACGTCTTGTCCACCCACGGTTTCAGTCCTACATTTTTTTTTTTTTTTTTTTTAAAGATTTTATTTATTTATGTGACAGAGAGACAGCCAGCGAGAGAGGGGACACAGCAGGGGAGAGGGAGAGGAAGAAGCAGGCTCCCAGCCGAGGAGCCTGATGTGGGACTCGATCCCGGAATGCCGGGATCACGCCCTGAGCCGAAGGCAGACGCTTAACGACTGTGCTACCCAGGCGCCCCTCAGTCCTACATTTTTTAAACCTACCATTTCCCCACTGCCTTGGTCGTCCTTTCTACACAAAGCACACGCACACCCATGTCACGCTTCGTTAACACAGCCCACAAAAGCAAAGTGCAACACAGTCGGCCTACAAATCACTCTGGAACAACTATTTGGCACTCCTTCTTTCCCATTCATGCCTACAGAAGTATAAACCGGGGATACATCTCCATAAGGCAATCTGGGAATGAACTGAACTGCAAATTTTAAGTTCAGCTTTCAAACTGCTGACCCAGTAACCCCATTTTTGGGGCTTTATCCTTTTAGCAAGTATGAAAGTTGACCTCTCAATATACAGTCCATCACTGGCCCGTGAGTGGTTTCAGAATGGGTAACGGGAAAGGCAAGGGCATCTTCTGGGAAGGACATGCTGAAAGCAATGGTCTCATTCTTCTCCTGGATGTTGTCAGGTCAGATATGTCTGCAGGGAATCTGTGCAGCCAACCTGGGACCACACAGAGCATGAGTACAGGGCACGAAAGGGCCTGTGGCCTTAAGACCTCACTGTGTTCATGAACCAGCACTTCCTGGAGCCTGCCTGACCTTGGGCTTTGCCTGTGGAGATAATGTCTTTATCATATAAACCAATGCAAGTCATTGTTTTCTGTAACTTACAGCTGAAGTTATCTGATACAACCCTACAGATAAAGTCACATGTTTGTGCCAACATGTGTGTACAAGAATGTTTACTGCTGCCCAGTTAATAATAGCTAAAACCTGGAAACCTAAAAGTTCCTCCTGGCTCAGTAAATCATGGCCCATCCATACTACGGAACACTATGCAGCCCCTAAAAAGAAAGAGGGGCTCTGTATGTGGTAATATGTTAAGATACCCAAGGGATATCATTAGTTGACAAAAACAAGGTACAGAACAGTATACATGGCATGATCTCATCTGCAGTATACATGGCAGACACACACATACTTTCCTATACATGCATACACACACAGGCTTACATAGAGGTTTCTGGAAGACTCTGTAAAACTGGTAATGGTTACCATTGCTGGCAGGGCAGCAAACGGGAGATGAGCTAGTTTTCACTTAATAGCCTCTGTACTGTTTGAATTTTTAGCACAGCATGAATTACTCTTATAATTTCTTAAATCAAGATGAAAGATACTTTCAAAAAGAGCAAAACAACTCAATCAGACCATTCACAGAAATTCAAATGGAAAATATACATTTAAAGAAATTACTGTGTAGAAATTCATCCGAATCAGACTTTATGTATGATTTGAAGGTTAGCCACAAAAAGATGTTTGCTTTTTAGTCCTCTTGCTCCATTTCCTCTAAAACCTTATCATCTTCCTAGCTACCGGCTGTCAGTATGAATTAGGGAACTACAAACTCATTGTCATACAGCCTGAGCAAAATAAATTTAAAAGACACAGTCCATACAGTACGGTGACTAACATAATATAATAAAAAATCATTAAAATAAATAAATAAATAAATAAATAAAAGACACAGTCCAAAGGCACACATAGGTACCCCAAAGTCAAATATAACTTTTCCCAATGATCCACACCTCCGTGAAACTCCATGAAACCAAAGTTGCCGAGAATATTTTTAGGAATAACTTTAAGAAGATCCAGTTGTATTTATCTTTCCAGACTTACTTTTGCAGCCCAGCTTACATATGGGGCATTTGTAACTACATTCACTCAGCACAGATACCAATGTTGAATTATGTCCCAGTGTCGTTATTAAAAAGAAAGACCCGTGGTTCAACTCACTACCAAAAAAGTAGTCCTATGTTGATGTGGAATAACATTCTAGAAACACTGTGCTTTGGGGAGGCTGTGGTCCCCACTTTGTAGGGGACTTTCCTGACTGAGGCTTTCTGATCAGCCTCTTGGATCATGAGAATCTCTCTCATCTCTTTTGACACTAACCCCAGTCTCCAGAGTTTGACTCCATGCCTTCGCTTGTGTGTTGCCTCCTCTTCAGAGCTGCCCCCGTCCCTCCCGTTCATCCCTAGTTCACTGGCGGCATTGTTCACCTGTCTACATCTCCACCTGCCTCCACTACCCCCACCTGGTCCCCTGGGGGCCAGCACTCATTTTGTTCTCTATGGTATCCCTGGAACCTGTCACCGGGTGTGGCATTTTGGAGAGAGAGAAATCCATAAAGGGATTCTGATACTGCCCCTCATGAGCCCAGGTAACTTGGGATGAGCTCCTGAGGGACTGTGAGCCAGGGTGTCCTCTGTTACCAAACAGAGGTAATCATGCACTGTTTCCAGTTGGTCCGGGTAGAGACGGTGGTAGTAAAAGTCATAATCATGATAATCATAGATGCTCAATGCATGAATCAGGCTGAATAGTCCTGTCACCTGGCACAGCTGGGCTCCGCCAGCTCACTTCAGCCAGAAATAAGTCCTTCTGTCTGCAGATTCCTTACATGAATGGTCCTGGCCACACGCCAACCAAATGACCTGCTGCCCGCCCGTGCTGAAGGTCCGACCTTCTCCACGGAACGCTGTCTCTCGAACGTGGACAGCCTGTGGAGCTCTAGGCTCAGCGCTCTGGAGCAGCAGGATTCCGGCAGGTTCCGGGGAGGTGCACAGGGGGAGGCAGGGCAAAGGCAGAGATGCAAGTTCTCTGGACTGTGCATCCCCCTTTGCATGTAGCTCAGAACAGTTTTGGGTTTTCTGGCATTGGTCTTAGAGCCAAAATCCTAGCAGGCAAGAACCTTCCCTAGCAATAGTCCGAGAACTGGGCACAAGCCTCAAGGAAGCTCATTTGAAACTCTTTCCCCCAAGCCCTTCCCCTCTCTTCTCACACCATCTCCCTTCCAAGTGAAATTATTTAACTTATAGGACCTTTGAAAACAGAAGGCACAATCCTTAAAACTCTTCTTGAGTTCCTTCTGGATCAATGATCTCCCCACCAGAAAAGGCAGGCAGCGCCGTCCTGATACACAAGAGTGACCTACTTTAAGGCTTTATATAGGTTCACTGTACGAAGTGCTGACCTGACTCCTCACAGTACCTTTGAGTGATCCAAGAAAAATAAACAGTTCTGAAAAATCGAAAATCACGTGCCTAAATATATACAAAGAAAAAAATCTCTCCCAAGAAAACAGGACTGTTTTTACCGTTAAAGAGGGGAAGAGGAATTGAGAAGAGTGGAAAGCAATAGCAAAACGCACTTCCTTTTAACCACGACGTCATCTGCCCTGGCCAGGCCTGAGGTTTCCAGCTCTTGCCCCCACAGCTTTGCACAGACGCAGGCTCCCTGGGGACCGGGACTGCCTCCCCACCGGGCCCATCGTCTCAAACGCCACGGACAGAATATGTTGTCTTGGTAATGTTTCAGGTTAGAAAATTATACCTCCTTTGGAGTTCTTTCTGCCATCAACTTTTTTTTTAATAGAAAACAGAAAATATTTTGAACCAAAAAACAAAAATATGACATCTTAAGGCATATGCATCCAGAGTGCGGTCACCAAAATGGTAACAGGAGACCCCAGCATCTGTCCTCCCACAAAGAGCAACAATTACACAGCTATCCATGGATGAAAACAGCCCTGGGCGAGCTCTGGAGTCCACGTAAGAAACTTCAGAAACACAGGGGAACAAAAAACCTGAGAATAATTGTATAGGAAGAGAAGGAAGTGCAGCTACATTGGCCGGCACCATCCCGTCCCTGGGCTGGCATCGCTCTGTGCCAGGGGGAAATCACCCAGTAGAGTTCCTCGCCAGGGAAGGGTGCCACCAACTCTTAATCTACTCTAAAGCATCAAGATTTGTAAAAACGGACATCATATTTCTGAGCTCTTTTCTCATGGGCTTTTCTCTCATGAAGCGTATCTTTTCATAACACTGCCCTATGCTTCCTGCCTCTGTCAAGTCATCTGAGCACAGCGATTGGTTATTTTTAATACTTCCCTATCCCTTGCAAAGCTCTTTGACAAACTGGCCATAAAGACAGCATCAGTGAATTGTGATGGTGGTGTTGCTTACTAATATTACTTAAAGCTATCTAGAGCCTAGCACAGACTAGAACATAGAAGGACTTAAAAAAAAAAAGTAGTAATTCATTGAATGGTGTATTTGAATGAAGATCTGGTTGAGTCCAAAATATCAGTGGCATAGTTCTCTTGCAGTAAGTGGGGCCAGCCCAGCGCCCCACCTTTTCTGCCAACACACTCCCATTATCCTCTCCATGAAGTCTGGCCTTTACATCCTTGAATCCCCGTAAGAGTGATTTTGGTGCTATAGTTGGAGAACCAAATAAAAGTACAGAAGCGATGGGAAGCTAATCGAATGCTATCAAAACACCGAGAAAACATGGGCCTCTGATAAGAAGAATGAGAAGAATTCAGGATTTGGTCAGGCAGTTCAGAAATTTGTGGACAACCTGCGAACTTGAACCAGAAGGATGGAGACATGAACAGAGTCTTCCCAAATAGGACGTTAAAAATGGAAAGAAGTTGTGAAAGAATTTCCTAAGGCTGTCACTTGAACTCAGAAAGAAATACCACCAACTGAGTGGTATGGACGTTGAGTATTCTCTGATCTCACAGGGTCTGTAAAGGGGGCTTGGGTAGAATCATCCTCATAGAGACAGCCCATGGGCTTCTCCGCCTGGATGGAAATCTCAGCCTCCAACCACAGCCCAGCGGAGATGGTCGGCCCCTCACTGCCCTAAACTGTCTTCCCGGTAACCTCAAACTAGCAGTCTCGGCACTTCCCAGAGGATTCCCCCACCCTCCCGGCAGAACACGGACTGATGCAAAATACCCTTTTGGGTTTCATTTCAAAGATGGGAGAGAAGAACTGGCAGCAAGAGAAACTGGCTCCCGTCGTCAAAGATGCTAGCCGGCCTAATTTTATAGACTCTCAGATGGTCGGGGCTGGAGGAAAGCTTCCAGGCCACTCAGCCGTTGTTACAGATGATGAAAGGAAAGCCCAGAGACGGACGGGGAGCTGGCCAAAGAAACGTAGCTGAAGCGCAGCAGAGCTAAGACTGGAGCCCACGGCTCTCTCCCTGAATCTGTTATGCCTCCCTACAACCAAGGGTTGAAACTCGCTTTGGATTTTATTGTTAGGGAAACAAGCCACTCAGCGTTTCATCCACAGCGGCCTGCCGTCCGACTTATCAAATCACCCTTAGACCTTCTCCCTTACTTGTGAAAGGGCAAGAAATACAGCTCAAAGTCCTGGCCTGTTGACAAGCCCAGGTCTTTTGTTCTTGGAAATCAATGGGCTGATCGAGGTAGTTGGCAGTTTGTCTCCCAGGTGACGCCTTCTCTTGCATTCGAGAAGCCCAGAACAGGACAGGCTCAGTTTCCACCAAGAAGACCCTTGCCAAAGGCAGCGGATGGTCCCCAGCTGCCATTATGGGCAAGACCTCAGAATTCCTTCACAGTAGAAGATTCTAGCAGGTGTGAGGAAAATTCAGAGTCTGCCCCAGGTTCATTGAAAGCTCAACAGGGACCCCGCCTGCGGGCTCTGCTGGGGGGAAACCAGCCTGGTGGGGAGAAGGGTAATTACAGGTGAAAATGGTTGTTTGTTCTCAGTCCGCTCTCTGCTCTGCTCAATCATCTGACGTGGTTGATGACATTCCTTGTTTTTCTCCTTTTTCTTACGTTCCCCTTCCTTGGTAAACACTGTTTAAAGTTCCAGGTATGGCGTTTAATTTTGTCTAACGCATCATCACCAACGTTAAATGCTTTGGGAAATATTGTTTACTTACCGAAGTCCCCAGAAAAGCCCCGGATAGCTTCCCCATAAGCAGTGAGATCTGTGGTACTTAATATGACATGATATCACTATCCAGGCCAAAAACCAGAGAGATCAAATGAGAACACTGGGAATTTTAAAGTAAGCCTTTTGACCACGGCCGGCTACATTCTGATCTTCCATATTGAGAACCTGCCATCCCCCAGCTTCTCCTGCAGGCCACGTGGAGAAGGTCCAAGCCCTCTGCCTGGGCAGTGGAACCCACCCCTGCTGCCTTCTCAGGAACCCAGCACTGTCAAATAAACTGACTTTCTCTTAGAGTCAATCGGATCCTTGGGAATTTACTTAGGTGTCTACTATTTTAAAGAAAAAGGCTTCGCAGCCTCATACTCCCCTTCCAGTGGCTGACCTGTTCTTTCCTTCAGGGTCAAACCTTTAAAGAGTTGGTTACTTCCGGCCTCCCACTCATTCCTCAGCTCACTCCAATCTGGTGTCCCTGCCACAGTTCTATCACAATGGCCCCTGTCAAGGTCACCAATGACTTCCATGTCACCAAATCCAGCAGTCCTTCTTAATGATGGCATTCAATTTTGTCGACCCCCCCCGAAACACCCTCTTCCCCTGTCTGTGCCCCAACAGCAGCCCCTCCATCTCCTCCTCCTCCCTCTCTGCCACTTCTCTGTATCTGTAACATCCCCCTCTGCCCAGCCTCTACACGTGCCCAGAGGCTTCTCCTTCATCGTAAACTCTCTTCAGATGCAATGCCCACCTGTAATACACAGATAACTCACAGGGTCTAAGAGAAGCACTCAAATTCAACAAGTCCAAGCAAGTCCTCACTTGCTCTCTCTCCTCCTCCCTCCCCTGCACCCCCATTCAGTGCTGCAAACCAAGAACCCAGGAGTCATCCATGACCCCTCCCATCCTTCACCCCCACCCTGATATCTAGCCTAAGCATGCTCAGCTCTATCTTCTCCAAGGGGTCTCACGCCGTCCACCTCCCACCATCTCTGCTGCCATGCCTGGTCCATATGGTACCGGGTCATCTTCAACAGGCTCCTAATTCCGCCCCCCAACTCCTGTCCCCTCTACTCAGCTCCCCACCCTTAAACCAGAGTCACTGTTCCAAAGCACACTTCTGATAGTGCTCTATCCCCTCTGAGGGCTGCCTGCTGCCTACCTAAAAGGCCTGCACACCCACTTTCTTTCAGTGCTGCCAGGAGAGCCTCCCTAATTCCCCAAATTTACCTCCACACTCCTCAGACCTCAGCCCCCTGGGGAAGCCCGCCCTGGGCCGTCCCTTGCAGGCAGACATCATCGCCTTGCCACACTCTCCTAAAACTGTATATACCTGGCTTTTATTAGAGTTCTTCATAGCTTTAATTTTACAGTTGCTCACCTGATTTTCTGGTTAATATCTTCGCCCATCCCCACTCCTACGTCAGACATGAGAATGTGCTTCCCACACTTGCTCCTACAGGGGGCATAATGGACTGAGACAAGCCCCAGCGGCCGCCCTTGGAAATCCATCTCAGCGCATGTGCACGCTGGAAGCCATGGCTCCTAGAGGGCTGCCTAGTCAATGACTGAATGCAGCAAAAATGCTCAGACAGACCCGTTCCTCTGACACTGTCTCAGGCACACTGACTTTGTCCTCTGAATTTGACTCAAGGACTCCCCGACAGATTTGCCAAACCTCCCTAGACCTCAGGGGATGCTTCAACACGAACTTCTCTCCCTCTCACCTTCACTGAGGGTCAGATCTGCACAGTCTAAAGACTCTCCCCAAGTTTCCAGCTTCCTCCCCATTTTCTCCCCTCTTAGGGCATTTCCCCTAATAAAATCCTTGCACATCTGAGCCCTTTGTATCTGCTTCTCCAAAGACCCAAACTCACAAAACCCTCAATCTATAAGCCCCACAAGTGCAGGGTCCTTGTCTGTTTGGGTTGCCAGTTAATTTCCAACACCTAATGCAGCCATGCTGAATGTATATTTGCAGAATAAATGATTGAATCAATTAATATATAATTTCTGAAGGAATCAAGAAGACAAACACATCCAGAATCTCTTATTGATTTTATGCCCCCTACTTAGTGTCACCTATATCGACATAAAATACTGAGTAAATTCTCAAGTGGTCAGTGAGTTAGGGCAAGTTCCCAAGTGACTGGTAGGAAGTCACAGTGAAACCTAACCCGTTTGTCACACCCCAACGTGAGTGATGCACTAACTTCTATGAATAGTAAGTAAGTACAGAAAAGAAATGCATTGGATACCCTTTGTGATGCCATTCCACACTGCCGGCACTTGCTTGCCTTTCTGGAGCAGAAGGCATACAGTGGCGTTTAATAGACAGAAAACCTGTAACCTGTAGCAAGAGGAGGGCCCATGAGACACAGGTGGAGCCCTGAACAAAATTTCTGGAGAAAGAAAAGAATAAACTGTGGGTACAGAAGAGTTTTGAGGTTCCATGGAGACATGCTTTAGACAGAAAAAGACATTTTAGAAAATGCAGTGTAGAAAGCTTTTCAGCACCCACACATCCTTCCCACTAAGTATGTGAATGTGAGAAATTTTTGGCTGCCTTCTGACTTAAAAAAATGCTCTAAAAGAGAGATACCTAAAAAAGAAAAAAAATCATCATTCTGAAAGAACGCTGTCTGTTGCTTCAGGTAATTTTAAAACCATGAACTAAGAAATTCCCCTTCCTGAAGCAAATTGTCTAAGGCAGTGACATCACACCCCTGCATCCTGGTAAAACAATGAGAGAAACCGTGGGCACCCGCAAGACACCAAATGGAATGAGGAGAGGCAATGTTCATTAGCCTTCTCGATACACATGGACCTTTCATGGTCTCTCATAAGCAAAACCTCAGTAGTTTAGAGAGCTGTCCTCCACGCGTGTGAGGTCATAAAGATGAAGTCTTGACCTGATAGGCAGAGACAGGGGAATGATCTCCCACTAGGGTCCCGAGTCCCCATTGCTTCTACAAATATGTCATGTGTCTCCACACTATACCAGGCTCCGTCCTCAGCCTTGGAGAGGGCTTATCTCTCTCCCTCATTCCCTGTCGCCCTCCCTTCCGAGGCTGTATTCCTCAAGTCCCACTTCAAGCTGTCATTCCGAAGGGCGAGCTAACCACCTTTCGCTTTGGTGACAATCCCCAACAGTTAACCTCACGGGCTCCCTCCAACACGTATATTTGAAAGCTGTTCTATCTGCAGCCCTTTATCTTCCCTGTAGATCTTATTTTTCAAGTCTTTGTGCGTACCAGTGCTCTCCTTCAAGGTTGCTCGCAGAATTGCACGTCTAAAATCTGACATGGTGGTGTGCTCTGACTCTGAACCGTGTATCTCCTCGGGCCCTCTCCCCTCCCCCGATGGGCTGTGGTGCTCCTCCCGCCCCCATTTACCAAAGTCCTGGCAGCTGTAGAGGCATTTCCCCCCCGCATCTCCCAGCTGAGAGAATTCCCATTCCCAAGTGTGCTTCCTCACGCACTCACGATAAACACTCAACACACCTCAGATCCAGGGCCCATCTTCCCGCGCGCCTGCCCAGCTCCACGCGAGCCCCTGACAGGCACCAAGTGCGCACACGTCCAAAGACTAGAGTCTCCACCAGTGCTTGAGATCAGAAGCACCTGGAAAGTTCCTTTTAACTCTTTATGTTGCAATAGTTATGGGCTCCAAAAAAAGTTGTAAAAATAGTCCAGAGAGTGTTCAATCTTCTTAAGTCTCTCTGCTTTGCTTTTCTTATTCTCCAACCTTAATCTTCTTGGCACAGGTCTTACTCTCTATGTAAGAAGGTATCCATCGCTCAACCTGCCCCAATACTGACACCACACAAAACTAAAAGCAGACGGTTGGCACAGTGCGACGAGCTCAACCACAGGCCTTACTCACACCGCATCATTTTTTTTGCATGCATTCCTTTGATATACCCTGTGTATAATTTTATGACATTTCATCCCTTAAACAGATTAACCAAGATACGGAATGGGGATCCCAGCAGCACAAAGGAACCAGTGGCCCTGCCTATTACAGTCACACCCACCCTCCAGGCCCCTAACCGCTGGCAATCAGGTGTCTGGTCTCCGTCTCTACAGTGCTGTCATTTTAAGAATCCCACATATGAAATGGCACCGCAGGGTAAATACCCTTTGGAGATTGGCCTCTTTCCCTCTTCGCTAGCTTTTAAGAAATGGCATCTCCTGAGCTTTCCCACCCTCCCCCCACCCAACCCAAGCCTGGGATTCTGAGTCACTACATATCAGGTGGGACCCCAAAGACAGCATTTTAAAAAGCTTCCCAGGGAATACCCTCACCAAGTGTGGCGGGCAGATGGATGACCGAGGTGGTAAAGGTGGAGTCAAATACCTTGCTAAAAGCAGGACACAGCCCAGCCACCACTTGCTTCATCTGCCACATCACACAGGGCTTCCGAGAGAACCAGAGGAGCCCGACGTGAACTCTCCCTCGTAAGCTTGCATTAGCCTCCCCAGAAGAGAACACTACCTGCCCTGCTTTCTAGAGAAAGGAGCCTGAGGGAGCAGGGCTCGCCTCATGAGCCACGATGCGGGATAACCTGCTGCTGCTCGCCTCTGGAAGGCGGGTCCAAGCAGAGCTTCCAGAGCCAGATACCTGATAAGCCGTCGCCTCAAAGCCACAGAGCCCCCCCCCACCAGGGCCCACCCAGCCCAGCCTCAGATCGTGGCACCCCCACCCTCTGTGTGGATTCAACACACCCACTTCCCGGGGGATGCAGAGGCAGAAAGTGCTGGCTGTTCCTCACTGACTGCCTCCTCTTATGTAATAATAGAAGGTTTAACGGGTCATGCAGAAGCACAAAGCAAAGACTCATTTCCCAACTGCCTTTGCAGCGAGGTAGGACTATGACCCGGCAAATGGGGTGCAAGTGGGATGTAAATGGGATGCCATGCAGCAGCTCTTAAGGAGGCAGGTAGGGGTTCCTCTTTGCCCCTTCTCCTTCTCTTTTCCATCCTTGTGCCTGGAGCTCGCATGGAACAGCCAGCACTCTGGCTGTCACCTGGATCTCAAGAACAAGAGTCACATCCTAGGGAACAAGGAAGGATGAGCAGGGGCCAGCCCGGCTCTCGGAAGACCTCGTGGCACAGGGCCACTATGCCCACCTGCACTGTCAACCTGTGACATTCTCTGCGGGAGAAATACAGACTCTTATCTTAATTAGCCCATTGTTATTTGGGGGCTTTCTAGTATCCAGAGCAAACCTAATCCCAGCTAAAACTGATGTATAAAACTGAGATACACCCGACGTATCACGTCCACGGAACAACATGACTTCCTAAAGATTTGTCATCATTACTCCATCTGACTCCTTCTTGGGCCTATTTCTACATTTGACCTTTATCGTTTCTCAAACAAAGAGCTTCATATTTCCTAGCAACATGACAGCACTTGCAAGAGCACAGAGCACTCGCATAAAAACAACCTGCTTCCCGATGATCTGATTCCTGAGAAGCCAGCGATGAGTTTATTTAGCCAGGTGGCCCACCCAACCAAAGTTTATTTAGCTCTCAGTTCACACGTCATCCTAATCAACTGGAAATAAATATGGACACGGGGACAGGCAAACAAGAAGTGCCTGTCCCATCAAACTGTAATTAAATGAATACTGAAGCACCCAGTTCTGCCCTTCTCGAGGGTGAGGGCACACCAATTTCATCACCATCGTGTGGCCAAAGCACCAACAGTAAGTTTCAGGGGGGCCCACCCTTCCTTCTACTTTAGGGCTGAGACAGCTACAATGTCTTCTCAGAGGAAAAATGACTTGGCCTGGACAGTCTAAAACAATTACTTGAGGAATTTAATTTCATAATGGGAAGAACGCTAAGAGTTAATTTTCCTTACAGGGTATTGCCGGGAAGCTTTCTTGCATCCAGGCAATTCTGACTTAATGAAGGCCAGTAAAACCATGGAAGGATATAAAATGGCTGGACCTTGATCCAAATGACACCTGTAAGGCGGAAGGTTCCCTATCCAGAGACCACCTCTGGACTGCTGTCTGTACACACAGGCCATGCAGGGCAGGGGAAGGCAAGGCACCCCCGCCCAGTGCCAGAGGGGGCCTCAGGGCAGCCCAGACTTATGGAGCTGGCTGGAGGGGCAGGGGAGGCTGAGGTCCACAAGGGATGAGAACAGCTCTGCAGCCCCATGGTCTGAGTTCACATCCTAGTTCTACCACTTACTAGACGGGTGGCTGAGACTAGGTGTCCACCCTGAACCACAAGAACTGCTTACATTACAGGGCCACTTGTTATAAGGACTAATGATAGATAGCAAAATGTAATGAGTGCCCATTACATTTATGGAAATACTATTATATATCCAGGGCACTGTTAATCCAAGGTTGAGAATGGCACTGTTACTATGAAAAGCCAATGCATGTATTAATGCCTGACATCCAGATATCTGACAAGCAGGACTCTATCTCCTTTCTCCCTGCTTCCCTTTCTGAACTGCAGACAGGCCCAGGCCCTTCTGCACTTCAGGCAGATAACTCAGTGGGGACTGAGCATTGCCAGAGAGATGGAGAGAGCAAAGGACTAGAGAAATACTAGGGCTGCATGTTCAGTTGCACAGTTTGTGCACTGCACAAGGGCATTACAAGTAAGGGGCACTATTTACATTGTAAACATCATGGAATTATGTCTTTATTTTGATAATTTCCCAGCAGAGAAATATCTTTGTTTTAATAAAAATATTTATATGATTACAATTACCTGACAGCTGGAGATAAACCATCTTGAAGAAGGAAAGACTCTCAAATTTACACAAAGGTGCCATACAAATTAGTGGTGGAGCAATCAGGACTCTGCTGGGGAACCCCTGGCTTGAAGAGAGTCTGGAAATATGCCCTCTCCTACTTCAGCAAGCCAAATTCCATCTAATCCTTGGAGCACAATTTTTCTGAAATCATATTCAGCCAAAGTCATATTAATTCAATGTCCTAGACTGTCACCTTCACAAACTCAACCTGACAACTATGATCCCACTTACAGCAATACCGATGGACCAAAACTGCCTCAGGAAGGGCCGAACAGACATGTGGGTCCCTGTGACTTTGGAATCTCTTCAACCTTCTTTCTCCTTCCTGTGCACCTCCCTCCTGGATCCCAGTCTCTGCACCTTCCCTCGCTGTCCCCAAACACAGCTGCCTGTTTAAAGACTCAGGCCTGGTGAGGAAGTGATAAGCTAATGCACACTCTGGAGCTGGTTGATACAAACTTAATGCATTGCCTCTCCCACTGGGAATTAATATTTAAAAGACTGTGACCTCAAACGGATAAGGTTTAGCTCAACGAAAGACACCAAGGGTGGTATTATCCCAATCAGAAGGGGGAGCAACGAGGAAAAGATGGCGGTGGTCAGGGTGGGTGGGGCTGGGGAATAATTACCCCGAATTCTCAACTGATACCCCATCTGAGACTTCATCGTCATGGAGCAGTGCACACCCCTCTCCATAACACCGACTTATTACAGAATGATGGCAAAATGTCTTTGCTTGTACACTATTTTATTTATAAGGCCAATCATCATGTCTAAGCACTGAACTACAGTCTTACTTGGAAAGCGAAAGCAATGCCAGGCTATTATTAAAAATAATCACAGGGCCCCCCGGGGGACTCCATCGGTTAAGCATCCAACTCTTGATCTCAGCTCAGGTCTTGATCTCCGGGTCATGAGTTCAAGCCCTGCACTGGGCTCCATGCTGGGTGTGGAGCGTACTGAAAAACCATCACCATCATCATCATCATTTATTTTTGAGTAAATCATTGCTCAAAATCCAGTTCCTTGTGCAAATACAGATGCATTATGGTTATGAACACCACAACGTACTTTCCTCCTTCTCCTTCTCCTCCTCACCACCAAGACTATCGGTTTACTGACCAAATTCCCACACTCCCAAAGAAAACAGAACGTTAAAAAACATTTTTTTTGAGTCTACTTGGGGGAAGGTTTTGCACTGGATCTCAGTGATACAAAAATGTTCGCAGATGGGTGTCTCTTCTTGTTTCACATTTCTAGATTCAGACCCTAATGTAATATGTTTCTGAGCCGCTTAGAGCCTATTTTTTAATGAGCCAGGAAAATTAATAAGACAGGAGATTTGGCTTCACGAAGGCTGGACTCCACCACTTTGAAGGCACTTATGAATGCTCTGCAACGACTGACTTGAGGGAATCAGTTTGGTTCGCACTGCTTCTAATTTGCTTGTATATCTCATTTTTGGAAATGTCAGTAGTGCCTAAGGAATTCATCCATGAACTCTTAACTCCTGATGAGAAAACCCATCAGGGGCTGAAGAGCACATGAGGAAGAGGTGAAATATGAACAGGTGAACTAGGAAGCTACCTAATACCATTTGCATCATTTTCCTGTAAATCTAAAATACGCTAAAATAAAAAGTGTATTTAAAAGTGAGCTACCTAACCAAAGAAAAGGATCCAACTTCCAGAGTGTCTGTGAGCCAAAGCACAGGGCGAAAGGCTTCAGGTACCTTCCCTCCTTGGATTGCTGCCAGGAAACTGCCAGAAGCTACTATTGTCCCATTTTTAAAGGAGAAAACTGAGGACCAGAGAGCTGCACTTTTGAGGGAAACGGGGGAAAGACTCTCAAGAAAGCAACTCACAAATACCCACTACGGTTTCTGTCAGCACTGGGGGGCTTCTTAACAAAGCAACACAGAACGACGGCCCTCCTGATTCGGATAGGAGAACATAAACTTCTTTTTAGAAAACACCCACTGGCCGCTTTCAGCGAATACAGCTTTTATGGACAGCACGCTCTAAAGATCTATAACTGAATCTGTTTTCTCATGTGTAATTGGACTGAAAGCAGTAACTGCTACTGAGGCTGTGTGCGGATTAAGTAAGATGATCCATGAAAGCCCCTTGCGGGCACCCAGCCCTCACAGGCAGGCCCACTGGGAAACGTCCTCATGGGGAACGCTGCTCTGTGCCGTCTGTGCTGGGCACCTGTCTGGGCGCATGCCGGTGCCGGTCTAGCAGGAGCCCGGGACCGGGGAGATTTGCACGCCTGTAACGGGCATGCCGCCTTCCTCGAACGCCTTTCATTCTCCCCAACGCTGGTGGTTGACAGTGTATATGTTATGGTGTCACATTAGCTAATGAGATCATACTTGCTAAACTAAGCTAAGCTAATGAGCTCTGCTTAGCTAATCAGCTCCAAAGAAATGAGCTTTCTTTTTTTGGTGAACAGGCAGCCCCTAAGTTATTTGAAACTGAGAATGCATTTCCCCATAGAAAAGTGACAAATCAAGGCAGAGTTCTTAGGGTGGCCGCACATCCTTTTTATTCCTTAAGGAAGGGAATAATAGCACAGGAATTCTGGGTTCTAGGAGCTGTGGGTCCCTGGTACAGGGAAGAAAGAAACTGGCTGTTTTTCCCTCTCCCGGGTGCAAGTTTGGGTGAGGGTCAAAAATGGAAGAAAAAAATAAACATCAGTGACAATTTCATTCTCACCCAACTAAATGACCATAAGTTTCACCAAGGGTATTCTCTGGTTCCTCACCTCGAAGGTTATTTACTTTCATTATGGCATATGTCAAATCATATGTGCTGAAAGGGACAACCCGAAGAAATTATATTAAAACCTCTTTCCCGGGGCGTCTGGGTGGCACAGCGGTTAAGCGTCTGCCTTCGGCTCAGATCGTGATCCCAGCATTATGGGATCGAGCCCCACATCAGGCTCTTCTGCTATGAGCCTGCTTCTTCCTCTCCCACTCCCCCTGCTTGTGTTCCCTCTCTCGCTGGCTGTCTCTAGCTCTGTCGAATAAATAAATAAAATCTTTTAAAAATAAAATAAAATAAAATAAAACCCCTTTGCCATCCAAGAGTGCTCATTGGGAATTCTGTTTGTGTTTCCTTGTATGTATAAGATCTAAGGCCAAATCTACGAACTCCAGTGAAGACGAGCATGAATTTCTTTAATTGGGCTCCATGCATGGAGCTTGAACTCATGATCCCGAGATCAAGACGTGAGCTGGGACCAAGAGAGGGATGCTTAACCGACTGAGCCACCCTGGCACCCCTAGCATGACTTTTTATTGTACAATGCAACAAGTCCAGTCCGGAAAGCAATAGTGTATACACATCACCGGCCTGAGAGTATTAATAACTTCCAATGAGAGGTGAAATAGCAGGACTAGGGACGGCAACAGCAGTTCCATGCCAGGCTGGGTGGGACACCGACAAGGGCTCAGGGCTGTGGCTGGCACTCTGGCTCTATCCCAACAACTCTCTCGGGGTGAGACCTCCACAAATTACCCCCAGGGCAGACCACACATGGCTTAGGACATTAGTAGGCAAGGGCGTGAAGATCGAGAAAATTTCCGCTTCAGGGAGCTTATTCAGAATTCTGCCATTGTTAGAAGGTAAGTTTTGTGATTTGCAATTTATTTTTGTATAGAAGTTACAAGTGGTCGGGGGTAAAGGGATTGGCTCCAGAAACTTCTTTGTGTTTAAGGCTTTTGAAAGGGTTTAATCCAGCCCTGGTGGTGACAACCCAGCTGATTCTGAGCAAAACTCCCCTAGACCAGACGGCATCATCCCCGGCCCTTTGCAGAGCAGTCTGACCAGTCTTTGCTGGGGGCCCACTTGAGGCCTGCACCTACTGTAGGCACAGTGGGGGCACCAGGATCGGGGCTGGCCCGACAGCCGGCGCCCGGTGAAGGGGTCCACAGGGCATGGGGCGGATCAGGCACGGCCTGGAAAAAAGCTATGCCATGCAAAGAAGTGTACTTGGGCAGAGCTAGTGTCTGGGTTGGCTCCAGCCTGGCAGAAAAGCCCAGCTCCAGGAGCGGAAAGAACATGGAAGGCAGAATTTCTCGTTCCAGATCTTTCTTTGTCACAAAACCATTAGCCTCCTGGGGAGTCCGTTTTCTTCATATGAATGATAATAACAAAAACTGCTTTTGTACCTTTGAAAGAAGAATCTTAAGAGGGAAAAAGGCACAAGTTACGAAGAGCTCTCTGCCCGTCTGAAGAAAAGGCGTATACATGCAATTACTTCTCATAGTTGCTGCAAACACCCTTATTTCTTATCTCATGGCCTGGTGCTTACTCAGAGGCTCAGAAAATACTGACCTTGGCCCTGGCAGCAGACCACAGCACCTTGGTGGACACAGCACGGAGGTGCCACATGATATACATACAATCCTCAATACGTGGCACCTTGTGTTTGGCACGCTGCAAATACGCAACAGATAGTTCTCGAGTAAAGAGGCCAGAAATATTAGCAACAGCAAAAGAAGAGTGAAAATCTCATGAAGAAAGATATGGGAAAACTGTTGGGAAAAACAGATGACCCAAAGGGATAAGATGGAGCCCCCAGGCCACCCCCCCATTCAGAAGGATGGCATTTCCTGCTGGTCGAAGCACGGAAATCTGATCAGTCTGCAAACAGACAGCTCAGTGTCCCTCCAGATATTGCATAGGTTTGTAGATGTCTTGATTACGGTGATCAGTGTATTAGACCAGACGCTTCAACCAAAACCACTTTCCTTTGGAGGCTGAATGAACCTAATGGACAACAGAGATTCTGGAACTAAGCAGGCTCTTTGCCAAACGTGCCGTCCATGTCCACCGCACACACGGTCTGAGCTCTTCCCCTTCCCTTGGGCTGCTCCGCGTAGCTGCCGAGAGCAGCCTTGCTGGTAGAGGAACCATTAGGACCACAGAATACCTTTCTCTAACAACAACAACAACAAAACAAACAAAAAAAAAGGAAAATAAATAAGAATGACAATATTTGTTCTAAAATACAGAAGAAATGGGGCGCCTGGGTGGCTCAGTCGTTAAGCGTCTGCCTTCGGCTCAGGGCGTGATCCCAGAGTCCTGGGATCGAGCCCCACATCGGGCTCCTCCGCTATGAGCCTGCTTCTTCCTCTCCCACTCCCCCTGCTTGTGCTCCCTCTCTCGCTGGCTGTCTCTCTCTGTCAAATAAATAAATAAAATCTTTAAAAAATAAAATAAAATACAGAAGAAATACTTCAGTTTGATACAAGCTATTGCATTCCTATAAAACATCTCATAGTTTTCCCCCTGATTCAGAGGAGAGAGTACTTCTTAAGCTTTCTTCTAGAGCACCACTAATCACTCCCATAATCTGTCTTTGGTGAAGACGGGGAAGAAAACAAGGACAATTTTAAAATCTTCTTCAGTGTGTATTCATCCCTTCCGAGGGCTGAGTCATAAGCATCGTACACGCCATAGCTTCTTTACCATGGACATCGACGCGGATGGAACTGGAGGGGATTATGCTGAGCGAAATAAGTCAATCAGAGAAAGACAATTATCATATGGTTGCACTCATATGTGGAATATAAGAAACAGCAGAGAGGATCATAGGGGAAGGGAGGGAAAACTGAATGGGAAGTCATCAGAGAGGAAGAAAACCACGAGAGACTCTTAACTATGGGAAACAAACTGAACGTTGCTGGAGGGGAGGTGGGAGGTGGGAGGGGGGATGGGGTAACTGGGTGACGGGCATCCAGGAGGGCATGTGATGTGATGAGCGCTGGGTGTTACACCCAACTGATAAATGACTGAACACTACATCTGAAACTAATGATGTATATGTTGGCTAATTGAATTTAAATTTAAAAAATCTTCAGATGACAAAGGTCTATCTCACACTGAGAAGGAAATTTAGCTAAAGGTCAGGTTCAGCCTGAATCCCAGCCTTGTCTTCCCCCTTTCTCCCCACAAATGCAGTCAGTCCCGGGGGGACGGAGCAGCAACAGCGTAACGGTCAGGAGGGACTCTCCCCGGCCAGCGGGCTGCTGCACCTTCACACTGTGTCCAGTCCCAGCAGCACATCCCCACCCTGGACATCTCTGGTCCCTGCACTTGAGGCTCTGTTCTGTGGCCCTCCAGAACCGGAGACTGGCCTGGCGCCTAAAGGTCACTGAGGCCGCCCTGATCCCATCGGTAGCCTGCCAGGCTGGAGTCCCTCTCTCCCCCCAATAGCCTGGGTCAGCCCCCCAGGTAGCTGACCCATCTGCAACATTCACCTGTCACTAACCGTGGTGGATGCTGTCATCAGCCATGCAGATAACCCCCTCCTGCCCCACCCCACTGTCTATTCTTTTAGGACAGAAGCATCTGTTCCCCCAGCCGCTGGAATGCTGGCATTCATCAGCTTCCAGCCAAATCCCTCTCAGAAAACCACCTGTAACTGAAGAAAGACATCCGGACCAAGGTCTTTGCCCCTTCCGGGGGACCCATGTCCTGCTTCTAATCTACAGAATTGTCAGATTATAAAAGTGTGTGATTTTAAGTCACAAATTGTGTGGTAACCCATTGTGGCAGCAATAGAAAACTTCTTCAGGGGAAAGAGAGAACGAGGAAGACAGGAAAACAATTGCATTCATTTCTACGCTTTAAATCTCCCTATTATGCATGATCAGGGCTTGCATTCAGGAAAACCTGAGATCTTCCTTGAAAACACCAACTAGGGGACGCCTGGATGGCTCAGTCAGTTAAGCGTCTGCCTTCGGCTCAGATCATGATCCCAGGGTCCTGGGACGGAGCCCCACATCCGGCTCTCTGCTCAGCGGGGAGTCTGCTTCTCCCTCTGTCTGCAGCTCCCCCTGCTTGTGCTCTCTCTCTCTGACAAATAAATAAATAAAATCTTTAAAAAAAAAGAAAGAAAGAAAGAAAGAAAGAAAGAAAGAAAGAAAGAAAGAAAGAAAGAAAGAAAGACAGACAAGAAGGAAAGAAAAGGAAATACCAACTAGGGTCAACTCTGGGTGACTGGACCAAGCCCATACAATATTCTAAAACCAAAAAGGTCACATCCTCTTTAGAGTGGAGAAGAATATTAATCTCATGTTCTAGAGAACAGATCCACCACTTCTTGTATCATTATAACCATCCACAGCCAAGAGGAAGGAGAGTTCAGTAAAGAATGAATGGGACTCTTTGTTTTGTTACCACTTCAACTTTTAAATAAAAAACAGAATGTTAATAATTTTTTTAGCTCAGTAGAGGCATTGAGCTGACAAATAACACTTCTTACCTTTATTTTTTTATTGTGAGCCAAAGAAGAAGTAATTCCTGTATACAATCTTATTCAATGCTAATCCTGACTGAAAAATAATTTTATGACAAAGAGTAGGCTTCTCTAACCTTCGGTATCTATTTATCTTTAAAAGATAAGACCATGCCTTTTGGGGCGCCTGGGTGGCTCAACTGGTTGAGCATCAGACTCTTGGTTTTGGCTCAGGTCATGATCTCATGGGTCCTGAGACTGATCCCCATATCGGGCTCCCCACTCCACACTCAGCAGGGAGTCAGCTTGAAGGTTCTCTCCCTCTGCCCTCCCCCTGTGCGCATGCACCCTCTCTCTCAAATAAATGAATACATCTTTAAAATAAATAAATAAAAATAAAAGACAAGACCATACCTTTTGAAATATCTGCACAAAATATGCATAAAGCTACCGGAATAGAAACAGAAACACAAAGTCAGTGTGTTTCCTAAGTAGAGTAGTAAGCACCACTTGAATGTATGTGGGGACCATTCTGGCATTTGATTTGCATGGATTGCTATCTTAAAGAGAAGCAGGAAAATTGATATCGAGTTAGTAAGTGTGAGATCCAAGTAAAGAATTTTTCTCCCTGGTCAGAAAGAAAATAAGCTATATATAGCTCTAGAATTTAACTTGACTTTGGCTTATATGTTCAAAAATGCCCTTATCTGTCATCAAGAATGTGTGTGTGGGAAATTCATGGCATTAAAAGACCCCAAAATAGTACCATTCAAGATGATAAAGTGCATCAATTATATAAATCTGAGGCCTTCTCGAAAGATCAGATCACTGGGAGTCACTAGCTGTCTGGCTGCCCACTTCTGGGGCAGCATAGCCCTGCAGACACAGGCAACCATAGGCTGTTACCAGTAAGGCCTCAGTGGGTCAAAAGTATGGCAGGTAGGTTCCTGGTCTCAAAATGCCAGGAAGAATGAGCATCCTATTACACAACAATATTGAAGAGGAGTCCCTACTAGGGTCACATTTCCACATTCAACCCTCTCCAAAATCAACAGACGGATGGCTCTGCATAGAGATCTCAAAGAATATAGAGATTGTCATCTGTCTTAATAAATTTTGAGAAAAACAGAAAGGTCTTGAACAATTGATTTCAACAGTTTTGTGTGGATTTACTTTTCCAAGCAATGGGTGTGCGAGTCTATCACTACAAACATAACGAACACAGCATGGAAGAAAATTTGCGAAAGAAGGCTGGGCCTGCGGTCTGGGCGGGGGCTGATGAGGACCTACACCACTGAGCTCAAACTACCCTACGAACAAAAACACATCTCCCGAGGGAGACCCAGGGCTTGTCACAATTGTGGGGGCATTACTGAGCTGCAACTCCTTTCTTTCCTACTCAAGGACACATTGGAATGGGAGTAGTGAGTGAGAAAAGCTAACCCTGATGTTACCAAAAAAAATTTTTTTAATTCTCAAGCTACAGCCCTGTAACTTTGGTGTTGTTAGTCACACGTGCATTGCTGCATACACCAAAACAGTCTCAACACTTCATTTGAGAATTTCTGGTAGTTAAGTTTTCCAGTCTAATAAACCTCCCCCAAAATGTAGTGGCTTAAAACAACAACATTGTTTGTTCACAAATCTGCAATGTGGAGAGAACATGGCAGGAAGAGTTCATGTCTGCTCCATTTGGCTTCCACTGGGGTGACTCAAAGACTAAGGGAAGAGGGGGAATGGAATCATGTGAAGGCTCACTAGCTTACATGTCTGGCTGCTGTGCCAGGAAGACTCAAAGAGCTGGGTGGGAAGAGCTGGGGATCCATGGGCACCTCTCTATATATGGTCCAGACTCACTCTACCTGGTCTCTGTACTATGGGGAGTCTCTCTGTAATGTAGATAGACTTCTCACATGGTAGCTCAGAGCTGCAAAGGTACATGCCCCAAGTGAGAGAGACAGAACGAGAACTCATGCACTAGATGAAAGCTTCATCACATGTCTAAGCTAGCCTCAGAAATCACACAGCATCACTTCTGCCATGTTCTATTCTTTAGAACTTAGTACTAAGGCAGACCCATATTCAAAGAGTGAAGAATTATACTCCATTTTTTAATGGAAAGAGAGTTAAAGATTTTATGAATATGTTTGAAAACCACTTACCTAAGTATGGAAACAGAGAAGAAGCATATAACCCAAGAGACATTAAAGGAAGGGATCAGAAGAGGATGAAGGGCTAAGTATGTGAGAAGAGGGGAAACTGCAATGCTGGGGACCAGGGAGGGGTTCTCTTCATTCGCAGTGGTGGATCCAGGAACAACACACGCGGTGCTCAATGCCTTGCTCTCTGCGCATCAGTACACCTAGGTAAGAAATCTCTACAGACGGGAATAATTCAAGACTAGAAGACAGGTGCTCTAAGCAAGGGAGAAAGAGAGCAAGAGATGAAAGCCACATTGGAAGAGGCAAGAGGGATCACCATGACTCAAACTTGCTCAAGAAAGTAAGAAAAGTTGAAGGGGACGAGCAAAGTGAATTCAGGACAAGCAGGAAACAACAAGTATAATACAGGAGAAAAAGAAAAAGAAACTGGTAAACAGGAGATGAACATCCTAGAAGCTAAAGGAAGAAAAAATTTCAAGTAAAGAGAAAGCCACCATCTCCTACACCATTGAAAGAAAGGGAAAAACAAAAACAAGAAAGAAGGACACCGGATTTTGTCAAGAAAGTAACCAGGAACACACATTTTGGGGATCCATTTTATTTTAACTATTTATACAAGGGGAGGCAGTAATTTCTCACCTCAGCAAGTAGAACTAACACCTCTAATAGACTCCAGTGTTTTGTGTTAAAAATAAGCTGTTTCTCTGTATTCTTGAGAAGTGCCTGAAAAGATACCAGACTAAGGGAGCCTAAATCCTTTCCCAAGTGAGTTAGATAGCCATTCCTCCACTGAAGAGATTACCTCAAGGCACACCACATCCAGCCCTGGAGGGCCATTGGCTACACTCTCCTCTATCAGCCACCAGCCTTGTCACATTTTGATGGCTCTCAACAACACCAGGTTCCCATGGACTTTGAGGTCAGCAGTTTTTAAAACTCAGTTTGAAGATGTATGGAAATTATTGTATTCCTATTTTTAAAAATGGTGTGCTCCGTCCAAGCGTGCTTAAAATGTTCTGAAACGAAAAGGTCTCATTACAGTTGAAAGAAAGTCTACCTCAAAAATCTCTGGAAGGAAGCAGGGAAGCCTATTCCAATGGTATGTTAGCTCCCAGCTGTGAAAGGCCAAGGAGGTCGAGGCAAAAATAGGTATAAATTAAGGATAACACAGCTCCTACAGTTTAGAGGAGAGGATCCAGGGGAAAAGGATACACACACACTGAGCTGTCACCTCTCTCTTCATTCTAGGACTGCACATGGCAGAGGAAGAGATTTTCTCTCTCATGTAGAGCAGTAGGGAGACTGAAGAGTCTATAAGAGCTGAGGGCTGGCTGGTTCAATCATAAATCCCTTTTATCAGGACTTTCAACTAAAACCAGCTACATGAGAAGAGGTCAGTAACAGAACCTTAATTACAAGTACTCTGAGGGTTTGTATCTAAGCTAGACATGGGATCAGAGAAGAGCTTCCACACTCAAAGTATTATAAGTGGGGGATAAAAAGTTAAGCTTTTTTTTAAAAATCAACAAAAAACTAGCCTCAAATTAAACTGGCAAATGAAGATTTGTGATAAAGTATCTCACTTATCATAAGGATATATATTTCTATAAACCTTGCTCTTAATCGTATGTAACTTCAATGATTAGATGATACGATTTATCTTCTGAAAACTACTTTACCATCATATAAAAGCATAGTAGATTGAATCCCATGCTAAATTCTGTTACTCAGACCTAAGTATTTGAGCCCAGATATCATAGTCATTGCCAGGACACACTTAAGAAAGCAAAACCTATAAAGAGGCAGGCTTGCATATTCTACCCCTTAAAATAATAGTAAATGCCAAGAATCAGCAAGAAGTCCAAAAAAGAAAGATTAGAAAGAGTATGAAGAATAAATTAAGTGTATTTATACAAACCAACTATTATAGCAATAAAAGTGAATTACATATATATACAACAACACACATGAATCTGAGAAACACATTAAGTTAAAAAAAATCACAAGCTGAAAGTTGTAAGAGCAATCACTCCCACTGTGACAATAAGAACAAGCCAGATTAGCTACAAAAGCACTTTTAAAAAATATATCAGAGAGCTAAGGATGCAAAGAAGTTTAAATGTGTTGAGTCCTTCCCAAGAGAAAAAAGTCCAACAGCTGCTCTCATTCCTAGCAAAGTGGCAGGAAGAACAGGAATCCACCATATCCAGGAATAAGAAGAAAACAGGTAAATTTTTAAGCAAGTGTAATGGCTACATGGATGGCATGGATAAGAATTCCAGGGAGCCTGAGCCACAGAGTAAGTGTGCACCACCAGCCAACTCCTTCCCATCGATCCTCACCAAAAACACAGTAAGAGTACACTAAAGGCTGGGGGTAGGGCAGGAGAGTTGAGAGGCAACTGCCCTGCAGTTCTAAGACCTTCCCAAGGGTAAGGCAGGGGTCAAAGCTTTTCTGAAAAGTGAGAAAATCTCCCTTATGCACTTCAGGCCTTCACCCTAGGCAGTGCAGCAGCCCTCCAAAAACTGAGCCCAGAGAGCTGGACCAAGACAGATGGGCTGAGATGAAGAAGGCTGGGAAAGGGTTAAAAGCAAAGAAAACTCCCCAGTAACCCAAAATGTTAATGGACTGGCTGAGAAATCTTCCACAGTTGAGTAAGCTGGTGCTCAGCTATGAAGCATAAAGAAATCTTGAGAATTCAGATCCTAATTCCTGCTAAAGGGAAAGTCTCTGCCCTCGAAACATTTGAATTCAGTGATGAAATGGATCTAACTAAAGCTTCGGTAAAGACCACATCCATTTCAATAATAAATTAGACTGACTCAGCCCACACACTAGTGGCCTGATAAAAGGCATGCCCTTTTAAATTGCCGCATGCTCTACAATTCTTTTATACACAATATCTGACATGCAATCAAAAATTATGAGACACACAAAGAAGGGAGAAAATAGAACCCATTGTCAAGAGAAGAAATAGCCAAAAGAAGTAGACCCAGAGATGATACAGCTGTTGGAATCATTAGGCAAAGAGTTTAGAATAACTACAAAAAAATATGTTAAAGGATCCAGTGGAAGACATGGACATGAACGGATGGAGAATTTCAGAAGAATAGAAATAATCTTTTTAATTATATAAAAAAACTATTTTTTAAATGTAGAAATGCTCAAAATAAAAAAAAATAAGCTATCACTGATGGTTTAACACAGCTGAGGAAAGGTTCAGTAATCATAAGGTCAGACCAACAGGAATTATTCAAACTGAAGCGCAGGTGCACACACGCACACACACAGACACACACACACAGATTATTAAAATATATATATATAGGATAAGAGAGGGACAAAAGAAATACCTGAAGAAATAATGGATGAAAAATTTCTAAAACTGATGAAAGATATCAACCCACAGATCCCAGAAGTCTTAGCAAACCCTAAGCCAGATAAGTAGAAAGAAAACTACACCTGGGCATATTGTAGTTCAACTGCTAAAAACAAAGATAAAGAGAAAATCAACTGGGAAAAAAACTCACCCGTTATATACCACACGGGAAAATGCTAAAAATAAAGGCTAACTTCTCATCAGAAACAAGAGACCAGAAGACAATGGACCAATATCTTCAAAGTTCTGATTCAAACAACTGTCAAACTAGAATTCTATATCCAGTGAAAATATCTTCTATCCTTTAAAAATGAAGGCAACCATTTTCAGAAAAAGCAAAATCTAAAAGAACTTGTCACCAGCAGACCTGCATCAAGACATGCTAAAAGAAGTACTTTAGGCCAAAGGGAGATGATATAGATGGAAGAAATAAATAGTACTAGAAATGGTAAATATGTAAAGATAAATATAAAATTCCATTTAAAATTATCTCTGTTTTATATATAAATGTATTTTTTTTAGATTTATGTGGGTATATGTTTTACTTTAAATTATCTTTGTTTCATATAGGTATATATATTCAGGTTTCTTTTATATACTATGGACAGCTTTAAAGTAGTAACATCACTGGGTTTATAGCACACACAGATATACATTTTATGATAATAGAGTTACAAAGGGTGGGAGAAGTAAGTAAAATTATGTTTCAGGTTTTCTACATTATTTGTGAAGTACTGTATTACTATTTGGAGGTAGCCTATAACAGGATAAACATGAATATTCTAATTTCTTACATAACTACTAAAAAAAAATACAAAGAAATACAGCCTAAATTTTTTAATGGAAATAAAATGGAATAGTAAAAATATGCAGTTCACATAAGTGAAGGCTAGAAGGAGAAAAGAGAAATAATACATATTAGATAAGCACAAAACAAATACCAAGATCATAAACTTAAACCTAACAATAAAATTTGAATATGAACTGTTGTGGCCACATTAAATTTACTGAAATTGATACCATTATAGTTGATTCTTGAACAAAACGGGGGTTGGGTGCCAACCTCACTCCACCCCACACAGTTGAGAACTGGTGTGTAACTTTCAACACCCTCAAAATTTAACTAATTGCCTACTGTTGACCAGCAGCCTTACAGATAACATAAACAGTCCATTAACACATATTGTGTATGTTATATGTACTATACACTGTATTCTTACAATAAAGTAAGCTAGAGAAAAGAAAATGTTATTAAGAAAACCATAAAGAGGGGCGCCTGGGTGGCACAGCGGTAAGCGTCTGCCTTCGGCCCAGGGTGTGATCCTGGCGTTATGGGATCAAGCCCCACATCAGGCTCTTCCGCTATGAGCCTGCTTCTTCCTCTCCCACTCCCCCTGCTTGTGTTCCCTTTCTCGCTGGCTGTCTCTATCTCTGCCGAATAAATAAATAAAATCTTTAAAAAATAATAAAAAAGAAAAGAAAACCATAAAGAAGAGCAAATACGGGGCGCCTGGGTGGCGCAGGCGTTAAGCGTCTGCCTTTGGCTCAGGGCGTGATCCCGGCGTTCTGGGATTGAGCCCCACATCAGGCTTCTCTGCTGGGAGCCTGCTTCTTCCTCTCCCATTCCCCCTGCTTGCGTTCCCACTCTCGATGGCTGTCTCTCTCTGTCAAATAAATAAATAAATAAAATCTTTAAAAAAAAAAAAGAAGAGCAAATACATTTACAGTACTGTACTGTGAAAAAAGTCCATACTTAAGTGGACCCCTGCAGCTCAAACCTGTGTTGTTCAAGGGTTAACAATACTGTGTTTACATAAGAAAATGTCTTTTTCTTAAGAATGAAATGCTAAAAAATTTGGATATAAAAGGACATGATGTCTGCAACTTACTCTTTAATGGTCCAGAGGGAGGGAGGGAAAAGGACAGAGATGGAGTTTTTTTTTATATCTATAAAAGATTTCTTTACTTTTTCACCTATATAAGAATTTTTCTTTATATTTTTTATATAGCAAAATAAGCCAAACTAAACAATCTGCTGTTTGGGAATGCATACATTAAGAAATCTTGAGGAAAAAGAGGCAAGGCATTACTAATGACTGAGCTCAGGCGGTGAAGACCTGGGGGGGGGGGGGGGGGCGGGGAGACGGGGGGGGGGGGGGGCAGGGAGACGGAGCGAAGCTGAAATCCAGAGGGTGTGAGTAGATTCAAAAGCCCTGGTACCAATGTGGTTCTTGAGTGGTAGTCCCACAGGTACTCTTTACAATATTTTATTTCAAAACTTGCACGTATGTTACATAGAATCTTCTGTATGAGTCTAACATTACATTTTTAAAAGGGTGGAAATTGGGGTAGAAGATCATCCAGTTTATAAAAATTAGTTTGAATTGGGACCAACTTTTATAGTTAGTAAAGAACTAAACAAAAGCATTAAGATGGTCCCCAGCCTTCGCCTGGGCCAAGTTTTTTATCAGATCCAAATTCCCAGATGTAACTAATTAGAAGTATCTATTGACCACCAATGTTTTCCCTTTCCCAACAACCTCAGCTGCAAAAAAATGAATACGCTTCCTTGAAACACTTAATTTAAATTCTCTTGCTAAGACACAGCAACTCTGCAATGAATAAATTACGTGCAACATTGCTCTGCCAAGGAAAAATCTTCAGGTTATGTAGATATGGCCCATTAAATAATTGACCATCATTACCCTATTACAGGTACCTACAGACGTCCTTACTGTATAACTTGGTATCACTTCCCACTAGCTGAGAGTCAACAATATCCTTAAGAGTTTTATTAAATAAGTTCAAGTATCCAAAGTCAAGAACCCATAAAATGTGAAATTATTCCAGGTACTGTTGTAGTTGGGTAACATTCTTATACATCACAAAGTGTTTGATTTGCTTAAAGCATTTAGTTAAAAAATAAAGAAAAACTAGAAAGAAGTCTTAGTTAGCCAAGTGAACATTCCAACTCTGTTACTAGTTTTCTAAGTAACTAAGAAAACCTTTTATTTCCTCTGCTTCAATTAACACACTTAAAAATGGATAAGACCTGATCCTAAAATCAGAAGAATTATATCTAATAAAGCTTCTAAGGCAAATGTGTTCTAGAAGGCATTATTAGTTATAAATTTTATTAATGTTGACAACTTCACAAGATGAAAAACTAAAGCACAAGGAAGTTATTTTTCAGAGTGTTTCAATACTGCAATTATTCCATAAACAACAAATAACCACTGAGAGCCTGCTATCTGCTATTTAGCTATCTGCTAAAACAGATACTGTTTTAGGTACTAGAGTACAACAGTGAACAAAACTATCCTCGTGGAACTTACATGTGTTGATCTTGCACACAAATGAATGGGTTAGTGCCCTCATGTCAAGAGGTCAATAATAAGGTTTTGAAGTCACCGAAAATTCCTGTGTGGATCCATAGTGAGTTATAAAGTGTCCTTGACACCATCTAGCTGGTTAATAGGGAATGTTCAGGGTAACATCCTGATGGTCATCTGTCACCTACTATCAACCCCACAGTGTTCTACGATGCACGGCATGGCCAGCATCTGGCCAGAAGACAGGACACTTCCCATAGGTTTTCTGAGATGGTGGAAAACTTGATGAAGTTCCGAATAGGACAGCTGAGAAAAGAGAGGGTCCTTGTATGTTAAAAGGGTAGCATCTTCTACTAAATAATAAAGGATTTCCCATCTATAAGGGAGAAATTATTATTGGAAACAGCACTTTTGTTTATGGGGGACAGGCCCTTCTTCCATATGCAAGGCAAACATCATCCCAGTTCCACTGACTTATTTCAGAGGGGATCAGCCAAAGAAAGAAGGAGGAAGAGGAGGAGGAACAAAGGGAAGGAGGGAAGGAGAGGGAAGAAGAAAACATATGGCTTTTTTTAAAAATCATCAATGGACTTCCAGTGACAAGAAACTTAAGAATGCGACCACATTCCCAAGTATTTCAGCCCCAGTCACACCCCATATTGTCTGTGGCCACAGCACAGAAGCGAGAGACTGTCAAGTCCAAGATCTGAGCAGGCCTCCCCTAACTCGCAGAGGCTCCAGGAAACACCAGCCTCACCTGGACTCCTGGCTCATCTCCTTTCTGCCCCTGTGATTGGAGACCACGAGATGTAAATAGTTCAGGACCAAAGACTTTTTTTTTTTTAAGATTTTATTTATTTATTCAACAGAGATAGAGACAGCCAGCGAGAGAGGGAACACAAGCAAGGGAAGTGGGAGAGGAAGAAGCAGGCTCATAGCGGAGGAGCCTGATGCGGGGCTCGATCCCAGAACGCCGGGATCATGCCCTGAGCCGAAGGCAGACGCTTAACCGCTGTGCCACCCAGGTGCCCCAGGACCAAAGACTTTTTATTTTCAAATTTTCAACTCAAAACAAGGGCAGGCTGTAAGTATGCGTATGTCAGAGAAGAAGAGACACAGAAACTGATAATGTTCACTGATCTTTTCAACTTGCGCTTCTGGGGATGTAAGAATGAGGACATTGCTTCGAGTCTCAGATGAGCCAGGCGCTCAGTCGCTGCAAGGAGCGGTGACAAGTCTCGACAGCACTGCGAGCAACTTCCTTCCGTCTCGAATACAGCTACAAAATGCTGGCACTCTCTATCAGTACACGTGCTGCACTCAAGACGCCCCAAAATACACAGCCCGGCTCTACCCAAAAATGAGCGGAGTTGCATCGGGACCTTCCAGTAGCTTTCTTTACTATCTTCACAGATCTAAGATGGTAGCTTTGAAAACGGAAATGAAATCCAGTCCCTGCTTCTTGGAGATTTCCTCGGTGCTCCTGCTCAGGTCTGGACAAGGGGGGGGGGTCCCAGACCTCTCTGCAGGACTCCCACTCTGAAGGATCAAGAGTGAAGCCACTCCTCAGACTTACACAAAGGTCTTTATTTCAATGGCAAACTACACAGTTCTGCTCTTTTTTTTTCCCAGCCCAATATGCTATTGCTGTTATACTTGCTTATTAACCCACTTACTCCCTCCTTCAAAGGCTCTCAGAAAAGGGAGTCCTGGGGAGGCTACTTCTAAGGTTTGTTCTAATGATATGTGCTGTTTTTTGCGTACTGGCTATGTATGAGACACTGGACTAAGTATATTTTTTCATTTAATCATTGTAACACTTTAAGGTAGATATTATTAATCCCATTTAACAGATTGGGAAACTGAGGCTTAGAAGAGTCAAATTTTTTGCTCAGGGTCATACTTCTGGTTAGAATCTTGGGATCTGTCCTTCCAAAGTCCATACTTTTAAGCACCCTTCTATACTCGGAGGAAGAGCAGCACTGTGGGTCAGAAAGGGCACTGGCTTTGCAGTCAGAAGCCCTGCCACTAGTTAGTGTGTGACCCTGGTTATGTCACCTCTTTATGCCTCTGTCACTTCATCTGCAATCTGGGAATAATCATCCCCTCCCTGCCTTTTTCCCAGGGTCAGAGGCAGTATCAACACCTGTTGCTATTCTCCAATAAGTAAGTCTCTTTCTCTTGGACGAACTTCCCTGTCCTCCACTCAAGGCTGGGAATGAGAGGGAGTGTAGGGGAAGAGCTGCTGGAAAAGGAGGTCCAAAGCTAAGCCCTGTGTCTTCTTTTCAAATGTTGTACTTGCCTTTTGTAACTGCATGGGGAAACATGGACTCTAATGTTTGAACACGAATTCTACTAATATTAAAGTTACCTAGACATGAAATTAATCCACATAGGCAAACACATAGTATGTGTTCAATAAATAACTAAAGAAAGGGCAGAAGGGAGGCAGGCAGTAAGCAGACAAAAATGCCATTTTCTCTTGATCACTTTTAGGCTGCTGGCATTTCATATCCTAGGCATGGAACTAATTGCTTCTCTGAGTCTATCAAATTAATTTGGCCAAAGTCATGTAATTTCACTTTGTCATTAGTAATAATGATAAAGAACTTAAAAGCAACACAGTGACAATATTCTTAGCCAAACCATAAAATTCTATAGTTTGAACAGCCCTGCAATTTTTCCCAACTGAGGCATCAGGCCAGGACTGGCCTATTTTCTTGAAATTTCAAATTGCCTAATTGAAGCAATACTCATGGAGACCGAATACACACACACACACACACACACACACACACACACACCTTATCTAAAAACGAAGCTTCCAATGGTAGCTAATAAAATCCCAGCACACATGTTTATTCCTACAGCCATTGGTTAACACAATGCTGACGCAGAGAAAAATCCCTAACAACCTACTAGTGAGGACTTTGGGGAACTCTTGGAAGAAACACACACAGAGCTTAAGAGGCGAAAATGAATTTATGATGGTTTGTTTAAAAGCAGTATTTGAATAAAGAAAAATAAAAGACAGTAAGTACAACTAGAGGGGATCTCTAACCATACAGTGGGGAGTTGGGTGTACCCAGAAAATGAAACATTCATCATCCTGCATGAAACACACCTGTGGCTGAAGCTCACAAAATTAACCCATTTTCCCCACTCCTAAAATTGCCAAAAAGAGCAAACATGCCAATATAGATCAGTTCAAAACTTTTTAAACATTAGGAACACAGGGAATTCTATCTATCCAGAAGACCACCTATAAGGAAAGCCACCCTTAGAAGGATGGCATTTGCGTTCAATCACATGGCATCATGACTCCAGTGCCTGAATCTATTATGACTCAGACCCAGGTCTGTAAGGACGAGTGGCTGGCTCTGGAAGGGGACAAGGGGAGCAACAGAAGAAGAACAGAGCATTTCTCCTGCCATTCCCAAAGCCTTTTCACACCCTCCCCCCACCCATCTCCAAGGCCCCCAACAGGCTCCACCCTAATAGCAAATGTGCCCCAAAGTTAAACTTCTGGAAGAGACCTGGGAAATATATACAGTCAGAAATGAAGTGGTTGTGCGTGAGGTCTGGGGGAGCTGTGAGGCTTACCTCTGAGATCCCTCTCCTCACTTGGTCTAACTCAATCCTGCTAAAACTGTTCATCATAGCACAATGTTCAGACACAAAATATTTCCCCTCAGAGTCAGAAGGGTTTACGTGAAAAGTATGACATTGTCAAGAGATCATTCATTTCTGATTGAGATAGCATTTGGAATACCAAACCCTGGGCACAATATCAGAGCCTATTAATATTTACCAGAGACAAAAGTAAAGAAACACAAGGGTTTAATTAACCCTCTGCAACAGAAGATGGAGACTGAATGGGTACCATGCCCCATAATAAGCAGGATACAGGAAACTCAAAGAACTCCCAATAAGTGTATTGGGATTTTTTT
This sequence comes from Ailuropoda melanoleuca, assembly GCF_002007445.2. NCBI lineage: Eukaryota > Metazoa > Chordata > Mammalia > Carnivora > Ursidae > Ailuropoda > Ailuropoda melanoleuca. The sequence continues at coordinate 100,203,270 of NC_048227.1, read as the reverse complement.
TGGGGGGAGGTGTAGTGGAGTAGCTACAAATTTATTGTGCATAGGATACCAGGAATTACCTAAGAAGCTGCACTGCAAATGTTGGACCCAATAAAAGCAATTGAAATTGATTCTGGAATGTGGTTAAAGTACTTTATCTAATCTATTAATAAATAAGAAGATCTTTCATTAGTTGGCAGGAGGACAGTTGCTACTGGCCAACTTGATTTTCCTGAAAACAGCGAAGACTTGCATGCACTTTTTTCAAATAAAAGCCCTAAAGTCCCAAAGTACTGTTTCTGGAAACAGAAGTTACCATGCAGGGTCATACTATTCCTGAACACGCTGAGAAAGTCTCCTTTCACCTGTTCCCCAACATGGAAGGGTGGGAAGGAGAAAGTGTGTATTTCCAAATATTTTTTATTGAAACTTTTTTAAAAGCGAAGAGTTTGAAAACCTCGTGGTAAATCAGAAATTGTTGATCAAGAGTGACCATCTAAAGAGAATGAAAAACCAAATTATCCTTCCAGGCCACATCGGGTGACCTACACGTGGAAACCTGAAATAACCAAGATTCTTCACTATTCAGCAAAGGTACCTAGACGATTTGGTAAATGAGCTTAACAAGATGCCCTACAGCTTGTGAGCAAGAAAGAAAGTCAATTGTATTTACCCCTGACTGAGGAATCAGCCTCATCCTCCCTTCCCACACAACGCTACATCTGGGCTGGTTTGCTAGTCTCCAAACTCAGTAAAGACAGCCCAAGAATCAGTCACCCGCGAGGTGCCACCCAACCCTTGGGAGCAACAAGGCCGGCACACCTTCCAAGTGTGCCCTCTCCCCTCTGCACTCCCAGAGCCCGACCCAGGACTGCATTATCTCTGGGGACCAAAGACCAAACAGACCTCTAAAAGAAAAAGAGGGAGAAGTGGGTTTGCATTATATAACAATGTACAGCAAATAAGGCTTCTAGAAAACGAAAGTAGCGAAAGGAGGGGCAGGGGTCGGGAGAGGCAAGGGGAGCAGGGCGTCGCGGAGCTTTCGCTGCTACTTACTCGAAGGCGAAGAAGAGTCCGCTAGTGACCAGGATGAGGATGAGAGTCAGGTAGAAGACGCCCGTCTGCCGGGCCATCATGATCCTGCCGTTGCAGAAAAACTTGTTTCTTCCCGGGAAAACCTCCCATTTCCTCCGGGCCGCGATTTTCTTCTTCTTGTGGGGCGACTCCATGGGGGAGGAGCTGTGGGTGCTGATCTGACTGTACTCGCAGTCTTTCATGGGCCCGCCGCCGCCGGGAGGCATCCACGAGGGCAGCCGGCTGGGGGCGCACGCCCCCAGAAGCCCCCCGGCCGCGCGGGCGCCGCCG